>NW_020175670.1:5592289-5615461 GCF_003031525.2 Neophocaena asiaeorientalis asiaeorientalis
CTTTCATAGAATTAGATTTGTGGGAACTTCCCTGGTGGCACAGTGGATAAGACTCCGTGCTGCCAATGCAGGGGGCCCAGGTTCGATGTCTGGTCAGGGAACTAGATCCTACATGCATGCCACAACTAAGAGTTCGCATGCCACAACTAAGGAGTCTGTGTGCTGCAACTAAGACCCAGTGCAACCAAATAAATAAATTAAATTAAATTTTAAAAAAGAATCAGATTTGTGTAGTGCTATGTCCTGATGTCATAGAACTACAGCAAGGGACATTAAAAATAATTATATATTAATGCACATCAAAGAATAAATTAATATAAAGGGGATGAGTTACTGTTCTATATTATACACTGAGATGTTTCTGAGAACAGACTATTTTTGACTAAACAGTCCTTCCAAATACCTACGTAGTTCGAATTTACCATAATAAATGCTACTGACAATTATTCAATCATTAAATATAAAGATCAGAGATGTGAAGCCTAGAAAAATGTATGTGTTGTGTATATACAGGGAGTATAGGGAGAAAAGATTTTCCAAAACCCAGAGAGCAAACATTTTGGACTGTGAATTTTAATATAATTTAATCATATAAAAAGTAACTTGAAGTATATGTACAGTTATAAAGATTCTTATATAAACATACAGTATCAGATTGAGGACAAAGACCAAATCCAAATGCTATTAGGATAACAAGATATATCACTTCCATAAATAAAATATCCTGTGATTGCTAAAAATACTTCCATAGCTTTAAGGTAGACTGCAGTGATGAAAACGGAAGCAAAAACAGCCTTTCCCAACATTCTTGATCCAGAACTCCAAATCCTGCTACAATTTGTGCTATGGCAGAGAGTTGCTTAATTATCTTTTTATCAGCATCCCTGTCATACATGTAGCCAGAGCTTTGTTTCTGTATGTTAAATTGTAGTTATATAATTCCTAAGCTTAAATCTTAAATGAACCCATTAGCTACAGGCCAGAATCCAAACTCTTTATCATGACACACAAGGATATTAATAATTTAACCTGAACCAACTCTTCCTTCCTCAATTCTCACCACTCACATCCATAAATCTACCTCTAGTCACACACTGAACTATTTACCACTTTTGCTTACATGCCACATCCATTCCCCTCTTTCTCTACTTTGCTGTTCCTCTGTCTCTCCAGCCAGTATGGTTTGGACTCTGCAATCAGATTACCTGGGTTCAGATTCTGGTTCCACTAATTACTAGCTATGTGACTTTAGACAAGTTACTTAGCTTCTCTAAGCTCTAGGAATTAAGAAGTAGTATCTAACTTATAGAATGGTTGCAAAGATAATTTTGAATGTATTTAAAGTTAAGTTATTCAAGAAACGATAATGATTAATATGCTTATTCTTTTTTTTTTTTTTTTTGGCTGTGTCATGTCTTAGTTGAGGCACACGGGATCTGCATTAAGGCATGCGGGATCTTTCGTTGAGGCATGGCTTCTCTCTAGTTGTGGCGTGCGGGTTTTCTCTTCTCTAGTTGTGGTGTGTGAGCTCCAGAGCGTGTGGGCTCTTTAGTTGTGGCACGCGGGCTTAGTTGCCCCGCGGCATGTGGGATCTTAGTTCCCCGACCAGGGATCGAACCCGTGTCCCCTGCAGTGGAAGGTGGATTCTTTACCACTGGACCACCAGGAAAGTCCAACATGCTCATTCTTTTATTACTAGTATTAATCAAGTACTGCTATCAGACCTGAGCTATAAAGATTAAAAGATAGTTTCTACCCTTAAGTAATTTACAATTAGGTGGTAAAACAGACATACAAACAAATAATTATAGCTCAACATGGTTAATGTTATAAGATACATAGATAAAGAAGAGAGTAAATGTATTGGAAGAAGAACAAAATCAGCCTAAAGGGACTTCCAAGAGGAGAAACCTGAACTATTAAAGGAAAAGCAAGAATTTTCCAGACCACAAGAAGAGAAAAGACATACAGACAGAGGGCAGAGTACCGTAAAAAATGGAGATGTTAAACAGCAAAGCATATTTACAGAGCAATGTTTCCATTTAGAGCAGAAACCTACAGATTTCTATTCTAAGCACCACTTCCCTTCTGGGAATAGAAACTTCCCCTCTTACGAAAAATGTTCCTCTCCTCCTTCCATTCATATAATTTTCTTGGGAGGTGTTCCTAACTGACTCTGTCTCCTTGACTACAGTTGATTGGGAGAGGGTGAGCACTTGACCCAAACCAGAGTCAAGCGAATTTTTGTGTGCAGCAACCGAGAGTCAAGCCAGTCTTTCTAGTTTTCGTGCTGTGTACGATGTAAAGCTCCTGAGTAGTCAGCAGCCAAGTTTCCCATTCTATGAACAGAAGAAAAGATCCAAGAATGAAGGTAAAGCACACAAAGAGGCAGAGACTAGAGTCGAAGAGAGCCCTGATGATACTTGAGCCACAGGATTTAGTTAGTAGAAGCGTAGCCACATCAATGTCTTTCCTGCAAGTCTCATTGTTCAATTCTTCCGTGTGATACCTTACAGTAAAATTTCTCTTTTGTCTAATCTAGTTTGAGTTGGAGTCCTGTGTGTAGTCAAAAAAGAATCCTACCTAATACAAAAAAGGTTTTACTCCGTGTTGGCTTCAAATTTTCAGAAATTTTATCTAACAATGAACAAAATATTTCAAGTTTTTTTTGTTGTTAGTTTGTTTTGCTTTTTGTTTTTGTTTTGTTTTGTTTTGGCCATACCACATGGCTTGTGGAATCTTGGTTCCCTGACCAGGGACTAAACCCAGGCCCTCCGCAGTGAAAGTGCCAAGTCCTAACCACTGGACTGCCAGGGAATTCCCAAAATATCTCAAGTTTTGGAGTGCCATTAGTAATGCCTAACACAAAAGAAATATGGTTCTCTTTAAATATAAATTGAATATTTTCTTAATGCCAAAGGATAATCTTCAGTGAACTGTTTGAATTTCCCATACAAATATAAAAGCAGACATCATACTGACAACTGTTTCAGAATATTCACTAAGTAAGTGAAATGGGCTAAGAGTTTCCAAAGAAGGGGTGGAGAGAATATGAGAGACAAAAACCCATGAACAAGTGTTTAGGGAGCATTTCAGCAAATGAGAAACCCTGGAGCATTATGTGAATGAGAAAACTGAGGAATAGAAGAAAAGGGATATATCCAAGCAAAAGTGATTTATCCCAAAAATCCATGGATGGTTTTAACATTCATAAATCATTCAATGTGAATTACCTTACCACATTAATAGAATAAAGGAGAAAAAGGGCTTCCCTGGTGGCGCAGTGGTTTAGAGTCCACCTGCCGATGCAGGGGACGTGGGTTCGTGCCCCGGTATGGGAGGATCCCGCGTGCCGCGGAGCAGCTGGGCCCGTGGGCCATGGCCGCTGGGCCTGCGCGTCCAGAGCCTATGCTCCGCAACGGGAGAGGCCACAGCGGTGAGAGGCCCGCGTACCCCCCCCAGAAAAAGGGAGAAAAAAATGACCATTTCAGATGCTCACCCCAAAACTCTGATCTGTTTTCTTACTTTAGTAAGACTACAGTTTTCCTCTTGAGATCCTCCTTCCTGCACTGCAGTTGGAAAGTACCTGTAGGTATATAGCCAGGACTATTCTAGGGCTCACCTCATTTGTTTTCATTCTCTCAAGGATCAAAATTCTGTGCTGCTTTTTGTCTAATGTCCAAAATATTTGCCTCATATATTTTGTCCATCTAGCTGCTTACAGGAGGAATATAGCTTGATCCTAGATACTCTGTCATGACTATATAATCACTTTTTTAAAATATCACTTTACCTGCCATGTGGAACAGATTGTGAAAAAGTAAGACTTACAGGCAGGGAAGGAGGACTACTATTGCAGTAGTCCAAGTGACCCATTATAGTGGCTTGGATTTGGACAGTAGGAGTGGAAATGGAAACAAGTAGACACATTCAGCATGTTTTCCAATTGGAGTTACAGAACTTGATGTATTAGGTGTGGTATGGGCACCGGGGAGGGGAGGAAAGAGGAATCAAGGATGATATCTAAGAAGCTGGTGGTGCCTTAATTGTAATGCGGAAGGTTTCAGGACAGTTTTGGGTGGTTTGGGAGGATGGACCACTAAGTCTTTCCTCTCCTGCCTCTCTACTCTTTCACTGCCCATTCCCCAATTCTGCCTCACCAAAGCCCAACAAATTATTTGGCAGAATCAGATTCTTGGGCTAGTGTAAGGCAGGGGGGGAGTAAGAAAGGAAGAAGCTGTGGTCTCCTTTTATTTAACCCAGTCACATAGTATTTAAAATATAGTTGCATTTTGTACAAGGAATGAGTTCTTAAAGACCTTGCATATGTCAAAAATGATAATAGGTGTCATCTTGGATTATATCCCTAAAGCTATGAACAAATGAAGAAAAAGATACAAGTTGGACTAATAAGAACCTGCTATATAAAAAAATAAAAGAAAATTTTTTAAAAAAGATACAAGTTGGTAGAGTGATAAAACACAAGGATCTCTGGAAGAGACAATAACAACAAAGATCAAACAATTTTCATAAGGAGGAAATAATTCTCATTCAATTTCTTGCTAAATAATTACTTCTATCACCTCTTAAAATTAGTCTTCGTCTTCTTGGTAGAAACGTAACGAAAGTATACTTCAAGCTTACAATGATTCTATTTCCCTGGGGACAACAGTGCCCAGCCCCAAGCCACAGATGATCTACAGATGTTGGCCGCTACCATTCTGTCTCAGTTCAGAATTCTGCTCCATTGGCTATGGGGGATTGGCCCAGGGGAATGCACCTGACCTATATGGAGCCAATCAAATTCCCAGGGGAGGGATTATAATTTAGAATTGGGGTTAGAGAGAATAAGTTAGTCTAAGTGAAGAAACTAACAACTGTAACAAGTAAGCTCAAGACGTGGAGTGCAATAGTAGGGTTTTCTCCATGTAGACTAGAGAAGCAGAGAAGGCAGATCTGCAGAGGAAAAGAATGCAGCAGATACTGAGAGAAGCAGAGTTAAAAAGATAGAGACAAAGAAGCAGAGATAAAGGTCCTGACATCTTTCCAGCTCCTGCTTTCATCCTCTTCCTGATTCTCTGAGTTGCATGAGACGTTCCAATACCTTTATAAGAACATTTTCCATTTTGCTCAGGCTAACTGAAGATGGTTTCTATTACTTGAAAGCTGAGACTCTTGATTAAAACCCTTTAGTGTTATCTTTATACATGTATTTTCTCAGCATGATTTTTATCATTATACATGGATTTTTTTCAGTGTTATCTTTATATAAGTATACTGCACTACTGTTCTCTGCAATTCAATCACTAAATACACGCATTTCTCCTATAGCATATTATGAATTGAGTATAGCATGAATTGGGTATGAAATAACTTATTAATGTGGGAATAAGATCTGCATTATATGAAGCTCTATTGGTTTGGGTAGGGGGAAAAACTGCACTGACAGCTTCTTGCCCTGACAAGAATGCAACCAGATGTGTGTCAAGGCAGGAGGTAGCATGGTATGTATTATGGGGAAAGGGAAAAATCTGGAGAATCAGTAACCTAAGACAGTAATATCTTCTGGTTCCTCTGGCCTCCTGAGCCATGACCTTTGCTTGTCCTATTTCCTGCCTGGCTTGCTAACATTCTCAGCTAAAAATCTGCTGCTCATGAAACCACAGTCTGGTCTTTCTTACTTGGTTGGAGCCCTGTGGCTTTCCTAACCTCAGCTCTCATTATGCTCACTGAGACTAAGTTGAGACTTCCATGAACATCTCCTGAGTCCCGACTAAGTCAAACAGAAACTGACAGCAGCTCAGGAAAGCTGAAACTCAGAGCCTGTCCCAGAGCATACTGCCCCACCAACTTTTCTCTAATGTATCTGCACCCATCGAGGGTGCCCATCCTCAGAGGCAGGTTGCCCGGTACTGGTATGGGTGAAGTAGTTGCCCAGAAACCTATGCAGTAATCAGGGGCAAGATCCTTACTTATCTAACACAGAGGGTACATGCATCCGATTGCTTTTGCTTTTCTCCATCTCCAAATTTCTCATGGCTACAACTGACATGAGATATGACTATGTCATATCTTTCATCTTCTAGAGTACTTTAGCCACCACTCACTATCTTAAGTGGAAGGAGTAGTAGCATATAAATGGTTAAATCCTGGGCTCTAGAGTCAGCATTCCTGAATGTGTATTCTGGCTACTCCCCTTTCTAGCTCTATGGCATTAGGCAGGGTCCTTTAACATGTCTGTGCCTCAGTTTTCCCATGTGTAAAAATACAGGTTGGTAACAATATCTACCTCAAAGAGTTGTTATATAAAGAGCTTCTTATAACAATGATTGATACATATTAAGTGTTCAATAAAGGTAAGTTATTACTATAACGCCATTACGTGAGTCCTCTGGTCTCAACCTTCAATACTGTAAGTGAAACTGCTTGAGTTTCCCATAATAATATAAAATGACATATGACAACTGTTGCAGATTATTCACCTGGTAAAAATCTTCCTACAAGATGGCTGTTGTTGCTATATTGTGCTTTCTATTAAGGTTCAACGATGTAATAACAAAAGCCCTAACAACAGTAGCATTTAACACTGATTGACTATCTACTAAGTGTCTGACTCTAAGCTCAGCATTTTATATACATTAGTTTATTTACTTCTCACAACCACCTTTTTAGGTAGATGCTATTATTATCCCCATACTAGGTTTCTGCTGATATTTAGGATAGAAGGAAAACAAATTTAAAACATGTTAGTTTTGTTCTTAACTACTAACATGAAGTTGTAGATCTTTTTTTTCAACTTGGAAGAGTGACAGGTTCTTATCTACTGTTGGAATTTTCTTGTTTGATACATGTTAGATTTTTTTTAAAGAGCTATAAACAAAGCCAGGTAAACAAATAATAGCAGTTTCAAATGAAGTGTAACGTAAGTATGTGCTAAAAATTGTCAGGAATTTTTCATCATTTTCCAAATACTTACAAGTTGGATCCTACAATTCAAGCTTTGAAAAACAACTTGAATTTAAGCAGAATATTTACCCTGTTCAAGATTTGTTTGTAAAGGAACTCAAGAAACTTATCAACTTTTATATTTTTTCTCTATAAAATTTTAACAGTTATCGACACATTATATTGTACACAATTTCACCAGTGAAAATACCAATAATGATTTCATATAAAACATTGTTTTCACCTTTACAATTACCTGTTAAGAAGGTTCTCTACTTCTAGAACTTCCGCTATAGACTCTTCATTATCAGAAAGGAGACGAGCTTGAAATTTTCTATCTTGGAAATCATACAGCATCACAATGATAAGACTGTTCAAATGATCTGGCTACCAAGGGGAAACACACATAAAGAAAAGCATACAAACAATATCTAATAGCAATATTTTCCATTCCATTGTTTTTCATAAGAGAGCAGTCATAAAAATATGACTATTTTTACATAGTCTGGTTGAATTGGGAGATAGAAGAGGACTGCAAAGGGACTTCCCTGGTAGCACAGTGGTTAAGAATCCGCCTGCCAATGCAGGGGACACAGGTTGAGCCTTGGTCTGGGAAGATCCCACATGCCGCGGAGCAACTAAGCCCGTGCACAACTACTAAAGCACGCACTCCTAGAGCCCGTGCTCCACAACAAGAGAAGCCACTGCAATGAGAAGCCCATGCACCACAACAAAGAGTAGCCCCCGCTTGCTGCAACTAGAGTGCCCGTGCACAGCAACAAAGAGCCAACGCAGCCAAAAATAAATAAATAAATACATACATACATAAATAAAAGAAAAAAGAAAAGGACTGCAAACTAGAAAAAAAATCCAATAAAAAATAAACCTCTCAAAAAGGACAATTTTTGGCAGATTCATCAAAATGAAAGGAATAGGATCTATATTAGAAGCCTTAGAAGTATGAGAGTTAAGGACGTGTTTTGAAGAAGTCTCAGCATTAAACAAACTAGTTATTTAAATCTGAAGGCTTTTTAGTACTTTCTAATTAACAACCACGAGACAAGTAATCATGTAAAAGTTATACACTTACTATTATGGTACTTGGGAAGATATAGCTGTCTATTAATATAGTTTCCAAAATATCTTGAACTACAAGACAAGGAAAATGTCTGTTACTGAAAACTCCAAAGCTGAAAATGAAAATTGTGGAATCAAAATACACTTTGGACAATGCTATAAAATACTTTTACTTTCATATCTAAAACATACCTAATTCTTGATAAAGACTCAAATTACAATGACATGATGAAATATTTGTAATCTTTATGAATCCTGGACCCCTGTGACTCAGGCTCCACACAGAATCACAGTCAAAGCAGCATTATCTGAATAGCTCAAGTAGTAATAAAGGAATTCCAATCTTTAATTTATATCCCTTGAAAAACATTAAAGAGGATCTCATTTATAATGTCTTATCCTCTTTATGTTGCATATTGTTGGATTCAATTTGCTAATATTTTATTATACAGGGCACATGAGTCTCCTTTTGTTATAACTACTTAACTATATATATATCATATTACAGATGCTTTAATAAACATAGATTTTTGTTCTGTGTTTATGTTCATGAAGGATATTGGTCTATAATTTTCTTTTCGTAATATCTTTGTCAATGTTGGTATTAGGATTTAAACTCTGGAAGAGTTTGTGTTAAATTGGTGTTATTTCTTACTTAAATATTTGGTAGAACTCACTAGTGACGACATTGATAAGATGACATTTAATCTAAGTCCCAAATGACAAGGAGTTAGCCATGTAAAGATCCGGAAAAAGAGAGCATTCCAGGCAGAGGGATAATTGCAGAGGTACTAAATGAAAACACATGAACACATTTTAAAACCTCCACAGGGCACACGAGTGTTCTTTTGTTATAACTACTTAAGTATATATATCATATAACAAATGCTTTAGTCAGTTAACAGGGAGCTAAGACAGCTTCAATTCATTCAACATTTATGGAACACCTCCTATATACACAATACACACTGAATTTCAGTTTTTATCTGGGGGATGGGAAAACTAAAATGAATTGACAAACTTGGGAGCACAGACTCCGATTTTCATAGGAAATCTTTCAGGTATCACTACCCATATTTTAGCCACCAATTGTGGCTGTATTGTACAAGGCAATATCCCCATTTCACTTACAAGGAAAATGAAGTTTACAGTTTCACACCCTTAGTACTCGCAAACCAATTCCTATCTACTTCACAGTTTCTCAGCATGAGTCCCTTTTTTTGTCACAGAAAATATACTTGTCATAAGAATGAAGGACTTCTAAGATAGCACACCTGCATAGGCTATAGAACTTTGAGCAATGGAGTTGCTGGACTCCTAAAAATAGGAGCAGTAGAATGAAGGAAAAGAAGACAGAACATGATTTTGCCAACACTGCATTTTTTTCCTAGGGCTCCTGTCAAAACTGACAATCTCTGGGCTGTCTCTAATATTGTGCAGAATGCATTGCCTTTATATATCTATAGTTTACAGAACATTCTCACATAGCAATATCAACATTACTTATGTATACTCTAGATAGTGCTTTCTATGTGCTAGACACTGTTCTAAATGCTTTCCATATATTAATTCATTTAACCCTCACAACCCTGTGAATTAGGTACCATCATTATCCCATTTTATAAAGTAGGAAATGAGGCACTGACTGGTTACGTAATATTTTCATAGTCACACAGCAAGAGTCAGATCAGGGACTCAAACCCAGGCAGTCTGGCACCCAAGTGCACGCTCCTCACCACATTATGCTGCCTACCCTCTACTCACTCTTACAACAAACCATACTGGCTAAATAAAACATACTGCTAATGACTGATGTGGGTAATCAGGACTTATTTGAAGATAGCAAACCTCACCTATCCTAGTTCAGCACAATAGCTCCAATTATCCCTAGTGCCCCACTAATTAAAGCCTCTTCTCTTTAGTCTGTTGAAGGGAACTCTTAATCCTCATTCCTCATGTTTCCAATGCAGAAGGCCTTCCCTAGAGAAACACCCTTGGACTCTCTCCCTACCCCTTACTTATCACTCCATGTGAAAAGAAAATTGAGTTTATTTAATTAGTGAATTTGGAAGAATGAACAGGGGCATATATCACTCCCTCCCCCTTCCAGTCTTTGTCTGCCAGTGTTTCTGCAGGAGGTGGGCATGCATTCCAGACTGCTCTTTGCCACGTGCCTTGCATGAGTTGGGTGGAGGAATCTGCAATTCTTCAGCTGTGTCTAGATTAGACGGTAAGTTCTAATTCAGGAATAAAGTATTTGCAAGCCTGCTTGACTGAAGATCTAAAGCCATGTCCCCAGACATCTTTTTTTTTTTTCTCTCCATGGGTTCCAAACTCAAGTGTAAAAGGAAGAGTGCTATTTATTGGACCCCTAAAACTCACACAGTCTGTCTGATCATCCCTCCCGTTCTGGAAGAAAGATGGAAGATATTTCTTCTTTTGACTCTCCCCTAGGTTCTCCTTCTCTATTTTTATTGTGTTCATAGAGTTTCCTTCAAATGATCCACTTTGTATAACTCACTTCTAGAACTTTCATTTCAAGGATGCCAAGGCTGAGAGGGATCAAGAAGGTGGAGTAGGAAGATGTGGAGCTCACCTCTCCCCCAAAAGAGTTCAAAATTACTTCTACATGTGGAACAATTTTCAGGGAAAACTAACTGGAAACTGGCAGAAGAACAAAGGCAGCAAGAAACAGCTCCACGTAACCAGGCAGAGACAGAAAAAAAAAAAAAAGCATCAGGTTGGGAACTGAGCCCCCAGGAGTGACCTCTGTAAGGAAGAGAAGGTCCACACAGGTGGACCCTCGCCCTGGGGAGTAAGCAGGTCGAACCACAATCTGGTCATCCCAGTCCTGGGGTCCTGCGTAGAGGAGACAGGCCCCCTTGTCTGCTGAGAAATCCACTGGGACAGACAGAGGGCTGGAGAAGCCTAGGCTCTACACGTGAGGAGTGACCACATGCTGGCTTGCTGAGAACCAGGGCAAAGAGAGCCTTGCACTGGCAACTGCCGCCTTGCCCCACTTCCCAATCCAAAGGGGCAAACACCCTGGCCCCATTCACTCCACACCACAGCCGGGCATGAAATCTGGGCAGAGACTCAGTGTAGCTGCACAGAGACAGACCGGGGCACCTGGGCTGTGATCCGGGTGGAGCCACAGCGGCCACTGTCAGCATGCATGTGAGGTAGCGCCACAGGAGCCTGCAGTGGCTAAGTGCTGAATCTTGGGCATATAGGCCCTAGGAGAGAACTCAATCTAGCTACCGCAGAGATAGCTGGGAGGTCCTGGTGCGTGGTGTGGATGGAATGGTGACAACCACTGTCAGCAAGCTCAGGAGTAGCAGTGGTTAGTCTCCTAGCAAGAATACCCCAGTGTGCCCACACCACACCGCAGCTTAGCACTAGATATGGGGCAGACAGTTCCTGGGAGTCTGCCACAGAGGCAGCCCAGACCTCAGGCAGCAGCGCAGTCACCTCAATTCCTGCAGCCACAACACCCCGACCCTCAGCCCCAGCCTACTCCACACCACAGCCTTTAACTAGATCTGAGACAAAACAGATAAAGGGACACAACCCTGGGCTGCTTCTGAGTGGAACTATGGATGCCTACACAGGCAGCACACAGGTGCTCTGTGACCATGTGGGCGTCACTTGCTTCAGAAATCACCTCCTTTGGGGCACAGCATGTACTCAAGGGCAATGGAGTCCGACTGAACCCAACCTTCAAGCCTTCCACCCCAACAACTGGGGAGCAGACCCTGCCCCTGACAGGGCAGTGACAGCCACGGAGCAGAGAGAAAGCCCTGCCTCACATCCAGTACAGGCTCTGGACACCAGAATACCAGCCACACTCCCATCAAGGGGATAATGGCCAGCACACCCTGAGGAAAGATGCGGCTGAAGTCCATACCAAAACCAGCCACTGTGCCAAAAACACTGGACACACACAATCTATGCAGGGACACTCCCACATAAAAACACCCTTCAAGACCACCGTAGATAACTGTTCCTCCTAAATTCATAGAGACAGAGAAAGTTACGTAAAACAAAAAGGCAGAGGAACTACTCCCAATTAAAAGAACAAGAGAAATCCCCTGAAAGAACAGATAATAAAACAGAGTTCATGGGCTTCCCTGGTGGCACAGTGGTTGAGAATCTGCCTGCTAATGCAGGGGACACGGGTTCGAGCCCTGGTCTGGGAGGATCTCACATGCCACGGAGCAACTAGGCCCGTGAGCCACAACTACTGAGCCTGCGCGTCTGGAGCCTGTGCTCCGCAACAAGAGAGGCCGTGACAGTGAGAGGCCTGCGCACCGCGATGAAGAATGGACCCCGCTTGCCACAACTAGAGAAAGCCCTCGCACAGAAATGAAGACCCAACACAGCAAAAATAAATTAATTAATAAACTCCTACCCCCAACATCTTCTAAAAAAAAAAAAAAAGAGCTCACTAGTTTACTAGACCCTGAGTTCAAAAAGGAGATAATAAAAATTCTAACTGATTTAAGAAAGAGTATCGATAGAAATGCACATCACTAGAGGAATGAGGAACTAGAAGCTATAAAGATGAACCAATCAAAAATAGACAATTCAATTGCTGAGATTAAAAACCAATCTAGAAGCAATGAAGAGCAGACTAAATGCCACAGAAGAATGAATAAGTGACCTGGAAGATAGCAAAATGGAAATCACTAAATCAGAAGAGCAGACAGAAAGACAATGAAAAAAAAAATGATATCAACATACGAGATTTATGAGATAATACAAAACGTGCCAACGGATGCCTAATAGGTGTTCCAGAAGGGAAAGAGAAAGAGAATTGAAAGTGTAATTGAAGAAATTATGGCTGAAAACTTCCCAAACCTAAACAAGGAAACAGATCTCAGGTACAGGAAGCACAGAAGGTCCCAAATAAGATGAACCCAAAGAGACCCACACCAAGACATATCATAATTAAAATGACAAATTTATTTTATTTTATTTTATTTGGCCACACCACACCGCTTGCAGGATTTCAGTTCCCTGACCAGGGATCAAACCCGGGCCACAGCAGTGAAAGTGCCAAGTCCTAACCACTGGACCACCAGGGAATTCCCTAAAATGACATTTAAAAATAAAGAAAGGATTCTAAGGGCAGCAAGAGAAAAACAAAGAGTCAGTTACAAGGGAACCCCCATATGGCTATCAGCAGATTTCTCTGCAGAAAACTTTGCAGTCCAGAAAGGAGTGGCATTACATATTCAAAGTCCTGAAAAGGAAAACATGCAACCTAGGATACTCTACCCAGCAAGATTATCATTTAGAACAGAAGAAGAGAAAATTTCTTAGACAAGCAAAAACTAAAAGAACTCAGCAATATTAAACCTACCCTAAAAGAAATATTAAAGGATATTCTCTAAATAGAAAAGAAGCAAGAAACTATAGGAAAGGGAAAATCACAATAGGAAAGGCAAATATATAAAAGGATGGAAGATCACTTAAGGCAGTACACAGATTAAAAAACAATCAAAAAATTGTAAAAGCAATTATAACTACAACTAACAGTAAAAAAATATTCATGAAGATGTAAAATAGGACAGCAAAATCACAAAATGTGGGTGAGGGGAGTATAAAAATATAGATCATTTAGAATGTGTTTGAAGTTGAATGACTATCAGTTTAAAGCCAGTAGACACAGCTGTGAGTTAACATACTTGAACATACTTGAAACTACAGTATATTTTAAATTTGTGGTTACTCCATGGTAACCACAAATTTAAAATATACTGTAGTTTCACAAGAACCAAAAAGAAAGTAACTCAAGCGTACTACAAAAGAAAATTATCAAACCACAAAAGGAAAAATAAAGAACTATAAAAACAACTGAAAAACAAGGGTTAAACGGCAATAAGTACATACTTATCAATAATTACCTTAAATGTCAATGGACTAAATGCTCCAATCAAAAGACACAGCGTGGCAGATTGGATGAAGAAACAAAAACAAAAAACAAGAACCCGTAGTGTGCTGCCTACAAGAGACTTCCTTCAGGGTGAAAGACACACAGACTGAAAGTCAGGGGATGAAAATAGATAGCTCATGCAAATGGAAACACAAAGAAAGTGGGGGTAGCAATATTCACATCAGACAAAATAGACTTTAAAACAAAGTCCATAAAGAAAGACAAAGAAGGGCATTATATAATGATAAAGAGATCAATACAAGAAGATAATATGCTCGTTAACATATAATCCTCCAATACAGCAGCACCTAAACATATAAAAGAAACACTAACAGACATAAAGGGAGAAACTGACAACAATAGTAGCCAACCTTAACACCCCTTTGACATCAATGGACAGATCATCCAGACAAAACATAGGTAAGGCAACAGAGGTTCTAAATGACACAATCAGTTGAACTTATTTGATATCTACAGAATACTACATCCAAAAACACCAGAATACAGATTCTTTTCAAGGGCACATGAAATGTTCTCTAGGACAGACCACATACTAGGTCATAAAACAAGCCTCAACAAATTTAAAAGGACAGAAATTATTTGAAACATCTTATCTGACCACAACAGTATGAAACCAGAAATCAACCACAGAAAGAAAAACAGGAAAAGAATGAACACATGGAGACTAAACAACATGCTACTAAGAAACCAATGGGTCAACAATGAAATCAAAGAGAAATCAGGAAATGCCTGAAGACAAGTGAAAATGAAAACACAACCTTATGAAATCTATGGGATGCTGCCAAAGCAGATCTAAGACCAACATTCACAATGAATCAGGCCTTTCTCAAGATACAAGAAAAATCTCAAATAAATAACCTAACCAACCACCTAAAAGAATTAGAAAAAGAAGGACAAACAAAACCTAAAGTCATCAGAAGGAAGGAAATAATAAAGATCACAAAAGAAATAAATACAGATCAAGAAAACAACAGAGGGGGCTTCCCTGGTGGCGCAGGGAAGGTTGAGAGTCCGCCTGCCGATGCAGGGGACATGGGTTCGTGCCCCCGTCCAGGAAGATCCCACATGCCGCGGAGCAGCTAGGCCCGTGAGCCATGGCTGCTGAGCCTGCGTGTCTGGAGCCTGTGCTCCACAATGGGAGAGGCCACAACAGTGAGAGGCCCGCGTACTGCAAAAAAAAATAATAATAAATAAAAAAAAAAAAAAAAAAGAAAACAACAGAGGGACTTCCCTGGTGGAACAGTGGTTAAGAATCTGCCTGCCAGTGCAGGGGACATGGGTTTGATCCCTGGTCCAGGAAGATCCCACATGCCGCAGAGCAACTAAGCCTGTGCACCACAACTACTGAAGCTTGTGTGCCCTAGAGCCTGCATGCCACAACTACTGAGCCCATACACTGCAACTACTGAAACCCACGTGCTCTAGGGCCCGCATGCCACAAGTACTGAGCCCGCGTGTGCAACTACTGAAGCCCGTGCTCCTAGAGCCCTTGCTCCACAACAAGAGAAGCCACTGCAATGAGAAGCCCATGCGCCACAACAAAGAGCAGCCCCTGCTCGCTGCAACTAGAGAAAGCCCACGTGCAACAACAAAGACCCAACACAGCCAAAAATAAATTTTAAAAAATAATAAAATAAAAAAATAAAATAAAGTAAAATAGAAAACAACAGAAAAGATCAATAAAACCAAGAGCTGTTTTTTGGAGAAAGATAAATTCAACAAACCTCTAGCCAGGTTCAACATGAAGAAAAGAGAGAAAACCCAAATAAACAAAATAAGAAATGAAAGAGGAGAAGTAACAGCTGATACAGAAATACAAAAAAATCATAATACTATGAACAGTTATATGCCAACAAATTTGACAACCTAGAAGAAATGGACAGTTTCTAAAAACGTAAGACTTACAAGAACTGAGTCCAGAAGAAACAGATAATTTGAACAGAACAATCACCAGACGTGAAATAGAATTAGTAATTTAAAAAAAAAACTCCCTGCAAACAAAAGTCCAGGAGCAGACGGCTTCACTAGGGAATTCTACCAAACATACAATAAAGAAATTATACTGATCCTTCTCAAAATATTCCAAAAAACTGAAGAGAACGGAACACTGTGAAATTCATTCTATGAAGCCACCATCACTCTGATACCAAAACCAGACAAAGAAACTGCAAAAAAAAAAGGAAATTATAGGCTAATATCTTTAATGAATATAGATGCAGAAATCTTCAAAAAAATATTAGCAAACTGAATCCAACAATACATAAAAAGGATCATACATCATGACCAAGTGGGATTCATTCTAGGGTCGTAAGGATAGTTCAACATATGCAAATCAATCAGTGTGATACACCACATTAACAAAAGGAAAGACAAAACCACAAGATCATCTCAAAAGATGCAGGAAAGCATCTCATAAAATTTGACATTATTCCTAATAAAAACTCTCACCAAAGTGGGTACAGAGGGAACATATCTCAACATAATAAAAGCCATTTATGACAAACCCACAGCCAACATAATACTCAACACTGAAAAGCTGAATGCCTTCCCACTAAATTCTGGAACAAGACAAGGATGCCCACCCTCACCACTTCTACTCAACATAGTACTGGAAGTCCTAGCCCCAACAATCAGATAAGAAAAAGAAATAAAAGGTATCCAAATTGGAAGGGAAGAGGTAAAACTTACACTCTTTGGAGATGACATGATACTCTATATAGAGAATCCTAAAATCTTCACACAAAAACTACTAGAACTAATAAATGAATTCAGCAAGGTAGCAGGATACAAGATTAATATACAGAAATCTGTTGGATTTCTTTACACTAACAATGAAAGAGAAAATTTTAAAAGTTATATTGTTTATTGCATCATAAAAAAGAAACAAAACCCTAGGAATAAACTTAACCAAGGAGGTGAAAGACCTATACACTGAAAATTATAAAACACTGATAAAGGAAATTGAAGATGATTCAAAAAAATGGAAAGGTAGTCCATGCTCTTGGATTGGAAGAATTAATATTGCTAAAGTGAAGCACTCTACAGATTTAATGCAATCACTATCAAAATACCCATGACATTTTTCAAGAACTAGAACAAATAATCCTAAAATGGATATGGAACCACAAAAGGCCCAGAACTGCCAAAGCAATCCTAAGGCAAAAGAACAAAGCTGGAGGTATAACCCTTCCAGACTTTAGACTATACTACAAAGCTACAGTAATCAAAACAGTGTGGTATTGGCACAAAAACAGACATATAGATCAATGGAACAGTATAGAGAGCCCAGAAATAAATCCACATACCTATGGTCAACTAATCTATGACAAAAGAGGCAAGAATATACAATGGAGAAAAGACAGCCTCTTCAGCAAGTGGTGTTGGGAAAACTGGACAGCCACCTGTATCAATGAAATTACAACATTCCCTCACACCATCCATAAAAATAAGTTTGAAATGGCTTCTATTACTAAATATAAGACATGACACCATAAAACTCCTACAAGAGAACATAGGCAAAATATTCTTGGACATAAATCATAGCAATATTTTCTTAGGTCAGTCTCCCAAGGCAATAGGAAAAAAAAGCAAAAATAAATAAATGGGACCTAATCAAACTTAAAAGCTTTGAAACAGCAAAGGAAACCATCCACAAAACAAAAAGACAACCTATGGAATGGGAGAAAATTATCTGTAAACAATGCTACCAACAAGGGCTTCATATTCAAAATATACAAACAGCTCATACAACTCAGTACCAAAAAAACAAACAATCCAATCACAAAGTGGGCAGAAGACCTAAGTAGACATTTCTCCAAAGAAGATATACAGATGGCCATCAGGCACATGAAAAGACGCTCAACATCACTGATTATTACAGAAATGCAAGTCAAAACCACAACGAGCTATCACCTCACACCAGTCAGAATGACTATCATCAAAAAGTCTACACATAATAAATGCTGGAGAGGGTGTGGAGAAAAGGGAACCCTTGTACACTATTGGTGGGAATGTATATCGTTGTAGCCACTATGGAAAACCATATGCAGGTTCCTTAATAAAACAAAAAATAGATCCATATCATCCAGCAATCCCACTCCTGGGTATATATCCAGAAAAGATGAAAACTCTAATTCAAAAAGATACACGCACTCCAATGTTCATAGCAGCACTATTTATAATAGCCAAGACATGGAAACAACCCAAGTGCCCATCAACAGATGATTGGCTTAAGATGCGGTGTATATATATATATACAATGGGATGTTACTCAGCCATAAAAAAAGAATGAAATATTGCCATTTGCAGCAACATGGATGGACCTAGAGAACATTATACTTAGTGAAGTCAGACAGAGAAAGACAAATACTATCTGATATCACTTACACGTGGAATCTAAAAACAATACAAATGAATCTATATATAAAACAGAAACAGACTCACAGACAAAGAAAACAAACTTATGATTACTAAAGGGAAAAGGGAGAAAAGGAGGGACAAATTAGGAGTATGGGATTAACAGGTACAAACTACTATACATAAAATAGATAAGCAACAAAGATTTACTGTATAGCACAGGAAACTATATTCAATATCTTGTAATAAGCTGTAATAGTATATAATCTGAAAAAAAATAACTGAATCACTTAGCTATAACCTGAAACTAACAGAGTATTGTAATTCAACTATACTTCAGTTAAAAAAAAAAGAATGCCAAGGCCCTCTTATAATTATAAATATAGGTACATGGGGTTTTTGTATCTGTGGAAGGAGGGAAACTTGACAGCCTTCATAGATGTTGTCATACATTGTTGCTGGGAGAATTAAGCACTGTCCGTAAGACTCCTTTGAGAAAGGACAATAGAAAGCTGTACCTGGTCTCTTCTGGACTTTGTCCTGTGTATATTTTTCTGGTGCTGATCTTAATCTTTATCCTTTCATTGTAGTAAACTGTAACCATGAGTATAACAGCTTTACTGAGCTCTGTGAGTCCTTCTAGTGAATCATTGAACTTGAGGGTGGTCTTGGGGATCCCTGACTACACATACTTATTCCCAAAGCCATAACCAGACCATATATTAAGTATTTGCTAGGTTTTTCACTGACGGGTTACATGATTTTGAAATGACCAAGTTAATGCCACAGCCAGTTCCTCGGACTGAGAGGTCATCAAATACTATTTACAACTAGAGAGGGTGGAGACAGAATTAAGCCAGGAATAAGATCAACAATTTCAGGAACATCTCTTTCCTCAATTTTTTTTCTTAATGGGTTGTTCATTAATTTTTTTTTTAAGAAATCGTTTCGCCAGTTTTTCTTCTGTTTTAATATTTAATAGTCCTTGAAACCTCCAGAGATACTTTTAAAAAATAAATTAGCTGCTAGGACTCTACTTCTTTGACATAAGTCAAACTTAATAGGAATAGGTTACTCTTCATTACCTTCTTTAGCAGAAAATTGACCTTGCAGTTATTTAGCAGAGTGAGACTAGTGGTGGTCATTTCAACAAACGTGATTCTGAGCCCTTTAAACCTTTAAAAGATTAATCAGAAAAATATACTCTCTGCTTTGAAATACCTTATACACAAAGGACATCAACAAAAGGGCAAATAATAAAACTGGAATACATAAAACACAACCAAAAAAATACACTTAACATTTGTATAGATTTTTTTCTTCATACTTCCTTAAAAAGATATGGTAATATGATCCAATTATCTGTTCACAAATTCACAAACAAAAGAGACCATTACCCAAGCTCTCTTTAGTTTGTACATTAACCTTTTCAGCTTTACTGCTCCTATAAAACCTCAGAGAAGAAATCCTCAGTTTTCTTTCCTGAACCACGATTCCCTGAACCGATACTGTATAAGCCAGATGTGAGTTTACAAAATATTACATGTGAAAGTATTGATAGAACACTGATAATACAAAAGACAAAAGTAAAATGCATAAGAGTCTCCAATATTTTAAAGCAAAATATCAGGTTCTTAATTATCGTGGAAACCCACTGAACTTAGGAATTCTAGTTTTATTCCATTTGAACATTCAGAAATTATTCAGATGATAACTTAAAGCAAGATATTATTATCATTAAGAAGAAAATAATAGTTGTACCAAGTAAACAACCAAAGCCATCTCATCTTAGAATTTGAACTTATAAAAATGAACATTTCAAGGAAAAGTAGGTTTATAAATGTCTACGACAATAATTTATCTAAATGGGAATTTCTAGCTTATTAAAAAATGTCAGTCACAAGACCCTTTCATAAAACAGAAATATAGATCAAGAGAAAGAAAAAGATAATCTACCATACACATCACTATAGCATGACCATCTAGTCAATGCATTAATTTTACAAAGAATAATTTCAGGCTTTTATAATTGATTTCTAAAGGTAAGATTCAATATTCTTATCGGGGGGAAAAAATTGTCTATAATAGAATTTTGGCATTACCATTAAAATATCAACTAATCAACATAAATGCCTAGTCTGCATTTCATTGTTGCAAGGAGAAAATGTTCAAATGTCCACCTGACTCATGATTTAAAGTACAACACTCTGGTTGGTCTTTAAATCTGCATTTTAAAAAGGAAGAGGAGGGAAGGGATGAAATAGAATCTGAAAGATTAAACTGGAGGAGGGAAAAATGGCTAAGATAGATTTTAAAAGAAAAAAAAAGGTCACAAGCAGAAAATAAAGAAATGAAACCCAAAGAGTAGTTGCCTCTTAACATCATATAAATTTTTCTCTGTGATGGCAAATTCCTGGCTTCAGAGTTGAACTACCTCATTTCTGAAGACAACCAAAAATATACATTCGTATCTGAGTAATTAATGGGACATTTTAATTCACTGAACAATTGTTAACTGCCTCTGTGCAAGGATGTACAAGGCCCAGTAAGTACTACCACTAAGGAAATATATGCAAATGAGTGATGCCCTTTCTGGGTGTCTCTAAGAAGCTCATCATTTCAGCCAGGCTGCTAATACTCCAAACATTTCTGGAACTTTCTTTGGAATACTCAGTACCCAAACCAATATAAACTTTATAGTTTATATTGTATTATAGTTTATAGCTAGTACAGAAACATGTCTCCAGGCCCTTTGACTGCTCTCACAGTAAAAATATTTGATTCTATACTGGAGTCAACTCCATACTCAGAAGTTGATCATTACCCACCATTGAGGAAATCTGCAATATTACACCTCAAATCCTGGCAGCAAGTTAGAAAGGGGACTTTTACAAAAATTTGAAAAAATAAATTTACAAGCTTCCAAAATTAAAGCGAATGGCAGTGATTCGGATCATCTTAACTTGATTTAATTTTGACCCATCTAAGGACAAGGCACGGTTCTAGGCACGGGGAAATCTGCAGAGAAAAAAACGTTTCTGGCCTGAAAGAGCTTGTTGTACAGGGAAACTCTCCTAATGCCCGGACATTTGCAACTGACCAAAGATATTCATAAGCCTAAAAACAAAACCTGGTGTGTGCATGAGGGGGCAGGAAGGGGGACTGCACTCCACAAATTCTCTCATTATTTTCCGTTAGTGCTGTCAAAACGGGTACTACTCACACTTCAGGGCACTGAAAGCCAGCTCATAGGACAAACGCTGAAAGGATTCATCCTCAGACTCGGTGGAGGACGGCAGGGGCTCATTCCCATACTTTATTAAGACTTTCTCTGGTGACTTTTCGAATCGAATGCCCTGAAAAATGTTCGCTGCCATAATGTAAACGGAGTCCGGATAGCCAGTTTTTTCGAGAAAACCAGTTGAGGTTTTTTCGCTGTATGCTGTGTCCCCTGACAGCGCCAGGGAAGAGAGTTGGAGATAAGAGAGTTGGGAGATCTCCTCGGTATTTTCTTCCGAAAACTCCTCTTCACTGGCGGAGTCAAGCATGTTTGCCCCTTCACTGTAGTAACTCAAGCTTGAATTACAATTCAGATGTCCCAGGAAATGGTTTTCCTTGTACCTTAAGCATCGTCTCTGAAAAGAAAAGATTATCTCGGTAAATCACTATTTCTGCAGGACCACATTTGGTGGCCCACCTAGTGTGGCCCTAAAGACCAAGAGGTGGCATTTACTTGGCCGACCCGAGCATCCCATACTTCGAGCCGGGCAAGTCCCAACGAAACCTCCACACACTCACAAAGGGAGAAAGGTGGAGACGGCTCTCAATCGCCTCCGAAGCGACGGGACTTTTACCGAGGCCCGTTTGGGAGCGTCTGCGGTCCCTCGGGCGCTCCTTTCACTGGCTCCCGCGAGCCCTCCCTCACCCCAGAGGGCGGAGGTTCCCCGGGGCTTTGGGGACAGAGACGCCGCAGCCGCAAGCACTTCGGGCACCTGTGGCTGGTGCCTGAAACAGCGCCCTCGGGAGCCCCGGACTGCGGGGCTGCGGCGGCGACCCGCGCCGGCAGTTTGGCTCAAATGAGCCTCTCCCACCCGCCAGGGTCTGGGCAGGGGGGTCGCGACCCCGGCTCTCGCTTCGCTCCGGTTCCCGGAGGGAGGACCCGCCTCAGGGCTTCGCCCGCCCGTGCGCTGTCGCGCTTGACGGACGCGGCTGCGGAGCACAGTGGAGGGCGAGGCTGGTGAACCAGTCGACTCAGGCCGCGGAAAGGTAGGCCTCCCCCGCCTGTAGCAGTCCGCCGGCCCAGGACTCGGGTCTCCTTGGCAACCAAGGTGGGGGAGGGAACGCCGCCGGAGGGAAGGGCAGTTCCCGCGGGATTTGGCTAGAGCCTACTTTTTCTCAGCGAGTTGCTCTTACTCCCTCGTCCCGGGACGCTTGTGTCAGCCCTTCGTGGAGTTGAAGGCCCATGCACAGTTGGACCGCGCCATCCTGAGCGTCCTCGACTTCCCCAGATTCACAGGTGGCCCCTTTTCCCCAACACGTCCCCTGCGGTCTCCTTGAAAGCAAGAATTTTGTATCGCTGACAACACCCAGTTTAGCGGGGGCGCAGGAAATGTTAAAACAGAAGAGTGGGGCTTCCCTGGTGGCGCAGTGGTTGAGAGTCCGCCTGCAGATGCAGGGGACACGGGTTCGTGCCCCGGCCCGGGAAGATCCCATATGCCGCGGAGCGGCTAGGCCCGTGAGTCATGGCCGCTGAGCCTGCGCGTCCGGAGTCTGTACTCCGCAACGGGAGAGGCCACAGCAGTGAGAGGCCCGCGTACCGCAAAAAAAAAAAAAAA
>NW_020175670.1:5615555-5634261 GCF_003031525.2 Neophocaena asiaeorientalis asiaeorientalis
TAGAACTACGGAAGAAAAGGAAAGAAAGGGACTAGTCGACTTTATTTCCACGCTTTTTAGGACAATAGATATCACATTAGACGGACCCTTCCAGAGCAAGTTGTGTAAAGACCTTTGCCAATTTAAGACCGCATCCTTCCTTTCCAGGAGTTGCCTGCAAAGAAAGATACTGCTGAAATGGGCCTACAAAAAATCAAATTCACCCCACCTTTCAAATTATAGAATGGAACTGGGATTATATATAAACCACCCCAAAGGGTTTTAATATGGATGCTTTAATTTTTGAGAGCCCTGGAGCGAAGTCTGCATCCTAATGCATCAAAGAAAGTGAGCTGTGCTCATTTTTTTTTTTTTTTTTTTTTTTTTGCGGTACGCGGGCCTCTCACTGTTGTGGCCCCTCCCGCTGCGGAGCACAGGCTCCGGACGCGCAGGCTCAGCGGCTATGGCTCACAGGCCCAGCTGCTCCGCGGCATGTGGGATCCTCCCGTCCGGGGGCACGAACCCGTGTTCCCTGCATCGGCGGGCTCTCAACCACTGCGCCACCAGGGAAGCCCTGTGCTCATTTTTAAAGGTAGTGGAAAAATACTCTCTTAATTTCTAGAATAAAAACAAAATGAATGAGATTTAAATCTTCTATTGAGTTTATGTGCATTTTAAACACTTCACTGATAGCCTTTTAGCCTGTTATCTCCAAAGTGCATGTTCTAAAACTGGAAAGGAAAAGATGGGTTTTTTTCCTCTAATGTACACCATTTGTATTGCTACTTTGAAACTTCTCCAGCAGATTTCAATAGGTCTGGTAGTCTACTGATTTTACTGCCAGTCAGAATATCTAGAGCTTTTTTGTATGCACTCAAATTTTTCTTACAGTAAAATTCAATGAACTAATGCAAATGTGAATATATAAAGGTCATGCAATGAATAACATATGTACTCCACATTTCTTGCTTGGTTTAGGAAAGTCTTCAGTAAAATAGAAATGGGCGTTGGATTTTGGAACTTCACAAATTATGTATCAAGTTTTAAGTGAAAAAAGTCAAAATCATTTTAAAAATCAATAAAAGTTGCTAATATCTACTTAAAAGAAAAAAGAAACCTGCTAGATACTTGGTTTCCATTTTCTCCATAAAGCAAAAACCAAAGCCTGCAAGTTGAGTGAAGTTCTTCATTTTGTACTAAGTTCAAGCAAAGTCACATGAAAATCTTGCAAGTCCAAGCCCCAAACTCAGCAAAAAGCATGCTAAATATACTTGCGTTAAATAATTCTATTGGCTACTGGTTAGGAATCTCAGATTTTGTTCATCTACTTTGTAAAAGTGGTCTAATCTGGAAAAGAAACATAATTTACATAACTAAGATCAGTTATGGTCACTCAGGAATTCCAAATTGTGTTCACTAGTCCTTCCTCTGTGGGTTAAACAGGAAGGGATAGACTTTGGCATTTGATGAACTGATATCCGTGTAACCTTAGGTGAGTCCTTAACATCCCTTGGCCTCAGTTTCTGCATCTGTAAGGTGGAGTTAGTAATGCCTACCTTCGAGGATGTTTGTGAGGATTTAGTGGAATGATGTGTGTCGAGAAGACTGTCTGGAAAATATCAATAGTAGCTCAATAGTTAGTCCCTCCTTTCCCCCTCTATAAGGTTTATTTATGAAGCACCTTTTTTAATCTTTAAATCCTAGAAGGTATGAGATTACAGAGAAAGCTAGTCTGCTGAACTAGCATCTGAAAGACTTACTGGAATAGTAAAATAGAGATATGTTTGAGGTAGACTGGTATAGTCATTGGTTTTCAACTTTCATGTACCTAAAACCCTTGTTAAAAGTGCAAATTCCTGGAATTACCCCCAGAGATTCTGAGTAGATCTGGAGTGGAACCCAGGAGTTAGCAATTTTAGCAGGTAACCCAGCTGATTTTGATGTAGTCAACTCAAAGACCACACAGTTGGAAAAACTCTGGTATAATTAAAAGACTACTGGTTCTAATTCCACCTCTATCCCTGACTTGAAAAAATCCTTTAGATTTTGTTCCCTGTCCTAGAAAACAGATTAATTATCCCACCTTACTGTGAGTTGTGAGACTTTAATCTTTTCACTCTCCAGCACACCTCCCATACAGTATCTTCTTGTCTACCAGGACAAAACCCAGCTTTTCAGCAAGGCAGACAGGGTCTTCTGTTATCTGGCCTTTGTTTGCCTTTTTTTTTTTTTTTTTTAATATTTATGTGTTTATTTATTTGGCTGTGCTGGGTCTTAGTTGTGGCACGTGGGATCTTTGTTGCCGTGGGCAGGATCTTCGTTGCAGCAGGTGGGATCTAGTTTCCTGACCAGGCATTGAACCTGGGCCCCGTGCATTGGGAGTGCAGAGTCTTAACCACTGAATCACCAGGGAAGTCCCAAACTGCCTTTAAAACATCATTGCTTGGCATCCTAAAGTCACTCCTTAAACTTCCATATCTTTACACACGCTGTTCCCTCAGTCTTGAATGCTCTTCCCTTTTTGTCCACCTGGTGAACTCCTATTCAATCTTTGAAACTCAGTGCAAGCATCACCTTTTGTAAAAGCCTTCCTGACACTTGTATTAGGATGTAAATTTAGCCTCCACAACAGAGACTCAAAATAACCACTGGTTTCAGTAAAATAGAAGTTTATTTCTCACATAAAGTCTTGTTGGCATAGTGGCTCTCCTCCACAAAGTTGTCAGGGCCCAGACTCCTATTTTAGAATGCATCTGAAGGGTTTGCCGTTGTCAGCTTAGCCCAAGATGGCTTACCACGATGTCCATTTCCAGCCAGTGATTAGAGGAATAAAAAGGAAAGGAAGGACATGCCTATTACTTTCAAAGACATGACCTGAAAGGTGCACACATAACTTTTGCTTACCTTCCATTGGCCAGTCACATGACATCCCCAGCAGCAAAGTGGTTGGCAAATGTGTCCAGCTAGAAATGAAGGGTACTATTGCTAGAGAAGAAGGGGAGAATGGATATTGGGGAACTATTAGTAGCAATCTGCTACAAACCTCTACCCCCTGACCCCATCACCCACCAGTTCACTCATTTCCATTATTCTCAATGTCAAGCGTTCCCTGCTCTATGTTCTCATAACATTTTGTGCATGCCTATTCATTCATTCATTTAACAGGTATATATTAAATTCTTACCATATACCTCACACTTTGCTCAGCCCTGGAGGTAAACTAAATGAGTGTATAGAGTGATCCGGGACCTTACCCTCAAGAAACTGATGGATATACTTGTATTTGGACACCCTTCAATTTTTATTATATATATTTATGTACAGCTCTGTACCCCCCTTCTGCCATCCTTCTACTCTCACAACTTGAACAATACACGCACTCTAAAATAGTTTTATCATATCTTTTAAATTTTATTATATATCTTTTTATTCCCAGATGCTTTTTATTTTCAGAAAGAGCAAAATATCACTCTTTCATACACACATACCTGCACAGAAGGTTATAAATGTGAAGATGTTTTAGGGATCATGATATATTTTATTATGTACCACGCAGTACACCGTACAATCTGTGGAAAATGTGAGGTAAAAGCTAGCTATAAACTTTAAAATACTACTGTCTTTCAAACTATAATTTGAGGAGCTCTTGTTTTTTTCGTTTTGTTTTGTTTTTAATGATAGATCAATGTAAGTGACAGCTCACTGTATTGAAAACAAGATTTAATGAGAGTATCTATCCCCAAAGTAAAGCTTAGGCCAGCAGTTGTGGGTCGATGAATTCATGGTTACTATTTACTCTAAGCATGTGTATAATCCTGCCTCCTTACCTTTTACTGCTGGTTTATGGACTCATTGTGGACTTAAAGTATTGTTGGGGAGGGCTAAAAGGAAGCATATCGGATTTCAGTGAGCACCATACAGAAGTAACCATAGAGATAGGTATGTGGATTCAACTGTCGTGAAAGCAGATAGGAAAAAAATATAGTCTTTGTTTTAAGGCGCACTCTGTAATGTGATCGGAACAGTAAATCAGAGATGGTGTGGAAAACTAAAAGTTAGTTACCTGGAGTTTTCTGCAAAAGGAACTTAAAGAAGTGATTTTCTTTCCCCAGGGGGTAGAGTATTGGAAATATTTGTAAATTAACATTCCTTGCTTTTGACTCAGGGTAGCTCCCGTATGTTAGCCAAGTAGTTATTCAAAAAACATTTGCTCACTTGCTTCAGTTTGATCTGGGCATAAAAAACTGTGCTCAGTTCCACTGAAGCTTGTTATAGAAATGTAAAAAGCATGTGAAACAAAGAATTTTAATTTGTGTTCTTAAACATCATGACACAATTTATCATTATGGTTACTTAGAAATGGTACCATCAATTTTCTTTACAATAATTCTTTTCCTTCTTTTTTATTTGGCAAAGCTATCTAGTGTTGCATTGTGGACCTAAGCTTGGGCAGGCATCAGGGACCCTTTTTGTCTGAGGATCCTCAGGGTCTTATGGGTAAAGTACATTTGGGGACTGACAGATACTGAAATAGCCCACTCCAGAGGAGGGAGGAGGAAATACCCAAGAAGGCAGGAAACTCACCCTGAGGTAAAGGAACATCATCCTCTGATGCTGGGTGAGAGTTGGTGTGAAGGAATACTTTGCATATTGCAGAGGGTAGCATTACTCAAGAGTTTTCTTGCCTAGTCCTTGTGGAAACTCATCCCAAACAACTTGAAAAAGAAATGCAAAGATCCCTTTAAGAAAATCAAAATATGATTGTGGGTTCTTTAACACAAGACCATCAAAGATTAACCAAAAGAGACATAACCACTTGCAGAGGGGTAAAAAAATCTTCCTTAATTTGGAAGCAGCAGAAGACTGAGATGGAGCAAAGAGTCTTGAAGGGTGGGCAAGTGAAAAGGAACAAAAGTCCAGAGCATGGCAGTTCAGAGAAAGCACCATTAGGAATAATTCTGAGATTTAGAAGCCAAAAATGACAAAGCAGCTAAGGAAGAGTTTGAGTTAAATGAAAGGGGAAAAGAAGATTCTGGAGACTTATCATCCCAGCCCTTGACTGTTCTTTGTGGCCCAAGAGAAACAAGGGTTACAACGGACAACCATTGTAATAGATTGCAACAACAGAGTAGTTTCCCAGAGTTAGTCATTCAAACACCACGTTCATGAGTCATTTTTCCATATCCATATACTGCCATTTATATTACTTACTCAGTATTTTTTTTAACATCTTTATTAGGGTATAATTGCTTTACAATGGTGTGTTAGTTTCTGCTTTATAACAAAGTGAATCAGTTATACATATACATATGTTCCCATATCTCTTCCCTCTTGCGTCTCCCTCCCACCCATCAGTATTTTATTTTAACTCAGAATCATGGTTTTACTTAAACAGAAAACTTGTAAATGGAAAATCATTATCATTTGCCATAAATGAAATAACAACAATAAAAGCAAAATAACACTATTGAATTCTAGCTAGAATGGTTATACCAATGATCCAGGCTTGAGGTTGATTGTTCTTGCTTAAAAAGGGAGACAGGCAATGTTAGAGAGGCATTAAACACCAGTACAAAAATGACACTTTTCTCCTTGACAGAGGGAATAAAAGAGGATTGGATAAAGCAGCTTTCTTATTGTGTGTTGTTATTCAACACTGGTTTGGCAAACCACTTCAAATCATTTCTCATACCTTTAATGGTGCTGGCCTCACACACACGTGTTAAGAGTTCTGAGTTCAAGAATTAGAGAAACAATGCTTCCTCTGAAACAAGAGGAAGAAAATATAAGAAATTCAGAACTGACCAAAAAAAAAAAATTAGAAGGATCTCATATCACAGATTAATTCCATCCACTTACATGGCACCGTGGTAATGGGAACTCTGAAACTAGAGTCAGAAGACCTGGGGATATTTTGTGTGTTTTTTTTTAATTCATTTATTTTATTTATTTTATTTATTTTTGGCTATGTTGGGTCTTTGTCACTGCATGCAGGTTTTCTCTAGTTGCGGCGAGCGGAGGCTACTCTTCATTGCGGTGCATGGGCTTCTCATTGCAGTGGCTTCTTGTTGCGGAGCGCGGGCTCTAGGCACGTGGGCTTCAGTAGTTGTGGCACGTGGGCTCAGTAGTTGTGGCTTTCGGGCTCTAGAGCACAGGTTCAGTAGTTGTGGCGCACAGGCTTAGTTGCTACGCAGCATGTGGGATCTTCCTGGACCAGGGCTCAAACCCATGTCCCCTGCACTAGCAGGCAGATTCTTAACCACTGCGCCACCAAGGAAGTCCAGAAGACCTGGGGTATTTTTGTTTGTTTTTTGTTTTGGTTTGGTTTTTTTTGGTACGCAGGCCTCTCACTGTTGTGGCCTCTCCCGTTGCGGAGCACAGGCTCCGGCCGTGCAGGCTCAGCAGCCATGGCTCACAGTCCCAACTGCTCCGTGGCATGTGGGATCTTCCCGGACTGGGGCACGAACCCGTGTCCCCTGCATTGTCAGGCAGACTCTCAACCACTGCGCCACCAGGGAAGGCCAAGACCTGGTTTTTAATCCTAATGTTGCCATGAATTTGTTGCATAACCCCAGGCAACTCTCTTCACTCTTTCTATTTGTTTCTTGATATGTTCAAGTCTGTGATTTATTTACTAAGAAAAAAGCACGTGGGGAAGGATTTGATGAGACTGAGAAAGATTGGCAGTTTATAGGAGAAATGTATTTAAATATCTATTTTAATATTTGCTTAACAATATCTATTGAAAATATCCATTTAAAAGTTTACTTTAGTAAAAGAAGGCAGAAATGGAGGAATAAAAGAACAAAGACATATGACATATAGAAAACAAATAGAAAAATGGTTGATAGAAATCCTAATTTGTAATTACATTAAATGTAAATGGGTTAAATACACCAATTAAAAAGCAGAGGTTAGTAGAATGGATTTAAAAATCCAACTATAAGTTGGCTGCAAGAGACATGTTTAGATTCAAAGACACAAATGGACTGAAAGTGAAAGTATGGAAAACTATAGCCTTGCAAAACAGAACCAAAAGAGAGCTTGACTGGCTATACTACTATCAAACAAAATAGACTTTAAGACAACAGTTGTTTCTATAATACTTTTTTCTTAGAAAATACACCTGAGTATATCAAGACATTCTGGCATTGGCAAAAGGTTAGTAAAGTTGTGGCATGTCAAAAAATTCTGTTGAATCACTGATTTCATTGGGAGCACTGGGTGTGTGTTTTGGGTCAAAACACAGCTCGTTTAAGAGGTACAAACTATTATGTATAAAATAAGCTACAAGAATATATTGTACAACATGGGGAATATAGCCAACATTTTATAATAATTATAAATAGAATATAACCTTTCAAAATTGTGAATCACTATATTGTACACCTGTAGCTTATATAATATTATATGTCAACTATACTTCAATTTTTTTAAAAAGGTATAAAAACAGAGCTCATGCCTCAATGCTAGAATATCCTAGCAAATCAGACTGCATGAAAGAGGTAAAGCTATGGTTTTTATGGAGAGCTTTGCCCTAAAGCTCAGGATACATAATTTAATTGGTATGAAATTCTTTTGTGAAATGTCAGAGCCACTTTACACTGAAATTATACATGTTGCCTTAGCATTTAAATGCTTGAGCAAATATAAAAAAATTTTTTTAATTAACTTATTTCTTTTTCATTTTAATTCTAAAGTTAAGGATTATGAAGAATCATATGAAATGGCTGGAAGGGATGTTTTATGTTTTTGTATAACTAAATTAAAATTTCCATCCCCCACAAAAACTAACCCACCCACAACAAACCAATCAAACAAATAAACACTCAAAACAACAAAAACTCTGAAACAATAATGACTCCTCACTAGGTCTGAGTGTACTATCTTATTCTAAACTAGATTTGGGGAGCCATCTGCTGGTAAAATGATGAGTTGTCTATGATTTTTTTTAAATGGATGTTTAGCTAGGGTTGCCAGATAATTTACAGAATGCTCAGTTAAACTTGAATTTCAGGTAAACAAATAATTTTTTTAGCATAAGTATGTCAGTACAGTACTTGCTCCATATGCCAATGCTACTTTGTTTTATATTTATAATTATACTCTTTGAAGTGACTCAGAAAAGATTTTCTTGAAGTCCAGATAGTATGATTATTTAGGAATATATTCATTGCTATATTCACATGCTCCAGCATGAAGTGTTTGTCTTCCTCTATTGTATTTATATCTGGCTCCTTGTCATTTTTTTTAAACATCTTTATTGGAGTATAATTGCTTTACAATGGTGTGTTAGTTTCTGCTTTATAACAAAGTGAATCAGTTATACATATACATATGTTCCCATATCTCTTCCCTCTTGCATCTCCCTCCCTCCCACCCTCCCTATCCCACCCCTCTAGGTGGTCACAAAGCACCGAGCTGATCTCCCTGTGCTATGCCACTGCTTCCCACTAGCTATCTATTTTACATTTGGTAGTGTATATATGTCCATGCCACTCTCTCACTTTGTCACAACTTTCGCTTCCCCCTCCTCATATCCTCAAGTCCATTCTCTAGTAGGTCTGTGTCTTTATTCCCATCTTACCCCTAGGTTCTTCATGACACTTTTTTTCTTAGATTCCATATATATGTGTTAGCATACGGTATTTGTTTTTCTCTTTCTGACTTACTTCACTCTGTATGACAGACTCTAGGTCCATCCACCTCACTACAAATGTCTCAATTTTGTTTCTTTTTATGGCTGAGTAATATTCCATTGTATATAAGTGCCACAGCTTCTTTATCCATTCATTCAATGATGGACACTTAGGTTGCTTCTGTGTCCTGGCTATTGTAAATAGAGCTGCAATGAACATTTTGGTACATGACTCTTTTTGAATGAATGGTTTTCTCAGGGTATATGCCCAGTAGTGGGATTGCTCGGTCATATGGTAGTTCTATTTTTAGTTTTTTAAGGAGCCTCCATACTGTTCTCCATAGTGGCTGTATCAATTTACATTCCCACCAACAGTGCAAGCATTTATCTTTAAAAAAGTAAAAGGGGTATAGATGTATGTTTTATTTTTGACCTTAAAAATTTTTTACTTTGTGTTTTGAATTGGTAATTTATTCACATGGTTTAAAAATTTTTTTTTTAATATAAGAGATGGGCTTCCCTGGTGGCACAGTGGTTGACAGTCCACCTGCCGATGCAGGGGACACGGATTCGTACGGGTTCATGCCCCGGTCCGGGAAGATCCCACATGCCGTGGAGCGGCTGGGCCCGTGAGCCATGGCCGCTGAGCCTGCATGTCTGGAACCTGTGCCCCGCAACGGGAGAGGCCAAAACAGTGAGAGGCTCGCGTACCGCAAATAAATAAATTAATAAAATAATAAATTAAAATAAAATGTAAGAGATTATTCAGTGAAAAATCTCTCACTCCTGTCTTTGACACAGAGATAGCCGATATGCTCTATGTGATTTTAGTCATCTTAAGGAAGGGCACTATTTTAAAGTGAAAGGAGGCAATAGGGTTATCTTTCAAGGGGCAAAAAAGTACTGTAGATGACAATAAAAGATATTTCCTCATAAACTATAGTTTTTAATTGAATGGCTCAATTTTACTTTGCTTATGGGGCAAATAACAAGAAAATATTCTCTTAAATCTTGGTGGCATACGAATGATCTATAGTTGCAAGATCCAAATTATTAAAAACCTGCGTTATAAAATATCACAAGATGGAGATATTGCTCCATGAAAGTGACAGTTAAAGAGAGTGAGGAAAAAAATCTTTTGTCTATTTTTGGACTTTCTTTTTTCTATCTTGCTCCCTGTCTTCTGTCATTTGAGATAGTGAGAAGCATTCTAAGGGCCTTTATTCAAATCCCAGATTTCTCACTTTCTGCCTGTAATTCTGAATTAAATTAACCTCTAGCAGCCTTAAGATCATCTGTAAATTCAGGCTTATGCTTTTGTTATGAAGATTACATTAAATAATATATTTCAAATGGCGATGCCCTCCAGCCAAAGCTAAGAACACACCTGCAGTTGAATAAGTTGGGTTTATCACTCATTGCAATGAGGGAGTATGCACCACACCATGGGAAGAGGGAGGCCTCTCAGTAGGAGGGTGTTAGAAAGGGCCTATTACAGGATTTGGGCTGTGATTGGGTGATTTGTGGGAGGGTCAAAAAAGCAGGTTCACTCCGGATTGAGTGCTGTCAGAATGCAGGGACAGTTAGTGATGGGATAATTCAATATTTATTTATAGGAAGAGTACAGTGAGGTTAAATTCTAAAGGTAAGGAAACAGTACTGAGTCCTATTAGCTGGGAAATGGAGCTATTTGGTATTTTGTGGGTTGTACGGTGACTTTGTTTTTGTCCATGCTTGGACAATATTATGAAGTGGTCTTGTTTTATCTCACTTTCTCGTGGTCCCAGAGTGACCTTGACTGATTTTGGTGTTTTGTGAGATTGTTTATGTCCAAAGGAGAATAACTTGACCTAGCAGTGAGTTCTAGGCCAGCTTCTGAGCACATGCAAGCATAGCTATAAGTTTAAGGTCAATCAGTAGATGTCAAGGGTTGCTTTTTTCTTTCTTAGAAAGCATCTGGCACTTAGCTGATGCTTAATAAAATTCGTTAGATCTGGATTGTATTAGAATTATTTGATGATGTAGTGTTCTCCCTGTCGCTGGACAATGAGCTTCTACAGGCCAGAGTTCATGTTTAATTCAACCTTCATCTGTCTCTCACATGAAACAGGTGCTAACACTACTGACACAATAAATGTCTTTGCAGCCTTGCTCTTGTTGCCTCTGCTCCTCTCTCCCTCCTTTCTGTGTCCTCCCTCCCTTTTTACTTTCTTAATCAGCTGTAGTAAACAAGTACATATAAGGTTGATAAAGCAGAGATTTCTATAGCACAACCATAGAATGATATCATTTTAAAGAAGTTAGCCAAAATAGAAACTTTTCTCTTTGTTCTCCCAAACATTTAAGGGGGTCCAAGTACAAGTACATAATAGCTCTTATATTAAATTGTCACTATTTTTTAAAATATATAGATAAATAAATAAATAATCTTCACTATTTAAAATTCTCTTGCACCCAGAGGCTTCTAGGAGCCTCTCATCTTCCTTCACCATAACTTCATATACACCCTTTGTGGTCCCCTCACTTTTCTCCTTTCTGCTCTAAACAGTGCCACACAACATACTCTGAAACACCTGCTGCTTTTCATAGGCTCTGGTTGGTTTTCTCTGGTTCTGTTTTCTTCTCAAAGAGTTGGGGTAGGTATGGGTGAATTTTCATTTCCTGTAATGGTGGGCAAGGCTTTTCAGGTCAGTGTTCCCATAGAAAAATTAATTCTGGAAAAAAATAACTGGATGCTTCAAAATAGTAAGGAATTAAAAGGCTAAAACTAAAGCTAACCCAGGAACCCAGAAAGGTGCTCAGGATACAGAATCTGCTTTTGCTCTGAGGGTATTTGTTGATCTCAGTAAATCTGAACCCTCGTTGAGGTGGCCTTGACTGGTGAGGAGGTCAGAAATGAAAGCACAGGTCTGCCAGAAGATGCAAAGTCTAATAAGAGACCTTCCCCACAGTATGCTGGAAGCCCAAAGGGATACACCCTTAGGGTCAGGCTGAACCAGAAGTAAATGAGACTTCAGACAGACTTTCTGTATGAGTTGAGAATCTCACGACTTGGACCTATTGGTCTCATGTTGGTTGTGCCCCCCAGGGACCTGGCAAAAATAAATACAAATCTTCTTTTGAGGAAGGAACCTTTCATCTAGACTTCAAATTATTCCTACAAATAATATTTCAAGTACAGTGGGCAGCACACCAAAGAAATGAAAGACACAAAGAAACAATGTACTATAACAACAATGAAAAACCTTAACCATTAAAGTTGTAAAAAAATAAATAAAAAAGTAAGACCTTGTTCTTTTGACATAAAAAAATAAAGTAAGCAGAATTGAATGGCAGCACATATGAAAAAGCTTTAGGGCTAACCCTTGCCTGCAATGTTATTAACAGTGAAGTGTAGCTGTGAAAAAGGTGTTTTAATGGAAGCAGTGTTCAGAGCAAAGTAGCTATAGACAGAGGGGGTAAAATCTCCCCTCTGTTAGCAGCCAGTCAGACACAGACATCACAGTTAAAAGGATAATAATATCAATAAACTAGAACACTTCCAAAGGGTAATTGCCAACAAGGGTGAGAAGTCTGAAAACTGACAGCTGAGAAATGGCTAAAAGATCTGAGTATTATTAATCTCCTAGAGCAGTCATTTTCAAATTCTTCAAGAAAAGCATCTGACTTGTTCTGGATCATTCCGTTTGGCAAATAAAAATAAATAATGATGACAACTAGGATTTATTGTCCACTTACTATGTACAAGACAGCTTTACAGAGATATTTGTCATCAATCCTGATAATAAACCTATGAGTTAGGTACTGTTATTCCTAGACATAAAGTTTGGTAACTAGTCTGAGGTCGTATTGATAGTAAGTTATAGAGTGGGGATTCAAGCCCGAGGAATCTAATTCTGGAATTCACACTGGGCTATGTTGTTACACTGACTGTTCACTGTACCCTTTTAATCCCCACACCAACCTTATGAGATAGGTACCCCAATTACTCCTATTTTAGACATAAAGAAAATGATGTTTAAAAAAGTACTCTCCCAGGGTCACAAAGCCATTGTTTTTATTTTTTTAAACAGCTTTGTTGATGTAGACCTGATATCAAATAAACCACACATATTTAAAGTGTATCATTTGATAAGTTTTGACATATGTATATCTCTGAGAAATCATGTAGCATAATCAGTATAATAAACATACTCCCAGAAGTTTCCTTGTGACCCTTAGTAATCCCTCCCTTTTCCCTCTCCTTGCCTCTCCGAGCCCCAGGCAACTACTGATCTGCTTTCTGTCCTTATAGATTAGTTTGCATTTTCTAGAATTTTGTATAAATGAAATCTAACAATGACTGAGTTATACTAGAGCTGAGGCAAAAGGAAAAATCAGTCATGCCAACCCTTCCTTTAGTTAAAATTTTGATATTTTGTTCAAGAATTTTTTGCATTAATTTTAATTTTTTAAAATATTACACTAAAATATCATTTATCTTGATTACTGAGTTTTTTGGTGCCCCCTTAAATTTTGTGCCTGAGGTAAGTGCCTCACTTGCATCACTTAATTCACCTTAGTCCTGGTCCTGGATTTATATCTTATTTTTTTTTTTGCTTTCTTTTAGACTGTTAATATGGTAAATTACATTGACTGATATTCAGATTTTAGACCAATCTTATATTCCTCAAATAAATGCTTTTTTTTTGGATTCAATGTGCCAAAATTTTGTTGACAATTTTTGTGTCTATGTTCATGAGGGATATTGGGTTGTAATTTTCTTTTTCACAATGTTTTTCTCTGGCTTCTGGTATCATGGTAGTGCTGTTCTTATAGAATTGGTTAAGAAGTGTTCAATCCTCTTCAGTTTTCTAGAAGAATTTGTGTAGTATTGGTATAATTTCTTATTTAAATGTTTAACGGTATTCAACAGTGAAAACATCTGGACATGGAGCTCTTTGTGAAAAAGTTTTTCATGGCAGATTCAATCTTTTAATAGATATAGGGCTACTCAGGTTATCAGCATCTTCCTGAGTGAACTTTGCTGGTTTGTGTCTTTCAAGAAAGTTATCCATTTCATCTACATTATTAAATTTATTGGAACAAAGTTATTAATAATATTATTATTCTTTAACGGCTATAATACTTGTAGTGATGTCACCTCTCTCATTTCTGATGCTGGTAATTTGTATCCTCTCTTTTTTTCCTGTTTAGTCTGGCTAGATGTTTATCAATTTTATTTATCTTCTTAAAGAACTATCTTCTGGTTTCATGGATGTATTTCTATTGTTTATTTTCTTCTATTTTCTATTTCATTGATTTCCACTCTGATCTTAATTATTTCCTTTCTTCTGCTTACTTTGGAATGAGACTTTTGGAGGCCTTGAAAGAAAGTAAATATATTTTGCCTTTGGGAAGGAGGTGAATCATTTGGGCCCAGAAGGCAGACTGTGGTACCCCTTCTTCAAGATGGCCTCTAGAGATCCTTGCCTCTTGGTTTTTATGTCCCTGTATAGTTCTCTCTCACTCTCACTGTATCAAGATTGTTCTGTGTGAACCACAGAATGTGGCAGAAGTGATGGTATTTCATTTTAAAGCTAGGTTATGAAAGACATTGTGGCTTCTGCCTCACTCTTTTCCCTTTTTCACTCTCTTTGGGGAAAACCAGCTGCCATGTGGTAAGGGCACTTACCAGTGCAGAAACTCCCCATGTGGTGAGGAACTGAGGCCTCTGGCCAATAGCCAGCAAAAAACTGAAGCCTCGTACCAATAGAACTTGAATGATGTTTGAAAGGGACCCTTCAACCCCAGAGAAGATTTCAGTGATTGTAGCCCTTTGTGATAGCTTATGACCTCAAGAGAGACCCTGAGTCAAAACCACTGAACTAAGCTGCTCTGGCATTCCTGCTCCAAAGAAATGGAGAGATAATAAATGCTTGTTATTTTAAACCATTAGGCTTAGGGGTAATTATTGTGGTGCAATAAATTACTAATAAACTTATCTTTATTCCTCTGTACATAATTATTTTTTCTCTGATAGCTTTCAACAATTTCTCTTTATCCTGGGTTATTTATCCCTGGTGTAGTTTTCTTCATGTTTCTTGTACTTGGGTTCATTGAACCTCTTATATCTGTGGGTTTATAGTTTTCATCAAGTTTGGGAAATTTGGAAATTTTTCAGCCATTATTTCTTTAGTATTTTTTCCACTCTCTGATCTCTCCTCTTTTTCAGTGACTCCAATTATACATATTTTTAGCCACTTGAAGTTGTTCCACAATTCACTGATGCTCTTTTTTCCCCCTAGTCTTTTTCTCTCTCTCTTTAATTTTGAATTTTTTTTCTATTACTGTAATTTTACATTTCCTCATAATGTCTAATTTGCCATTAATTCCAAGTGTAATTTTTTTAATATCAGGCATTTTAATTTCATCTCTAGAAGTACAATGTAGGTGTAAAAATATACCTTCCATCTTGTGAGAGCACTGGAATTACAACTAACTGCTGAACAATCATCAACAGGAAGACACTGGAACTCAACAAAAAAGATACCCCACATCCAAAGACAAAGAAGTCACAATGAGATGGTAGGCGGGTTGCAATCACAATAAAATCAAATCCCATAACCACTGGGTAAGTGACTCACAAACTGGAGAACAATTACACCACAGAAGTCTACCCACTGGAGTAAAGGTTCTGAGCCCCACATCAGGCTTCCCAAGCTGGAGGTCCGGCAAGGGGGAATTCCCAGAGAATCACACTTTGAAGGTTAGCGGGATTTGATTGCAGGACTTCAACAGGACTGGGGGAAACAGAGACTCCACTCTTGGAGGGCACACACAAAGTAGTGTGTGCATCAGGACCCAGGGGGAAGGAGCAGTGACCCCATAGGAGACTGAACCAGACCTACCTGCTAGTGTTGGAGGGTCTCCTGCAGAGGCAGGGGGTAGTTGTGGCTCACCATGGGGACAAGGACACTGACAGCAGAAGTTCTGGGAAGTACTCCTTGGCATGAGCCCTCCAGGAGTCTGCCATTAGCCCCACCAAAGAACCTATAGCCTCCAGTGCTGGGTCACCTCAGGCCAAACAACCAACAGGGAGGAAACCCAGCCCCACCCATCAACAGACAAGTGATTAAAGTTTTACTGAGCTCTGCCCACCAGAGCAACACCCAGCTCTACCCACCGCCAGTCCCTCCCATCAGGAAGCTTGCACAAGCCTCTTAGATAGCCTCATCCACCAGAAGGCAGAGAGCAGAAGCAAGAGGAACTATAATTCTGCAGCCTGTGAAGGAAAACCACATTCACAGAAAGACAGACAAAACGAAAAGGCAGAGGACTTTGTACCAGATGAAGGAACAAGATAAAACCCCAGACAAACAACTAAATGAAGTGGAGATAGGCAACCTTCCAGAAAAAGAATTCAGAATAATGATAGTGAAGAAGATCCAGGACCTCGGAAAAAGAATGGAGACAAAGATTGAGAAGATGCAAGAAATATTTAACAAAGACCTAGAAGAATTAGAGAACAAACACCCAGAAGAATTAAAGAACAAACAAACAGAGATGAAAAATACAATAACTGAAATGAAAAATACACTAGAAGGAATCAATAGCAGAATAACTGAAGCAGAACAGGTAAGTGACCTGGAAGACAGAATGGTAGAATTCACTGCCATGAAACAGAATAAAGATAAAAGAATGAAAAGAAATGAAGACAGCCTAAGAGACCTCTGGGACAGCATTAAACACACCAACATTCTCATTATAGGGGTCCCAGAAGGAGAAGAGAGAGAGAAAGGACCTGAGAAAATATTTGAAGAGATTATAGTTGAAAATTTCCATAATATGGGAAAGGAAATAGCCACCTAAGTCCAGGAAGCACAGAGAGTCCCGCTCAGGATAAATCCAAGGAGAAACATGCCAAGACACATACATAGTAATCAAACTGACAAAAATTAAAGGCAAAGAAAAATTATTAAAACAAGGGAAAAATGACAAATAACATACAAGGGAACTCCCATAAGGTTAACAGCAGATTTCTCAGCAGAAACTCTACAAGCCAGACGGGAGTGGCACAATATATTTAAAGTGATGAAAGGGAAGAACCTACACCCAAGATGACTCTACCCGGCAAGGATCTCATTCATATTCGATGGAGAAATCAAAAGCTTCATAGACAAGCAAAAGTTAAGAGAATTCAGCACCACCAAACCAGCTCTACAGCAAATGTTAAAGGAACTTCTCTAAGTAGGAAACACAAGAGAAGAAAAGGACCTACAAAAACAAATGCAAAACAATTAAGAAAATGGTAATAGGAACATACATATTGATAATTACCTTAAATGTGAGTGGATTAAATGCTCCAACCAAAAGACGCAGGCTTGCTGAATGGATACAAAAACAAGACCCATATATATGTTGTCTACAAGAGACCCACTTCAGACCTAGGGACACATACAGACTGAAAGTGAGGGGATGGCAAAAGATATTCCATGCAAATGGGCATCAAAAGAAAGCTGGAGTAGCAATACTCATATCAGTTAAAATACACTTTAAAATACAGAATGTTACAAGAGACAAGGAAGGACACTACATCATGATCAAGGGATCAATCCAAGAAGAAGATATAACAATTACAAATATATATGCACCCAACATAGGAGCACCTCAATACATAAGGCAACTGCTAACAGCTATAAAAGAGGAAATCAGCAGTAACACAAGAATAGTGGGGGACTTTAACACCTCACTTACACCAATGGACAGATCATCCAGACAGAAAATTAATAAGGAAACACAAGCTTTAAATGACACAATAGACCAGATAGCTTTAATTGATATTTATAGGACATTCCATCCAAAAACAGCAGATTACACTTTCTTCTCAAGTGCACATGGAACATTCTCCAGGATTGATCACATCTTGGGTCACAAATCAAGCCTCAGTAAATTTAAGAAAATTGAAATCATATCAAGCATCTTTTCTGACCACAACACTATGAGATACAAGAAACACATGAAAAGCTGCTCAACATCACTAATTATTAGAGAAATGCAAATCAAAACTACAATGAGGTATCACCTCACACCAGTCAGAATGGGCATCATCAGAAAATCTACACACAACAAATGCTGGAGAGGGTGTGGCGAAAAGGGAACCCTCTTGCACTGTTGGAGGGAATGTAAATTGAGAGAGCCACTATGGAGAACAGTATGGAGGTTCCTTAAAAAACTAAAAATAGGGCTTCCCTGGTGGTGCAGTGGTTGAGAGTCCGCCTACCGATGCAGGGGACGCGGGTTCATGCCCCAGTCCGGGAGGATCCCACATGCTGCAGAGTGGTTGGGCCCGTAAGCCATAGCCACTGAGCCTGTGCATCCGGAGCCTGTGCTCCACAACGGGAGAGGCCACAGCAGTGAGAGGCCCGCGTACCAAAAACAAAACAAAACAAAACAAATCTAAAATTAGAATTACCATATGACCCAGCAATCCCACTACTGATCATATACCCAGAGAAAACCATAATTCAAAACGACACTTGCACCGCAATGTTCATTGCAGCACTATTTACAATAGCCATGTCATGGAAGCAACCTAAATGCCCATCGACAGACAAATGGATAAAGAAGATGTGGTACATATATACAATGGAATATTACTCAGCCATAGAAAGGAATGAAATTGGGTCATTTGTAGAGACATGGATGTATCTAGAGACTGTCATACAAAGTAAGTCAGAGGGCTTCCCTGGTGGCGCAGGGGTTGACAGTCTGCCTGCCGACGCAGGGGGCGCGGGTTCGTACCCCGGTCCGGGAAGATCCCACGTGCCGCGGAGCGGCTGGGCCCGTGAGCCGTGGCCGCTGAGCCTGAGCGTCCGGAGCCTGTGCTCCGCAACGGGAGAGGCCACAAGGGATGGTGGTGTGGTGAATTGGGCAATTGGGTTTGACATGTATACACTGATATGTGTAAAATTGAAGGCTAATCAGAACCTGCAGTATAAAACAACCAAGCAAACAAACAAACAAACAAAAACAACTAATACTAAACTTTCTTTGGGTTATTTGTACGGAAATATGTTAATATAAATGTTTCAGACATTACATGAAATT
>NW_020175670.1:5641698-5658280 GCF_003031525.2 Neophocaena asiaeorientalis asiaeorientalis
AGTCAGAAAGAGAAAAACAAATATCGAATATTAACGCATATATGTGGAACCTAGAAAAATGGTACAGATGAACCGGTTTGTAGGGCAGAAACTGAGACACAGATGTAGAGAACAAATGTATGGACACCAAAGGGGGAAAGCAGCGGTGGGTGGGGTGTGTGTGTGTGTCTGTGTGATGAATTGGGAGATTGGGATTGACATATGTATACTAATATGTATAAAATGGCTAACTAATAAGAGCCTGCTGTATAAAAAAAATTATTTCAAAATAAAATAGTAAAAAAAGAAAAGAACCTGCTGTATTAAAAAAAATAAATAAAATACAAATATATATATATATATATATATATATATACCTTCCATTCCCTACTTAAATGTTCAGTCTTTTCTCTAGTTTCTTGAACATATGTTCTAATATCCTTGTCTACTAATTCTATCACCTGTTTCATCCCTAGGTTAGTTTTAATTGATTTTTCTCCTCATTATGGATTGTATTTTTCTGCTTCTTTGCATGCTCAGCAATTTTTGACTGGATACAAGACATTGTAAAATTTACCTTGTGAAGAGCTGAATATTTTCATAATTTTATAAGTAGTATAAAGATCTTAACTGAGTTCCAGAGCTTTGTTCTAGAACTCAGTTAAGCTTATTGGAAACAGATCCTTTCAGATCTAACTCTTAAGTTTATTTATCCAGGACCAGAGCAGCATTTAGTCTAGGAATAATTTTCCCCCACCCCTGAGACAAGACTCTTCTTAGAATTATAACCAGTCTTTGCAAATTATGAGATTTTCCAGTCTGTCTGTTAGGAACAGGGACTATTTCTGGCCTTTCGTGAGCTCCAAGAACTGGTCACTCTTCCCTCTAATCCTTTCAGGTGGTTCTTTTCCTGACCCTGGGTAATTTCCTCACACACATTCACAGATCGGCACTCAACCAAAAACTAAAGGGGACCCTCTGCACATCTCCAGAGGTGTCTCTCTGTGCTGCTCTCTCTGATTGTGGAATCTGCTCTGTGAATTCTGTTGACCTTGACTCCCTTGGACCAGCAACTCCAAGGGAGAGTTGGGGAAATACTGCTGGGTTCCACTTGGGTTCCCAACTCTCTGAGGCCTGGAAATTTTCTCTAGGCAGTAAGCTGCAGGCAATTGCCTTACCTCATTTGTTTCCCATCTCTCAGGGATCATTGACCTTGTTTGCCTAGTGTCAATATCTTGAATTCTGTTATTTCCTATATTTTGTTCAGTTTTGATTGTTTCAGGTGGGAGAGTAAATCAAGTCATTGTTACTCCATCTTGAGTAGAAGCAGAAGCTGTCTAAAAAAGCAAAACATCCTGGTCTAAATCATTGAATTACAACACCTTAAACAACAACAACAAAAATAAACAAATAAACATTAAGATAGTACCTGTCTTAGTTCAGGTGCTATAACAAAGTACCATAGCCTGGATGGCTTATAAACAGAAATTTCTTTCTCACAGTCTGGAGGCTGCAAGTCTGAAATCAGGGTGCCAGCATGGTCAGGTTCTAGTGACAGCCCTCATCTAGGTTGCAGACTGCTGACTTCTTGTTATACCCTCACATGGTAGAGGAAAACACCCAGGTGACCTAGTTCTCTGGCCTCTTCTTATACAGGCACTTAATTACATTCATGAGGGCTCCACTCTGATGACCTAGGTATCTCCTTAAAGGTCCCTTCTACAAATACTATTACTTTGGGGATTAGATTTCAACATAAAAAATTTTGGGAGGACACAAACTTTCAGTCCATAACAACACCAAAGTGTATTTTGACTCAATATAAAAATGCCTTTCTATAATGACAGTTATATAAAAATGGAATAGTTTTCCTTGAAAAGTAGTGTGTTCCCTGTTACTGCAGATGTTAACAGTGGTTATAAGCATTGTCTGGATATTGTGGGAAATATGAAAGTAGGGTCTGCAAACCGCAGCCCGCAGGCCAAATATGTCCCACCACCTGTTTCTGTCAATAAAGGTTTATTGACACACAGCCATACACATTTTTTTACATATTGTGTGTGGTGCTTTTATGCTACAGTGGCATAATGGAGCAGTTGTGCTAGAGCCTCTGCCCTTTACAGCCTAAAATATTTACTATCTGGCTCTTTGCAGGAAAAGTTTGCCAACCCATTTTAAAGCTTCTGATATGGCTGATGTGACAAAGCAACTTCTCTGATTTCTTCCCAATTTGAGATTCTATGAGTCTGTGGAGGCAGGGAATACGTTTCTTATCTAATAACAAGTTTTGCATCTTCCTCTCTCACATATTTATGTTTATTTTAATATAATATTCTGCTCCCCACTTCCATTTTCTGGGTAAAGTTCATCCTCCCCAAATAGTCCTATACTTGTCCTTTAATTTTGCATATCTCCTCCCCACCACCATATAATCCTAGTGATGCAGTATCAGTGTATACACTTTCCCCCTACTACTTCTACTCTGCTCCTTTTTTTCTTTCCCCTTTACCTTCCCGCTTTCTCTTCTCCCTTTCTCTTTCTTCCCCCCATCTCTCTCCCCCTTTCTCTTTCTCTTCCTTCTCTTCCTTCTTCCTCTTCTCTTTTATTCAATAATTATTTATAAACACCTCACCAGACTATTTTAGACATTGGGGCTACAGCAGTTATAAGACAGTCTCTGCCATCACAAAGCTTACATTGGTACCTCAATTTGAAAAGCAGCCATTGTATGTTCCCGGGTCACAAACAAGCGAGTGTCACCAAAAAGGATTTCAGAGAATCCAAGGAAAGACACACTCACCAACTTTCAAAATGAAGGAAAACCCAGAGTGATCATTCCCTGGCAAGGCAGGCTTGCTTTCATAGCCATGTCAACTGGCTGTTAAGAATCTTAAGTGGACAAACCTCCTGATGACAAAACATTTTTCAATATTTAACTAAAATGGGAGTGAGAAAGGATTGGGCACCACTGTCCCCAAAGAACAACCACGATGCCACATGATTTTGTATATGTGCCATGTCTAAATGTTCTCACCTCTAGTTGCTGAAAGAGATTTTCTTCTGTGGATGAAAGGTACAATCTGAAAGGGCATTTGACAACCTGAAGTAAATTATATTTCAGGAACCACCAATGCCCCACAGCCAATCTTCCTAATTTTATTGAAAACTAAAAATAGCTTCTGCTTCAATATCCATGTAAAACCTCTTCATTCTAATTTATGTTAATTGTTTTTTTAAAGCAAAGTCTTCTTGAGGAGAATACTTTTTTATTACTTTCAATTTTTTTCTCAGAAACTTGAATTTAATAGAGGATTAGAATAAATTATGATACTGGAAAGTAAGCAGTGCTAGTTATGGAGGATTCTGTAACTGCGATCCATTTAACCCAACAATTTAACAGTGTCTTCATCTCCAAATTGAGCTTTGTGCTTTGGATGTTAAACTCTAGTTTACAGAAAACTTCTAAAATGGAATTGCTACAAAGTTCTCCAGTTGTTTCAAACACAGGGACCTACTATTTGGCAAACCTGCTTGATCTTTGTTTCTTTGTTCTCTTCTTGAATTCTGCTGCTGTCCTATTTCTCTGGGTACACAGTTTATATAGTTGTTAAAATGCTTTCAAATTGAAATATCTGCTCAAGGAAGGTACTAAGTAGGTCTGGTAAGTAACTACCTTGACATTATGTTGCCTTGAATAAAATTTCCAACATCAACTACTGAATAAGGAAATAACTCTAATCTTGCCTATTACTTCTTTCTACTTTATTTGAACAGGACAACTTAAAATTGACTAAATTTCTGAAAATAAAAGAAAGATATATAATGGGTTTATCAAAATTCCTCTTACCTGCTAAAAATATTACAGAAGGACTATCTACAGATAAAGATTAAGCAAATGCTATGAAAAAGTCACTGAGTTTAATGCAACATACAAAGGAAATGTATGTTATTATATTTTTACTTACTATCCTCAAGACAGGAAAATTTCTGATTAATTTTTGTTAAGATTAACTGTATTTACTGTGAGTTCTTATTTAATATGCTTGATTACTTGGAAATTGTCATTTTCCACTACTTAAATCTATAATCTTTTGTGTTGCTTCTGTATAAATGATGGTGGATAATGTATATGATTATACATGAAAAAGTTTTAATTTAGTATATGTACAATATACAAAAAGATGGATAAATTGGACTTCATCAAATGTTTAAATATATATTATCAAGAGGAAAAACTTTAACGATGTAAAGGACACTATCAAGAAAAGGAAAACACCCACAGAATGGGAGAAAATATTTTCAAATATATTTGATAAGAGACTTGTATCCAGAAATTATAAAGAACTCTTGCAACTGACAATAAAAAAGACAAATATCCCTATCAAAAAACAGGCGAAGGATCTGAATAGCCATGTTTCCAAAGAAAATACACAAATAGCCAATAAGCACATGAAAAGATACGCAACATCATTAGTCATTACGGAAATGCAAATCAAAACCACAATGAGATACCACGTCCCACCGACTAGGATGATTATAAAAATAATAATAATAGAGGAAAATAACAAGTGTTGGTAAGGACAGAGAAATTGGAATGCTTTGTATACATTACTGGTGGGAAAGAAAATGGTGCGATTACTTTGGAAAACAGATTGGTAGTTCTCTCAAAAACGAAAATGTAAAATCATTTTACTCGGCAATGCCATTCTTAGATATATGTGCAAGAGAAACGAGAAAAAGGTGTCCAGGGCTTCCCTGGTGGCACAGTGGTTGAGAATCTGCCTGCTAATGCAGGGGACACGGGTTCGAGCCCTGGTCTTGGAGGATCCCACATGCCGCGGAGCAACTAGGCCCATGAGCCACAACTACTGAGCCTGCGCGTCTGGAGCCTGTGTTCCGCAACAAGAGAGGCCGCCATAGTGAGAGGCCCGCGCACCGCAATGAAGAGTGGCCCCCACTTGCCACAATTAGAGAAAGCCCTTGCACAGAAACGAAGACGCAACACAGCAAAAATAAATTAATTAATTAATAAACCCCTTCCCCCAACATCTTCTTTAAAAAAAAAAAAAGGTGTCCAAACAAAAACTTGTATATGAATGTTCATAGCAGCACTATTCACAATAGCCAAAAGGTGGAAACAATCCAAACAGATGAACAAATAAACAAAATTTCTTTATCTAGATAATGGAATATTATTCAACCCATAGAGAAGAATCAAGGACTGATACATAATGCAACATGGATTGAGCTTTGAAAACATCATGCTAAGGGAGACAAATCAGATAGAAAAGGCCACCAATTGTATGATTCCATTTATATGAAATGTCCAGAATGGGAAAATCCATAGAAACTAAAAATAGATTGCTGGTTGCCAGGAGTTGAGGGTAAGGAAGAATGAAGAGTGACTGCTACTGGATATGGGGTTTCTTTTTGGGGTGATCAAACTGTTCTGGAATTAGTGGTGATGGTTGCACAACTTGTATACTTTGAAAGGTTGAATTTTAAGCATTTGAATTATATCTTAATCAAAAAGTTGTATGAGAAAAAAATGCTAGTGTATGGCTGAGATCAAACCCACATAGAAAAAAAAAACAAAAACACATAGACCATGCAAACAAATTAATTTTATCTGACTCATAAACATAAAGGTGACATCAGAGTAATTCTTTATAATGCTATTACATTGTATATATTTACCTGGCTTAAAATTTTAAGTTGTAAATTATTTACTATGCTAGTGTTAACTTGGGGGAAAATTAAAGTTCAATTTATGAAAATTAGAAGGAAACAGGCTGTTGGTGGTTCCAATGAAGTTTATCAACTTGATAATAATTTTCATAACCATATTAACAAATATTTATTAAACCTATACTATTAAGAGAACATGATGAGCATTTTGGTAGATTATCTACTATAAGACCAGCACTGTACTAGGTTCCATGGGGTTTATATAAATGACAGTCCTTGTTTGAAATCTGGTTCAGGAAACAAGACTAAAGTAAATGAAGCACTTAGGGAGCAAGTGTGGTATATATTTTAGGACTGAATGGTATGTACAGACTCCTAGAATTGCAATCCTTAGTACTCTTTTATCTCAAACTTCTCTTTTTGCAGGTCCCGACTTTAGGAATTAAGTGTGATAGAGTTGTGAAAAGGGGCAAACCCATTAATCTATTCAATAGATATTTAGTGAGCCTGCTATGTGCCAGAGATCTAAATGCCACTAATTGAAATTATTACAAAAATGAAAATGACTCAGTTTAGCTATGTGCATCTAGCATTATGGGAAGGAAATGAGAGGGATTTCAATCAGCTTAATAGCAGACATTTTTCACTGTTGAACTTCCCCGGTTCAGTCCTATCCTGTGACAGCATATTAACAATCAGAAGAAGCAATGAAAGTTGTGGTTAGGAAATACAAGTGTTTCCCAAGGTGCCCATGTATTCACCCACGTAAATATTTATATCTTTCTATTATCAAATACATATTCAAATTGGATGCCATAAATATTTAAATCAGAATTTAATTCTATTTTTCAGGGTAGACAGCTTGAGATTAAGCTACCATTTAACTTTACCATTAATTTTTTTTTCTCCAGAAAGAACATAATGGATTCTGGATTCTGTCGTCAGAAATTGATCAAGGTTCCACCTTTAGTTACTAGCTGTGTAAACTTGGGCAAGTCATTTAATCTCTCAGCTTCAGTTTCCTCATCTGTAAAAGGTAGGTAGCAATATTGCCTACCTTGCTGCCCTGGGTTGCAGCAAGTTCAAGGTTGTCCTGAGTTCAAGACTAATGTAAATAACGGTTTTAGCATTGTACCTGGTACTTCATAGTCTTCAATTAACATTACCTATGATATTGGAGGAAAAGGTTAATTAATCTGCCTATTTCTCCAATTACAATTCACAAAGCAGCCATGGAGTTCTTGGAAATGGTGGATGTATTTGGCCCTTACAATAATGTCTATTGTATTTTCACTGCTTTTTTCATTACATATTTCTGAAAACAAAAACTGAAAGTCTAAAAAAAGTCTTAATTATAAGTAGGCTTTGGATGGGAACAATAAAATATTTAATGTGAGACAAGTTTTTAAATGGTAAACTTGCAGGGATCTAAGTTCTTTGAGATCAGAGTGGAAGAAATGCATGTCTAGAGAACAGAGAGGATCCTAGGCAGAAGGCAGGGACCTGAGGAGCCAGCCATAGCAAAACAGGAGGTTTTTGAAACGTAATGAGAGGTTTTGCTTCGGGCAACACTTGTGAAATCAACACTCATGGAATTGGAAATTCTATAAACTGACCAAGAAAATAGACGAGAAATTGAGCGATGAATGCCTTATTAAAAACTACAGGTCCTAGGGCTTCCCTGGTGGCGCAGTGGTTGAGAGTCCGCCTGCCGATGTAGGGGACGCGGGTTTGTGCCCCGGTCCGGGAAGATACCATATGCCGCAGAGCGGCTGAGCCTGTAAGCCATGGCCGCTGAGCCTGCGCGTCCGGAGCCTGTTGCTCCGTAACGGGAGAGGCCACAACAGCGAGAGGACCACGTACCGCCAAAAAAAAAAAAAAAAAAAAAAAACCCTACACGTCCTCTTATGCCCTGCATCCTTGAATGAGTAGGCATCCTTTCAAAGTTAAGGATGATTAGACACAGGAGGGTTTAATCATTTGCCGTAAGTCACTAACAATATTCTTATTCTAAAAGTTTGTAGTTAGGTCCAGGCTTAATATTTCTCACTGTGAACTTGCTGAGGGAGGTGAATTTCATACAGACAGAAAGTAGATTAGTGTTTGCCAGGGGCTGGGCATGGGGAGTGGATGGGGACTGACTGCTACTGGATATGGGGTTTCATAATTAAAATCAATGGGGTGGTGAAGGGAAGAGACACGGTTCCTGCCCTCATGGAGATTAGTATCTATGAGGGAGATAGACAAGTAAAACAATCATTGTAGTACATTTTGTTAAATGCAATAGTGCGAAAAGTGAAGGAAGCCAGGTTAGTGGCATTTATGCAGGAAGTAAGTTCTAAGAATGAGTAAGAGTTAGTTAGAGGAAGAGGGATGGGAGGCAGCAGGAAGTAAATTATGGTGTTCCTGGCAAAATAAGCAGTATATTCAAAGGATCAGAGATGAATCAGCACATGGCATAGTTAGGAATCTGAAAAAAAAAAAAAACGAGATCAATGGGAACAGGGTGGGAAGCAGAGAGAGACCCCAGATGGGGGTCAGACCACACAGGGGCTCATAGGTCACATCAGGGAGTTTGAACTCTATCCCCAAAACAATGAAGAACCATCAAAAGGTTTTAAGGAGGCAAGTGACATGACCTGATTTGAGTTTTTGAGAGATTACTGCAGAATGGAGAATGGACTAGGGTGAGCAAGCCTGGAAGCAGGGAGACTAGTTAGGAGGGAAATCTTGGTGAGAGATAGTGTGACTGAACCAGGGTGGTGGCAGGCAGGATGATGGGTAGAAGGAAGAGAGATTTTGGAACTGAATCAGCAGGACTTTGTGATTCATTGGAATGCGATATTAGAGAGAAGGAGGCAAGGATTATTCTGTTTCTGGCATAGGCAACTCAGGACCATTCACTGAACGGAGAGCACAGAAGGGGAGATTTCAATTTTAGAAATATTAGGCTTGAGGTGCCTCTAAACATATCCACATGAATATGCATAGTGGGCAGTGGGTGATACGTGTCTAAAGCTCAGAAGACTGGCCTGGAGCCATGGACCAGTGAGTCTAGAGATGGTAATTGAAGCCACAGAAAGAGATGAGTTCCAGGGAAAGTATAATAAGAAGAGAAGGGATCTCAGGATAGAATCATGAGGAATACCAACAAGTAAGAAATGAACCAAAGGGAGGAGCCTACTAAGGAGCCAGAAGCCAAGAGGAAGGAGGAGAATCAGAGGCTCATTGTGTCACAGAAGCCAAAGAAAAGAAGAAGTGGTCAAATGTGTCAAATGCTAAAAAGAAGTCAGTAAGAGAAGGACCAAGAATTCTCTATCGAATTTAGTAACAAGGAAGTTGTTGGCAGTTTTGGGATTTCAGTGGGAAACCAGATTTTAGTAGGTAAATGAGTGATCTGAAGATAAGGCAGTAGAAACAATCCTTTGAAGAAATGGGTCTGTGACATAGCTGAAGAGAAATGTGAGATCAAATGAAGTTTTCTTCAAACAAACAAACTAACTAAACAAAAAGAGTGGTAGGGAGTTAGCTAAATTTAAAAGATAAAAGGAATTAGCCAATAAAGAGGGGAAAGTTGAGGATGCAAGAGGGACTTCCCTGGTGGTCCTGGTGGTTCAATCCCTTGGCAGGGAACTAAGATCTCGCATGCCTCGTGGTGCAGCCAAAAAAAAAAAAAAAGAAAAAGAATTTCAAGATGCAAGAGAAGGGTTTTAACTGATAGAACAAAATATTGCAGAAGGCAGGAGGCATTCACTTTGGATAGATGAGGAAAAGAGGAGAGATGTCTCTTTCATTGTAACTGAGAGGGAAGAAGAGGATGTTTTGGATGCATTTGTTTCTGGGTTTCACGCAGTGTGTGCTGCTGCCAGCTCCTACTAGCTCACTGGAGCCAATTGTTAAACTTTCAGGAATTTTGAGATCTGGTTAACTTATGTAAATAGTTTGAATTCAGCCATAATGGGAATATTTACACCATGGAAATTGGCAGACACAGCAGATCAGAACTCCCCCACATCCCACCCTGAAGACTGTCAGTTATCAGTAATTTACCACCACACCCCTCGAGGTAGGAAAGTGAAAGAGCTCCTCTCTGAATAGCACCATTTTCTCTGTTGGGTAAGAAGGCAGATTTCGTGCTGATGTCAGAGGTTTGAGGAAAGTGAAGAGAAGCTGAATCCTGTGAAGCATGGCAGACAGAGAGAGTGACCTAGGAAAATACGAAATGACTACCAGGCTGAGGTTGAAGACCAACTGAGGTTGAAGACCATTAGTCTCTGTGGAATCAATCCATGCAGTTGTATGATTTCTCCTGCAAGCTGAGCAGCCTGGGGAGCTCAGCAGAGAAGGGAAGAGGTGATTTGATCCAGAGTCAGTCTTTTGCCTGGCAGTTGCGATGGAAGAACTAAATGGAGATAGGATGACAAAGCTATTTATAAGAAAGTAGCTGCAGTAATGGGCCATGGAACCCAAACTGTAAAGGGAGAGAGGTGAAAACAGAAGGTGATAAGTAAGGAGAAGGTGTAGGAGTCATGTTTTCCTGGTATCACATGCTTTGAGTCCTCTTGCTGTATCCTGGTCTCACCTTTGCAATTTGGTCCTCCCGTTTGAAAGTGCCACTTTTAGAATGTGACAGATCCAGGTCCCTCAATCTTATATGGTACTCCAGCTTCATCTGACCATTAAATACTATATTGTTGTCCTTGTTTTAGACATCATATCTTAAAGATTGTAATGCCCGGTGTCATTGGAAGAGCTTAACGGCATTATTAACCACACAGGATAAATGAGTTGAAGCAGGGATAGGCAGATTTTTAACATTTTAGGGGGAATGATCTGATATTTGATCATTTTGATCCATATCACCAATGAATAATCATTGATATCCTGTAGTATATACAATCACTCCTGATCAGCAATAGTGAATATAATTGCCATGAGGATATCATTTTGCAAATTATTAGAAGAACATAAGAGTATTAAGTAACATGGGAGAACTTCAGAAAGTTAATGTAAAATCTCTAAATGGCATTCAAATAAGCTTATTTTCTTAGAGTAATTTAACCACCAGGAGGAAAACCCTTTCTGGATTATACAGAATTTGTTTATGGGGTAAGACCAGGAGCTGCCTTAGAGATGGGACTGTTAACTGGCAGAACCTCAAGAAAGAACAAATCTGCTATTATAAGACAAGACTCAGGGGCATAGGAACTAGTACTTTAATTTTAAGTGACAACGAGTTTTTATAGCTGATACCTGCTTATATCTTCCAAAACATTCTAAAGAGTATAACTGTCAGAAATCTGTGTACTTGGTGGACTACATTCCCCATTTCGCCTTTTCCCTAAGATTAAATAAATTGAGTGTAGTGCCAGTATTTAATTTCTCAATATGTATATGTTACAGGAATTTTCTTTCTGAATTAAAAATGTCATTTCACTGAGATAACTCAATTGATGGTACTCTTGTATTTGCAATTCCTCATGATTAGTGCCAGATTCAATAAATATAATTCATTTTCACCCACTACCCTGAGATTAGCTGATGTCATGGCTTTGAAGTAGCTAGAATCCCTGGTGCTATGGATATAAATCTTGCCCATGTAACTTATGTTCTTTCTTATGAGGTAAGTGAGGGTGAATGGCATGTAGTTTTCATACCCAGGAAGACACTTCCTTCTCCATCAAAGTGATTACATTATTGCATTTCCCACTTGAATAACTGACCCCTCAAAAACATAGCAAACAAAGCTGTTCATTTTAGTTTCCCTCATACTAGATTTTTTTCTTACCATTTTTTTTTTCTAACCATTTTGTCTTTTCTAACCTTGAGGTATTTGGATACATGGTAAAAGGAAGAAATATCCTGGAGAACAGGAAGGGTACAATTTTCTTTCTTGTGTCACTCTTCACATTGGCCAGCAAGGGGAGTTATAGGAACAATTTCAGGTGTTTGAGCTGAGACAGTTACTTCCCACAGTTGATTATTAGTCGCCATGTCTCTTGCACTGGACTTTCTGAATAACTCAGCTAGTATTTTTACTGTTGTGTGCCAGTGTAGTTTTCTTTTCATCTAATAGTTTGCTGAACAAAAATTAATTGTGAACTTCAAAGCGAAAAATTTACCAGAATGGTGGGACACTGGAAATGAAATGAGCTTCTATGCCCAGGTGGCATAAAAATCTAATTGTAGCCCGGAGAGGCCCAAGCCCCCTTAATGAGGATAAGACAGCATTCAACTGGCTTCAATAAAAAGGGACTTAAATGGAAAAGAGGTGGCCTTGAGGAGAGCAGCAGGACTGCCAGGACTGAGAAGCCCATTGTTCTAAGTTCTCCTGGGGCTTATGGAGATTGACAAGGCACTTGCTGCTTTCCACAGCTGAACATTCAGGGCAGCCCTGAAAACACCCAGGGCTGGGACACTCCCCCGGCCTCTGGCCCACAGCCATCCAGGAATCACCCAGCCCATGCTGGAGATTCAAAGACGTGGGCAGAAGGTGTGGCAAGAGCCCTCAGGAGGGATCTGGAGAGACAGTTTCCACTCTGTGAGCAACCCAGGACAGCTCTCTCCCCTTTAAATCACATTTCATGCTTCTTAGCTCCAACCAAGGATTTCTGTGGAGTCCCTCTACTAGTAACATTTAATCTCTGACCACTGTCACAGATAATGGTTCACTTCATTCGCTCAGTTTGGGACCAGGATCAATGATTATGTACCCTACTGACTGCCTTGATTCTGCTTCCCCAAATCCCCATCCCGGCTGCCCAAAACAATACTTTGCTGTTAGTGGCAAAATAGACTAAAAATCAGTAATCACTAGTTTTCTCTATGTGAAGGTCAAATTCTAATTTAAATTATTTTAAATATACGTTTTGAATAAATTATGATCGCATGCTTTGCTTATGAACAAACTGCGTTGTATGGAGAAAAGAATCTGGTCCTGAGAGTAGGAGATGTAGATTTTAGTTCTGACTCTGCCACTTAATAGCTGTATAATCTTGGACAAACCACATGATTTGGGGGGACGTAAGTATTCTCACTACAAAAATGGGGAGGGTGGACAAACTGAGTGGACAAGATTCTAGACTTGAGAGTCAGGCGGAGCAGGATTTTCATCCTGGCTATTTCATGTATTAGCTGAATGACTTTAAGTAAGTGACTACTAGCATTATTTTAAGGCTTTAATGAGATAATGTGCATGAAACCCTTAGCATCATCCTTAGGATGTAATAAGCACTCAACAAAGAATAGTTATGATAATAACCACGATAATGATCATAAAATTAAGGTTCTATTAGGACGTTTTTTAAAACTAAAAGGCAGTGACTTGACTCAAGTGTTGTGACCAATCGCTCTGAATGCACCTGTTCCTTTGATCCTGTGCTTCTTCAAAGAATTTGTTAAGAAATAGACTGAAAGTTTAGAAAACTTTGCAAAGTGTTAGATTTTGTTGTATAGTACTGCAGTCACATATTCAGCAAACAATGTGATTATAGGCATTGTGATAAATACAGCCATGGGCTGATTTCCTTTTTTTTAATGTCATAGTGTAACGTCTACTTCTAGTAAATCTGTAAAGGTTAAAATTTGGTTTCAGCAGTAGCGCAGTGAGTGACGCAAGAGAGGGATTGGCTCTTTTCAGTTTTAAAACTGACTTAGAATTTTCTTTTAATTTACAAGTTTTGAAAATGTTCTCTCTATAAAGTTTAGGCTTAATTTAAAATTATTCTCAGATAGTAATAATGACTGGAAGTGAGCTGTGTTCACCAGCTCTACAACGAGGATGGCAAGTAGATATAACTTATTGAATAAGTATCTATTGAATGCCCATTACGTTCCAGGCACTGCTCTAGGTGTTAGGATACAGCAGTGAATAAAACAGACCAAAGTCCCACCCTCATGAGACTGACCTTCTGCTGAACTTTGCCTTCTGTTGAGGTGCCAACTCTAATAGAGGGCCTGACCGTCAGGCTCTCTCTAGTGACAAGAATCAGGAAACCACACCAGGGCTCATTAAGGAAGGATGCTGTGGCTGATGGGTGACTTCCACCTGGGGTGAGGTGTGGGAGAGTCCAGGACTGTGCTGTATTTACCATCCTCACGGCAGAGCAGTGCTGTCCAATCAGGCAGCCACGTGCCACATGTGGCTACTGAGCTCTTGAACTGTGGCTAGTCCAAATTAAGATATACTATAAGTATAAAATACGCACTAGATTTCAAAGACCTAGTAAGAAAACAAGAAAGGAAAATATCTCATTAATAATTTCATGTTAATGGCATATTGAAATAACAATATTGTAGATATATTAGGTTAAATAAAATATATTATTAAAATTAATTTCATATTTTTACTTTTTAAAAATGTGGCTACTAGAACATTTTAATATTATACATGTGGCTCTCATTATATTTCTGCATGACAACGCTGGTACAGTGTTATATCCTGGCTTGAGTCCATGTAACACCACAAACTTCTTAACCAGCACAGGCAGGAGGCAACACTATGAAAAAGTGAAAATGTGCTGGCTTCTTTTTTAATTTTCTCTTCTTTTAGGTACTGCCTGATCCCTCAGTCTTCTGCCTGGAGCTCTGAGGGGACTCAGACATATTTCATGGAGCTATTTCCAGGCAGTTTTCCATATTTCAAAAGTGTCCTATCCTATCAGAACTTTAGTGTTCAGAGTCCCATTTCTGTGAGATATTTAGCTTTCTACGTTGTTAATAGATTCTGACGTTTAGGATATCATCTTTTAAAATGTGTCCATTAGATGCACGTACCCTGTAATAAAATACCTTGGCTGAGAGAGATCAATCTCAAATAGTGGTGATTTTGCGCTGAGTAATAGAGCTGGAGCACTTTTTCTACCTGGCACAGAAGCACAGAGACTATAATCTCACCTTGTCCACAACTGTCCACTGTGATCAAGACCAGCCAAGTCTTCCCTACACATCCTCCCTCCCTAGTATTTGGACATTATTTCACAGTTCACAAAGTGCTTTCACAGAAGGTTTCTCATTTTAGCTTCCAACCACTCCATGAAATAGGTAAGGATGGACTTATTAGTTGATTTAAATAGAAGATTTTAAAAAACTGAGGCCAGGAAGCAATAGGTCTTCTGGCTATCGGGGTCTGTGGAGGAGGAGTCCAAGAGGATCCATGAGGACGTGGAGAATAGTGGAAAAGGAAAGTAAGTAGAACTGTCCTAAAGGTCTTAGCTGTGGGATGGAGGGGAATTGGGGATGGGGTGGTGGTCAGCAGGGCTGGATTAGAACATTATAGTGGGAGTTATACTGCAACTCAGGGTTAACTTATTTTCAAATAATACTAGAGACATATATTCTGATATAGAGGATAGGGAAAGGGATAGAATGGGAAAAAATACAGGAGATATGCCAAATTAGATAATGGAAAGTATATTACCTTGTTGAAATGAGCAAATATAGAGAAAAAGGAAAAGAGCAAACAAAAATCTAAATTGATCAATATCGTGTAAGATAAGAACATTAGATGTGATAAGCTTGATGTACCCATTAAAAAGCAGAAACTGCCAGATTTGGTGAAAAAGCAAAATTCAGCCATGTGGTAGCTATAAGGAACATGCTTAACAGGGTATCAAAAAAACATATGCATGCAGACAAAACTATAATTCAAAAAGATACAGGCACCCCTATGTTCATAGCAACACTATTCACAATAGCCAAGACATGGGAACAACCTAAATGAATGGATAAAGAAGATGTATTATATATATGCAATGGAATAGTACTCAGCCACAAAAAAGAATGAAATAATGCCATTTGCAGCAACATGGATGGACCTAGAGATTATCACACTAAGTGAAGTAAGTCAGAAGGAGAAAGACAAATACCATATGATATCACTTATATGTGGAATCTAAGATATGACACAGATGAACCTATCTATGAAACAGAAACAGAATCACGGACATAGAGAACAGACTAGTGGTTGCCAAGGGGGAGGGGTCTGGGGGAAGGGATGGAGTGGGAGGTTGGGTTAACCGAAGTAAGCTTGTATATACGGAACGGATAAACAACAAGATCTTACTATATAGCACAGAGAACTATATTCAATATCCTATGATAAACCATAATGGAAAAGAATTTTTTTTTAAAATGTATATATATGTATACCTGTACGCTTTGATATACAGCAGTAATTAGCACAACATTTAAAATCAACTAGACTTCAATAAAAAGAAAAAGACAGCAAATGCAAGGAAAAAGAAAGCAGGCTAGTAACATTAATATTAGATGAAATTAAAATTGAAAGCATCAAGCAAGATGAAGAACACTGTGTAAGCACATAAAATTAGGTAAATAACTTTACAAGCTTTGGACTTCCCTGGTGGCACAGTGGTTAAGAATCCACATGCCAATGCAGGCGACATGAGTTCAATCCCTGTTGGGGAAGATCCCATATGCCACAAAGGAACTAAGCCTGTGCACCACAACTACTGAGTCTGCGCTCTAGAGCCCGTGAGCCACAACTACTGAAGCTTGTGCACCCTAGAGTCCGTGCATTGCAACTACTGAGCCCACGTGCCACAACTACTGAAGCCCACATGCCTAGAGCCTGTGCTCTGCAACAAGGGAAGCCACCGCAATGAGAAGCCTGCACATCGCAACGAAGAGTAGCCCCCGCTCGCTGCAACTAGAGAAAGCCTGCGCAGAGCAACAAAGACCCGATGCAGCTGAAAATAAATTTAAAACAAAATTTACAAGCTTTAAAATTTATTTATAAAAAGAAAGATAACAAAAGTTTATCACGGGGACTTCCCTGGTGGTCCAGTGGTTAAGACTCTGCACTTCCACTATAGGGGTCGCGGGTTCAATTCCTGGTCGGGGAACTAAGATGCCACGTGCCATGCAGTGCAGCCAAAAAAAAAAAAAAAAAAAA
>NW_020175670.1:5658301-5711962 GCF_003031525.2 Neophocaena asiaeorientalis asiaeorientalis
CAACAACAGAAGCCACCACAGTGAGAAGCCTGCCCGCCACAATGAAGAGTAGCCCCGCTCGCCGCAACTAGAGAAGGCCTGCACACAGGAACGAAGACCCGGTGCAGCCAAAAATTTTTTTAAATTAAAATTTAAAAAATCTGTCTGGAAAAAAATAAAGAAAAATGAAAAAAAAGTAGAAAATAAAAATCTTTGGGAAATTTTCTTTATTTTTTTAAATGTTTATTTATTCATTTGGCTGTGCCAGATCTTAGTTGCAGCACAAGGGATCTTTTAGTTTCAGCATGAAAACTCTTAATTGCGGCACGTGGGATCTAGTTCCCTGACCATGGATCGAACCCAGGCCCCCTGCATTGGGAGCGTGGCGCTGTGGCCACTGGACCACCAAGGAAGTCCTGGAAAATTATCTTTAAAAAAAAAGTTTATCATGGATTTAATCATCATTAGAAAGCAAAAATAAACATTAAAGGAACTAAGAATCTATTTTAAGAAATTAGCAATGAGAAAAAGGAAAAATAACCAGAGAAATAGGGGAGAGTTATTAAGGCTAAAAGCCAAAACCAATGAAATAAAAAACAAAAATGATAGAGAGGACAAATAAATCTAAAATCTGGTGCTTTGAAAAGATTAATGATATAGACACTTTCTCCTCCCCTTCTCCCTCCTCACACACTGCAAGGAGCAGAAAGAGGCAAAATGAGGAATGAGAAAGAAGTCCTATCCCCAGATACAGGAGAGATTAAAGGAATAGTTACAGAGATTACTTCATGAAATTCCATGGCAGCAGTTTGAAATTTTAGAGAAAATTAATGATTTCCTGGTGAAAAACAAGTCAGTAAAATTAACCCCAAAAGAAGTAGAAAATATGAACAGACAAATTATTATAGAAGAGATTGAAAAGATGATTTAAAGTCTTCTATCAAAAAAGGCCACCAAGACCATATGGCTTCCCTGCCAAGTTTATTTGACTTTAAAAGAAAATATAATTACCAAGTTATTTATCATTCCAGATGAAACTCTTCTAATTCACTGCATAAAACGGCAAACTTTAATACCCAAACCTAAAAAATATAATAACATAAAGTACAGACCTATCACACTTATGGATGTAGATGCAAAAATTCAAGATAAAATATTAGCAAACAAATCTAATGGTGTAGCAAAAGAATAATATACTATGACCAAATAGGATTTATTCCAGAATATAAAAATGGTTCATTACCAAATAATCTATTACATCAATAAAGTAAAGGAGAAAAAATAAACATGTCAATAAATGCTAAAAACATATTCAATAGAATTCAGCAGCCATTCCTGATAAAATCTCTTAGAAAAATAACAGTAAAAGGAAACCACTTAAATATGTTTAAGATTAACAAAACTCAGCAAGCAAATATGCAGTGGCAAACCACAAAACCCATTTCAATCAAAAATAGGATAGCTGGGACTTCCCTGGTGGCGCAGTGGTTAAGAATCTGCCTGCCGGTGCAGGGGACATGGGTTTGAGCCCTGGTCCAGGAAGATCCCACATGCCACGGAGCAACAAAGCCCGTGCACCACAACTACTGAGCCTGCGCTCTAGAGCCCGCGAGCCACAACTACTGAGCCCGAGTGCCACAACTACTGAAGCCCGTGCGCCTAGAGCCCGTGCTCCGCAACAAGAGAAGCCACCGCAATGAGAAGCCCGCGCACCGCAACAAAGGGTAGCCCCGGCTCACTACAAGTAGAGAAAGCCTGCGCGCAGCAACGAAGACCCAATGCAGCCAAAAATAAATAAATAAAAGACCTTTAAAAAAAAAATAGGATAGCTACCATCCCCAATATTATTTACATTGCCTTATAGGTTTTGACAAGCAAAGAAATTAAAATAATTGCCATCTATCTAGGAGAAAATGAAAAAGGACCTCCACTATACACTATTATAAAATACATTCTTAGAAGTTTAAAAACTTAAATGTAAAAATAGAACTCAATAATGATATCACACAAAGAAATGTAGGTTATTATATATGTTCAACCTAAAGGGAACATTTCTTTCTGACCATGGCTGAAAAATTCCGAAGCTCTAAAAGAAAAGATAGATATACTTGACTATATAAAAATGGCTGTCTTCGTATGACAGAAGACATAAACAAAGCAATAAACAAACAGGGGGCTTGGAAACATACTTTTATCCTTTGCATTTTTTTCCTAGATACATTATTCACACATTCAGAAAAAAAGAAAAGGCTATTTTCTCTGTGGAAAACAAATCTGATAAGAGCTAGAGAGTCTCTGAGGAAAGAGCACAAACACATACAGTATCAGGGTCTGCTTAAACCCCACTCATTCACACTAGGGGTGGTCCATGCATCCTAAATTAAGAATTCCTCAATAATAAGAACAAAAGCAAATAACTGCATTAAAAATGGGCTAAAAACTTGAATAGATATTTCTCAAAAGGAGATATGAAAATGGCCAACAGCATATGAAAAAAAATAATCAGCATCACTAATTATCAGGGAAATGCAAATTAAAACCACATGAAATATCACCTCACACCCATTAGGATGTTTACATAAAAACAAAAACAGAAAAGAACACGTTTTGGTAAAGATGTGGAAAATCTGGAACTCTTGTGCACTGTTGGTAGGAATCTGAAATGGCATAGCTGCTGTGGAAATCAGTTTGCCGTTTTCTCAAAAATTTAAAAATAACATTATCATATGACCCAGCAATTCCATTTCTGGGTATATACCAAAAGAATTGAAAATAGGATCTCAAAGAGGTATTAGTACATCCATTTTCATAGCAGGATCATTGGAGTAGCCAGGAAGTGAGGGATTCAGCAATGCAAGAATCCCTCAACAAATGAATGGCTAAACAAAATGTGGTGTATATGTAAAATAGAATATTAGTCTTAAAAAGGAAGAAAATTCTGGCACATACTACACCATGGATAAGCCTTGAAGACATTATGCTAAGTTAAATAAGCCAGTCACAAAAAGACAAATATTTATAAGAGGTATCTACACTAGTCAAATTCATAGAAACAGAAAGTAGAACGGTGGTTTCCAGGAACCGGGGAGTATTTGTTTAATGAGAACAAAGATGCAATGTCGCAATATGAAAAAGTTCTTGAGATTGGTTGCACAACAATGTGAATATATTGGACATTACTAACCTATATATTTTTTAATGGTTAAGATGGTAAATTTTACGTTATGTATATTTTACCACAACTACCGCAAAAATCCCTGCCCTACACATTTTCTACATACATAATTTTAACTGCTATAAGCGAATACCATTGACCTCATATTTGTAACTCTAGTACAAAGTTCTCCCCTGATGTGATGATTTATATCTCTGATTGCATACTGGGCTTCTCTTACTTGGTTATATTCCACTGGCTTTTTAAACTCAGCATGTCCAAAACTATTTTACCCACAAACCTGGTCCTCCTCCTGTTTCCTATTCTATGCCCATGAATGAATGAATGAACAAATGAATGCACCTTGGATTTTTTTCATAGGAACCTAATAATCTGTCTGATATCAAGATAATGGGTCATTTGAGTCCTGTTATATATATTTTTGTAATGGTTTTATTGACATATAATTCACCTACCATACAATTTGCCCATTTAAAGTATACAGTTCATGGCTTTTAGTATATTCACAGAGTTGTGCAATGTTAACCATAATCAATTTTACAATATTTTCATCACCTCCCTCCAAAGAACCCTGCACTTTTTAACTATCACCCCGCAGTCTCCCCATCTCCTCCAGCTGTAAGCAACCACTAATCTACTTTCTGTCTTTGTAGATTTGCCTATTTTGGACATTTTAAGTAAGTGGAATCGCATAATAGGTGCTCTTTTGTAACTGAGCATAATGTTTTCAAGATTCACCCATGCTGTAGCATATATCAGTACTTTGTTACTTTTTATGGACAAATAATATTGCATTTTATGGATAAATCACATTTTGTTTATCCATTCATTAGTCAATGAACATTTGGGTTGTTTCTACCTTGGCTGTTATGAATAATGCTGCTATGAACATTCATGTCTAAGTTTTTGTGTGGACACATGTTTTCATTTCTCTTTGGCATATATCTAAAAGTAAGCGAATTAATGGGTCAAATGGTAACTATGTGTTTAACTTTTTTTTTTGGCTGTCTTGGGTCTTCATTGCTGCGCGCAGGCTTTTTCTAGTTGCAGTGAGCCGGGGCTACTCTTCGTTGTGGTGCACGGGCTCTAGGAGTGAGGGCTTCAGTAGTTGCAGCACTTGGGCTCAGTAGTTGTGACTCGCGAGCTCTAGAGCGCAGGCTCAGTAGTTGTGGCACACAGGCTTAGTTGCTGTGTGGCATGTAGGATCTTCCTGGACCAGGGCTCGAACCCGTGTCACCTGCATTGGCAGACGGATTCTTAACCACCGCACCACCAGGGAAGCCCCTTGTTGAATGGTCTTGATACCTTTGTCAAAAACCCACTGACCATAGATACATGAGTTTATTTCTGGACTCTGAATCCTATTCCATTGATCTACATATATATCTTGTCCCAGTACCACATTATCTTAAACACTATTGCTTTGTAATAAGTTTTGAAATCAAGAAAGGTGAGTCCTCCAATTATGTTCATCTTTTTTCAAGATTATTTTAGCTATCCTAGGTCTCCTGAGTTTACATATGAATTTTAGGATAATCTTATTAATTTCCACAAAGAGGCAACATAAGATTTTTATAAGGATTGTGTTGAATCTGTAAATCAGTTTGGAGAACATTGCCATTTAACAATATTAAGCCTTCAAATTATGAACATAGGATTTTTTTCCTTCTTTAATCTTATTTAATTTCTTTCAGCAATGTTTTGTAATTTTATGAGTGTAAGTTTTGTACTTCTTTTGTTAAGTTCCTAGATGTTTTATTCTTTTTGATGTTGTTATAAATGGAATAATTTCTCTATTTCATTGTAGGTTGTATATTGCAAGTATATAAAAATACGATTGATTTTCATATATTGACCTTGAACCCTGCAAATTGCTGTACTTATTCATCACATTATGTTTTGTTTACTTATGTTTGAACCAGAAAATTATAAACCAAAAGAGTTTATAATTGTTGCCAAATGTTACCATTTGGAATTATTGAAGTAGAGAGCATAGAGGAATCAATTTCCAGTTAATACAGCATTTTATTTATGAGTGTGGCGTTCACACCAAATTTTATTTCTGCTACTTTTTTTCAGGGAAATTTATTGTTTTTTCAATTAATTAGTTGAAAGCAAGAGAATATAGAGATAATACTAAAAAGCAAAATGCAATTTATAAAATTTATTTTGTCACAATTTCAAATGAAATTAACAGTATTGCACTTTAACAAATTTACTTATCTAACAAACAGTTTCTCAATGGTTTGGTTTGTCAGGAACCTTGTAGATATCTGGTAACTCGTTTGCTTATGATTCTGGACAGCTATAGATAGAATTCAGATTGCCGCAGTCTAAATGTCAAGGTTTATACCACGCACAACTTTTTACAGTTTATTTAACTTTTAAAATTAATCAAGATATTATTTTCAAAGAACAAGCCCCAGTTTACATCAGTACCTTAAAAAAAAACAGATTTATTTCAATGGAAGATAATTATTGTGAAAGCATTTTTTGATATGAGCATACTTTCTGTATTTGCAATTTGCTTTAGAATAAAGCAGTCTTTGTCTCCCTCAGCAATTGTTTTCCTGAAAACTATTAACATCATTTACACATTCTTTGCAGCATTATAACACACTCATATGTAAATGTCACTCTGCTAGCAGCGCTAACTGTACTGATCGTAGTTATATATTATAGTTTCATATTACTATTTCTTTTGACTGGCATATTGCAGAGTCTCTTTTAAAATCAGGAATATGAATGAAATTGTTTCCTCACTCATTAAAGGAGGGTTTTGAACTTATTTTGACAAAATAATCACTGCCTACATTTAGGACTTGAAAGTCCCTCTTGCTAATATTTTCATTGTTTGAGGATAGTGACTTAATTAATGTTGTTAATGCTGCTATTATATCTGGCAGTAATAACAGTTGTCTTCACCTGTTACCTGTTACCAATAATAACTGTCTTTAATAACAGTTGTCACTCTGTTTCATTTCTGCAATTAAGATAGATTTCTAAAAACTAATATTAAAGATGACTCTAAGATTGTAATCCTCAGGATTTTTACTTTGGCCCAATCTTAATCACTCAAAGCTAGGCTTTTCTAGAACATCATCTGTTGACCTCTAATTGTGGGTTCATCAGAAAAGTATTTGGCTGGGGTACAAAGGGCTTTTTTCTGAATTAAAGGAGCTGAAAGCAAAATATCTATGGTATTAAATCAGTAAGATAAGTGTCCTATATTTCCTAAATTTTCAAGGATATTTTGCAGTAAATTATCTGAATAATCATCTTTGTGTGGCATGTCTCTTTTGGAAAGGGATATATTCTGAGGGTGCTTTCTAATGCTTAGAAACACTAGTATATACTTGGAACCCGCAGCAATAGATAACTGGGAGACAGAGTGGTAGTAGGAATAATCTTTCACTGGGTAACTAGGACTGAGATTTGCAAATAAAATGGTTGGAAAAGAAAGAGTATCCCCAAGAAGCCTAAGTGTCCATCATTGGATGAATGGATAAAGAAGATGTGGTGTGTGTGTGTATATATATATATATGAAATCTTGCCATTTTCAACAAGTCACTCAAAGAAAGACAAATACTGCATGATTTTACTTACACGTGGAATGTGAAAAACAAAACAAGCAAACATAACAAAACAGAAACAGACTCATAGATACAGAAAACAAAACAAATTGGTGATTGTCAGAGGGGAGGGGAGTCAGAGGGATGAGTGAAATAGGTGAAGGGGTTTAAGATGTACAAACTTCTAGTTACAAAATAAGTCACGGGGATGTGATGTACAGCATTGGGAATATAGTCAATAATAATTGTAATACCTTTATATGATGACAAATGTTAACTAGACTTATGGTGGTGATTTTTATAGTGCAAAAATATCAAATCACTATCTTGTACACCTAAAACATATAATATTATATGTCAATTATACTTAAATAAAAAATAAAAAAAGTAAAGAGAAGGAACATATCCAGCCTGGAAATTTTTTCATCAGGCAGTGACTGGGTCTTTAACTCTCTTAGTTGGGTTTTTGTTCATTTTCAAACAATTGGGGATTGTTAGCCTGAGGTCCACTGATAGAATTCAGGGTGATCTTAGATGAAAAAATTAAATTTTTGTTTTCACTAACCCCTAAATAAAGGTTAACATTTCCTTCAATAATGAATATAGGGGCTTCCCTGGTGGCGCAGTGGTTAAGAATCCACCTGCCAATGCAGGGGACATGGGTTCAAGCCCTGGCCGGGGAAGATCCCACATGCCACTGAGTAATGAAGCCCGTGAGCCACAACTACTGAGCCCACGTGCCACAACTACTGAAGCCCGCGCACCTAGAGCCCATGCTCTGCAACAAGAGAAACCACCGCAATAAGAAGCCTGCGCACTGCAACAGAGAGTAAGCCCCACTCACCGCAACTGGAGAAAGCCCACGTGCAGCAACAAAGACCCAATGCAGCCAAAAGTAAATAAATAAATTAATTTTTAAAAAATAATGAATGTAGGCAATATATGACAGTAGTATTAGCAGTAGCTGTGTCTTTTCACTAAAAGAAATCACAGACATTTTCATTATCACATTACAATTATTGCAGGTATCTTGGAAATATTGTATAAACTACTTCAAATTTATGGTAATTAGAACTCAGATTTTTTTTTCTTTTCTGTTATGGTTTATATATGAATATAGTTCCCTGTGCTGTACAGTAGGACCTTGTTGTTTATCTATTATATATACAATAGTTTGCTAATCCCAAAGTCCTAATTTGTCTCTACTCCCCTCCCTACTACTATCCCCTTTGGTAACCATAAATTTGTTTTCTATGTCTGTGAGTTTGTATCTGTTTTGTAAATAAGTTCATTTGCATCATATTTTAGATTATAAGTGATATCATATGATATTTGTCTTTTTCTTTCTACCTTACTTCACTTACTATGATAATCCCTAGGGCCATCCATGTTGTTGCAAGTGGCATTATTTCATTCTTTTTTGGAATACTATTACTCAGCCGAGTAATAGTATTCCATTATGTATATATACCACACCTTCATTATCCATTCGTCTGTCGATGGACACTTAGGTTTCTTCCATGTCCTGGCTATTGTAAATAGAGCTGCAATGAACATTGTGGTACATGACTCTTTTTGAATTATGGTTTTCTCTGGGTATATGCCCAGTAGTGGGATTGCTGGGTGGTATGGTAGTTCTATTTGTAGTTTTTTAAGGAACCTCCATACTGTTCTCCATAGTGGCTGTACCAATTTACATTCCCATCAACAGTGCAAGAGTGTTCCCTTTTCTCCACACCCTCTCCAGCATTTATTATTTGTAGAATTTTTAATGATGGCCATTCTGACTGGTGTGAGGTGATACCTCATTGTAGTTTTGATTTGCATTACAACCCAGATCTTGTTTTCTACTGTGTTAATAAGGAAGCACATACATTATCACGTAAAAATTGATAACAGAATTTCAATATATTTTATTTTTTAATAATGTGTATTTTATTTTATTCATTAAAAAACATTATTCTTAGAACAAGTAAAGAAATCCATGGTGCAAAAATGATTAAGAACTCAGCAAGTGCAGGCTTACATACAGTGGGACTTGCAATGTGTCCTGCGGGGGATTCCTATCAGTGTGGTCGCTGAACATGCTTCATCTGTTCACTCCCTGTGTTTGAAGGGAACTATGCCAGTTTCAGTATCCAGCAGAACCCTGGGTCCTGGATAGCTCCTGTCCACAAGCTGATATTGATAGGCAAGTTCCTTGTGCTGACTGTGGCCAGCTTGAAAACTTACATGAAAATGCATCTTCTCAGGATCTGCCAAAACTAGGTTCAGACTGCCCTGAGCCAGTCCTGACTCATCTTTGATTTCAGATTTTCACCCTTAAACTAAGCCCTGGTATTGTGAGATGAGCCAGCACATGCTGAATGGAGTTTCCCCACCACCACTGCCACCACTGCATTTATGCCTTAATTTGCCACTAGACACATTGGGGAAAATATCAGATAGAAGCCACCCCAAACCATAAAGCAGAAGTGGAAGACACATACTAATGAAGGCATGAGTTTTACAAGGAATGTCATTTCAGTGGTTGGACCAGGAGTACTGGAAAGACAAAATAATTTGTTCAAGGAAAAGGTGACTATCTAACACAGTGGTTTAGTTAAATCGTCACATTTCAATTATAGCTGTTTACTGCACATTTAAAGTGATCTTGCAGGTAGAAAGTTCAGCTGACTATGTATTAATTACCTCCAGGTCCATTGGGTATTTCTAGTTTTTTATGTTTGTAGAATGAGAGAGAAAAGGAAGAAGAGTTTCCTTGTTTTCCCTCACCTTAAACGGTAATACTGTACGTGACAAACAGAATTTGCTGTACAGCTGGAGCTGCCTTTCTGATTGTTTACTTAGATTTTTAGTATAGGAGATCATGGGTAAAGAAAGATTCTTAAAAATAGAAACCCTGGGCTCTAACCCTGATACTCCCCCGCTTAAACCAATTATGTTCTTGTGTAAGTCCCTGTATTTTGCTGTGCTTGAGTTTCCTCAAACTATTGACATAGAGATTGTGGGAGAAATGAAGGAGATGGGAGAGAGAGAAAATCAGTGTGAAGTTCTTCGCATTTACAGGAAAGTTGAACAGACATACTATTGTAAAATATTTTTAAATTTTCTACTGTAGTTTGCCTTGCAAATAGCAGGTGAATGTTTATTGATTTGAATTTGTTTGACGTTAGTATTGTTCCTTATGTTTCAAAGCACTTTGTAATAAATAACGAACTAATCAGGTAACTGCTGTTAGTGGTTTTTATTCTTTTTGTTGATTGTCATATAAAGAGCAAGATGGTAGCTCAGGTTTGTCAGTGTGGAAAACTTTATATTGTACGTTCCTCTGAAAGAGGGTATAAGAGAATTTGTTTACTATAATACACTCTGAGCCTAGAATATTGTCTGGAACATGGTAAACCTTCAATAAATGTTGAATGATATAAGAGCCCAATAATCACATCTTCAAAATAATGCTATATTAATTATATAGAGATTATACATAAATTTTCATTAGTGGAGAAGATTAGAGCAAATTTTTCTTTTAAGTCCACTAATTCCAGGCTGGGACAACAAATATTGTAATTAGGCTTCCCTGGTGGCACAGTGGTTAAGAACCCGCCTGCCAACTCAGGGGACACGGGTTCGAGCCCTGGACCAGGAAGATCCCACATGCCATGGAGCATGCCATGGAGCAGCTAAGCCCATGAGCCACAACTACTGAGCAGGCGCTCTAGAGTCCTCAAGCCACAACTACTGAGCCCACGTGCCACAACTACTGAAGCCCGTGACCCTAGAGCCCGTTGTCCCCAAGAGAAGCCACCACAATGAGAAGCCCGTGCACCACAACGAAGAGTAGCCCCTGCTCGCTGCAACTAGAGAAAGCCCATGCACAGCAACAAAGACCCAATGTGACAAAAAATAAATGATAATTAATTAATTAAAAATATATATATTGTAATTAAAAAATGTAACCTACTGCTTTCCTCCCCCTATTACTTTAGCTTAATATTTGCAGAGCTTGCAGTTAATAATAGTATACAATTTTGTGGCAGAGGGAAGGAAACATTACTAATAGAAAGAGTGTATTGTATCTTTGCAATTATATTATAGATAAGGCATGTGGAGTAAAAATGGCAGGCATTCTGACTTTGCTTTAATTAAGGATGTTTCATAGCAGCCCTGGCTCATGGCTTTAAAATGCCCCTTCCTCACATGTAATTAAATTATCTTCTTGCGGCTTTCATTATTTTCATTTCTTTATGTTAGGGTACAACCCATTAAGCTGAGTAAGCAGGAAAAAATAGAGCATAGTCCTGGTTCTTCCATATTCTTACACAAGTTTCTTCATTTCTCCAGGTTTTGACTTTATGCTCTAGAGTAGGGGTTGGCAAACTATGGATCACAAGCCAAATCCAGCCTATCACCTATTTTTATACAGCCCACGAGCTAAGAGTAGTTTCTATATTTACAAACGGTTGGGGAAAAATTTTTAAATCTTCATGGCATTTGAAATTATATAAAATTCAAATTTCGGAGTCTATAAATTAGATGTTACTGGCACATAGCGAGGCTAATTTGTTTATGTATTTTCTATAGCTGCTTGCACAGCAACAATGGCAGAATTGTTAAACTTTCACATTCTTTTTTTTTTTTTTTTTTTCGGTACGCGGGCCTCTCGCGGTTGTGGCCTCTCCCGTTGCGGAGCACAGGCTCCGGACACGCAGGCTCAGCAGCCATGGCTCACGGGCCCAGCCGCTCCGAGGCATGCGGGATCTTCCCGGACCGGGGCACGAATCCATGTCCCCTGCATTGGCAGGCGGACTCTCAACCACTGCGCCACCAGGGAAGCCCAACAATGGCAGAATTGAGTAGCTGTGACAGAGCTCTCAAAATCTACAACATTTATTAACCGGCTCTTTACAGAAAAGTTTTGCTGACCCCACTTCAGGCTGTTTAAAGAATGAAAGAACTTTATTAAACTATATGAAATGAAAATATATGTAGGCTTTTAAATAAATTAAAAACAATTTTAGATATTTCCCATCGATTGAGGGATCATCTTTTAAATGAATTTGGTAAGAAAAAAGAGTATTCTGAATGAAAAGCTAAACTGGTTTTGCATCAAGAATGTCCTGGCTGCTTCCTCCAGGTACTCTTTCATTTTATTTAAACTGATGTTCTAATATTCTGGTTTCATTCAGAATTTTAACCACAAAAATCAAAGAAAGATGAGTCAGAGTCAATTCCACCTGAAAGGGACTCAGAATGGAATTCTTGAGTTGATGAGACCCAGGTTTCAGTTTTGGTTCCACCACTTATTACCCAGGAAATACAGTATTTAATATCTTTCAACCGCAGTTTTCCCATCTGTAAAGTGGCAGTAACCACATTTACCTCTAAGGCCAGACCAGACATGAGGGCACCACAGGTATTAATTTGGTGCCTTTGCTTCAAACCAATATTCTTTATTTATTTACTAATTGTTAGTGGGAATGAAGAGAAACTAAATTTTCTATTGACAAAGATAAATTGCGCCATTTTTTGATGTTCAGAATAAGGAAAGGGGTTTCTTTTTTTAAAAAAAGTATTTATTTATTTTTGACTGCGTTGGGTCGCCGTTGCTGTGCGCGGCTTTCTCTAGCTGCAGCGAGCAGGGGCTACTGTTCGTTGCGGTGCACGGGCTTCTCATTGCAGTGGCTTCTCTTGTTGCGGAGCATGGGCTCTAGGCGCGCGGGCTTCAGTAGTTGCAGCACTCAGGCTCAGTAGTTGCAGCAGGTGGGCCCTAGAGCGTGCGGGCTTCAGTAGTTGCCGTGCGTGGGCTCTAGAGCGCAGGCTCAGTAGTTGTGGCACACGGGCTTAGCTGCTTCATGGCATGTGGGATCTTCCCGGACCAGGGCTCGAACCCGTGTCCCCTGCATCGGCAGGCGGACTCTCAACCACTGCGCCACCAGGGAAGCCCCTGGAAACCTGAGTTAATGGTCATCAAATTTCCGATTTATTGCAGTGATATTATAAAATAGCCTCCCTGAGCTGGCTCATGGTTTAATCCTATGAGGAATAAATAAGATTGTATATATGTTACATCTATCTATCTATCTATCTATCTACCTACCTATCTATCTATAGCACTCTAATACCACACTCTTTGGCACAAAGTAGGCACTGAAAGTAAGGCAATTGATATAATTATTGCCACCTTGTTACAGGTATCTCCTTAGAAAGAGAAGCTATATCAAAATACTATGGAGATGTGAAAGGTAGGCTCTAGAACAATGCTGTCCAACAGAACTTTCTATAATGATAAAAATGTTCATTTTATTTATCTGGGCTATCCAGTGTGGTAGCCACTACCCATATGTGAACCAAGGAATGGATTTTTTAAATTTTAATTTCAAGTAACTTAAACTTTAAAGTCACATTAAACGGCATGACTCTCGAATTTTTAAAGATATCAATTTTTAAAGATATCAATCAAAGGATTAGACAAAATAACATAGCTCTGATAACACAGGGAGAATGAATTCCTAATAAGATACCAAAATGGGAAAATCCATAATAGATACATAGTCACATTAAAATTTGTGATAAACAGCCTTTATTTGACAGGTTTTTCACGTAATTGATCATGCTGCAATGATGAGGGAAGGAATTATAACATCTAGGAAAGGCATTCCAAAGTGTAAGCATGCAATTTATTAATATCATATATGTTTACTCCAAAATATATTCACAAAATTAAAATAATATTTTTAATATTCACAAAATTTTAAATAATACTGAATGGAATTTCAGGATTGGTGAGATCTGAGCTTTCTTCCAAAACAGAAATAACTCCAAACAGTGGACTCACTGGTGACTTCATTTTGTGTACCACATTTGATTGATCAGTTATCTAATTCAACAAATCTCTGGAACCCTTAGACTCAGGGTATGTAAGGATGAACCAAAGAGACATAAGGAAGAACACGTCAGGAAGTAGAAATAACCTGGGAGAAGGCCTTGTACTGGAAAGAACTGAAGAAAAGCAATGTGGCTGGAGTAGAAAGAGACAGATGGAGGGGAGTACAAAAAGAGAGAGGTGGACAAGGGCTAAACCTTACAGAACCTTTAGGCCAGAGGGTGAAGTTTGAACTTTCTCCTAAGAGCAAGTGAAAGCCATTTGAAAATTTTTTAAGTTGGGGGTTGAAAAGGGATGATGACAAGATCAGACTATTTTTTAAAACCTGATGATTGGAAATAAAACGAGTGGATGGAAGACTGTCTAGAGAGAAGCATGGGAACCAATCTGGGGAATATGAGGGCAATTGAGTAATACACAAAGTCTTTCAAGAATAAAGTAGATTTTATCGCATTTCATGACACAGCCCCAAAATGTTTTCCAACACAGCAGCCAGAAGGATACTTTAAAAAGTCAGATCCTGGGACTTCCCTGGTGGCACAGTGGTTAAGAATCCACCTGCCAATGCAGGGGACACGGGTTCAGTACCTGGTCCAGGAAGATCCCACATGCCGCAGAGCAACTAATCCCGTGTGCCGCATGCAACTACTAAGCCCACCTCTAGAGCCCGCAAGCCACAACTACTGAGCCCACGTGCCACAACTACTGAAGCCCTCGCACCTAGAGCCCGTGCTCCACAACAAGAGAAGCCACCACAATGAGAAGTCCACTCGCGGCAACGAAGAGTAGCCCCCTCTCGCTGCAACTAGAGAAAGTCCTCGTGCAGCAACGAAGACCCAACACAGCCAACAATAAATTAATTAATTAAAAAATAAAAAGGTCAGATCCTATCATTTCCCTGCTTAAAACCCTTCAATGGGCCTCCTTCTCACTCAAGCCTAACACTGGCCTACAGGGCCCTATGTGATCTGGGACCCACAATCTCTCTGACCTCATGTCCTATAATTTTCACCCTCATGTCACTCCAACCCCACTGGTCTCCTAGTTGTTCCTTAAACATGCCAAGGTCTCTCTGTAGCACAGCTTTTGAACTCATTGTCCCTTCTGCCTGGAATTCTCTTCCCATCAGATATCCCCATGGCTTCTTCCCTCATTTCTTCAAGTCTCTGTTTAAATGTCATTGACGGTGGTGCCCCCATATCAGCCCTAAACAACATATGTAAGATAGTACCTCCCACCTCCCAAGAGTCCCTTTTCCTGTTATCCTGTTCTCCACAGCACTTATCTCTGGCTGATGTACTATTTATTTGCTTGCTGTTTCTCTCCCCACTAAAATGTAAGCTCTGTGAAGACAGGGACTTTGATTTGTTCCCTGCCATATCCTCATCACTGTAGGTGTTCAATAATTATTTGGTTTTTTAAAAAATATTTATTAAAAAAAATTTTTTTTTTAATATTTATTGGGTTGCACTGGGTCTCAGTTGCAACAGGCAGTCTCCTTAGTTGTGGCATGCGAGCTCTTAGTTGTGGCATGCACGTGGGATTCAGTTCCCTGACCAGAGAGCGAACCTGGGCCCCCTGCATTGGGAGCACAGAGTCTTAACCACTGCGCCACCAGGGAAGTCCCAATAATTATTTGTTGAGTGAACAGATGAATGAATGATGAGGGATGGACTTGATGACCTCTCTAATTCTTCCCCAGCTCACTGACTGTAGTTTAGAGAACCGTGACCAGCATGTCATGTTCTGCTACTTTGTGCAGAAGCACACTCCCACCCCCCAGCTTGGGGACAGTTCCAAGAATTGTGGCCAATCTCTCCCATCTTCTACTTCTTTCCCCAGCTCAGGTATCCACAAGGAACCATGCCAACCCTTCACCCAGCACCAACTCTTTCCAGTGCCAACTACCTTCTCCTCGACTCTTTTGCTTTACCAGTGGATGAGAGAGCCGATCAGGATGGCTGAGAGCCATGAGGGCTGGACTGGGGGGAATACTTGGTGGCTGCAGCCCAATTGCAGAGTTTTGGAACTCCTCCAAGGATGCACACAGGGCAGCTGCTGCCAGACCATAAACTTGTTTCCCATATACCATATAGAACCCTTCCTGGCAGTACAATGCATAGACCGCCGAGGAGGTCTATGTGGAGGAGTGCCTCTACATTGGTTGCAACAGAGATGGGCCACATGTGTTGAATTCACCTGGTGAGCTATTTATTGTCTTTAGATTTTAGAGGAGGAACCAAACAAATGGGATTTTTAGTCTGTCTCAAAAGCACCAGTAATTTTTATTTTATTTTATTTTATTTTATTGAAGCACAAAGTAGAGAAAAGAAGGTGGATTAGGACTCAGAAGATCTAGATTTGAATCCCATCTTGTGACTTGGTTTGTGCTATAGCCTTGGGCGAGTAACGAAAACTCTACTGGCTACAGTTTCCCATCTGTCAATAGGAATAACTATTCCTGCTCTGCCCAACCTCTCAGGGATGTTGTGGGGATTATGAGACCATAATGGGTGCATATTAGGTAAAGTATACAATATTTTTCATACACAGAGGTTTTTATGAACAGAAACATAATGGTGGCATCGCTCAAATGCCTGACAAAATGAAAGTGATCTCTCTTCATCCAGTAATGAAAGGAAAGTTCAAGAGAGGTGAGGAAACAGATCTTGATGCATTTTTGGACTTTGCTTTTCCATGGAAACCATCAGTACACAACCTATTGTCTTTAGAGAGATATTATATTACAGATGTGTTTTTATGGCATAGACAAATTGACTACCTCTAGTAATTTAAATTCTCTTAACCCAAAAAAGATAGATTCACATAGTCATGGTGACGAGTTAAAATTATGGCTCTCAGAAGGAATTTACTTTTTAAAAAATGGTTGGTTTGACTGTATATATATATGTGTGTGTATATATATGTATGTATATATATGCATGTGTATACATATGCTTATTTTAAATAAGTGTGCATGCAGAAATGTTTTTAAAATACACTCCACATAATTTTAACCTAAGCACAATAGTTTAATTAAGATTGACATGCAAAGTACAATGTTATGAAAGAAAATGTCATCATCTTTTCTGAGCACGAAAGAGGCTCTAACATAGTATTCATCCGTCATTTGAAAGCATGAGGTTACTGTAAATCTAGAGAAGTGGTGAGACTGGTCTACTGTTTCTGGGAAAAAGGGTAGGTGGGCACAGGTGAAATCCCAAATGAAAATTCTACAGCAAGTAGAATTAAGTGATCTGTATGTCTCTTCCCACACATTAGAAAAGACTTGAGATTTATCAAAGAGAAAAATCTAAAATTGCCTTGGGTGGTTGACTCTGAGAATGAGGCAACCTCCTGTTCTGAGTAACCCTAACATGAGGTCTCAATGTTCAGTTTCCAAAGGGTCATCATCCAGTCTGGGACTGAGCCACGGCCTTGGCATCTTTACACATGTGTTTCATGACTAAGAAGTTCCTCTGCAGGATGAGGATGGGAAAGAGGGTGGAATCCTACCAGCAATGTAGGCCTTGGTCACAGCTGTGCCTTGGTGACAGGAAGAGTAAAACTAAACTGCTGAAATAAGGGTTTGAGTTTACGTGTGAATTTCAAGTGTCTGTGATAGTCCCATCTGCATAGCATGGAACTCTAACATGGCACGCCTTGCTGAAACTGGCAGGTTTGCAAGGATTTCTTTTCTTTGCTTTTCTTTTTTGGCTGCACTGCACAGCATGCAGGGATCTTAGTTCCCCAACCAGCAATCGAACCTGTGTCCCCTGCAGTGGAAGCGTGGAGTCTTAACCACTGGACCACCGGGGACGTCCTCTGCAAGGATTTCCGAGCAGTGAGATGCAGCTATGGGTTCCTCCCGTTTTGCCAGTTAATGTTTGCTCTGGTTGGGAGAAGATTGGTGTATATCTGGTGGTTCTGACTCACTTGTGGTCATTCTGTCCTCTCCGGAGCTGAAAACCTCACTCTTCAAACCTGCCCCTTGGTTCCTGGCTGTTCATATGTTCAGCAGCCTATGGATCCCATTGTCTTCCATGCATGTTTTAATCATGCTACACATGAAGCTTGTGAAATGGAATATCCACGTTATATAAATTGCAATAATAAGCTCTTGACAGATCTCTACAAAATGTATGTCAGTAACTTCCTTCAACGTCCTGAGACATTTTACAAAGAATCATTGTCAGCGTTTCAGAGAGAAAGAAAAATGAGATAGTTATCTATACTATTTCTCCATTCTAGTATTGCATGTGCCTGGAAGCCAACCAGATTTCTAACAGGGTTTAAAATGTCAGCCAGAATGTACTGAATATATAGTAGAGGCTAAGGTTAAATTTCCTTTGGTTTACTTAGATAAACTGGGCTTGGGGTTAGCTTGGGGGAGGGAAGGAATCACTGGTCTAATAATATAATTCATTGCCCTTTAATAAATCTTTTCTTACTTTCCCCTTCAATTTCTGCTCTTCTACGCTTTTTATCATATCCAGAGAGGCAGGCAAGAGTCAAGTCTATTAAATGGCATCTTGTTTGAATATGTTCTAAAAAGAATTACCATGAAAAAAAATCAGTCATCAAATCACACACATTTCTCTACACCATGAGAAAATATAAATGGAGCAATTCGAATTACTTTATACTCCCCCTAAATTGAATAAAGATGTGGAGTTCCCCAATGAGAATGAATTTGCTTATATCAGTCCCAAACAGCATCACTTTGTTTGAAAGTCAAATGGACAAGGATGTTTTCTATTTGATGAAAAACAATCTCTACACTTAAGTTGCAAACAAAGCTGCTAAGTTCCCATGTCACTCCTGGACCCATTTGAGTTTTCCTGGAAATGCTCCAGATTCAGCCCAGCATGGCAAGAAGCACAGGCTTCTGGGATACTTCTTGGGCCACATCTGTAGCTGAAAGAGCTCTTCAGAACTCTCTGCACCTGTCTCCCTGCTGATATGGGCAGAAGCAGAGCCATTATTGCTGAAACTCTACAACTCTTAAAAAAAAAATGTCTTTTGGCAATATCCAAGCTCCTTCTCTTCTGCCACACTCCTTCTCTTTCTTAAGGTCTAGGAGCTGCCAGTGGTCACTAGCCCAGCTCCCCTGCCTCTGCGTAGGCTCCAGGATTAAAATCCTGCCATCAAGGAGTTCACATTTCCTCGGCTCAGGAGAAAGAATCACCATGATCCTGTGCTTTTAAGTCCTGATGAATTCTAACTACCTTCTTATATACATGGCTTAATTATAGCAATGAATTTTATATGTGATTGAGGTGCCATGACTTCACCATCATATTTTGAACATAGACGATTATAGTTTATTGTTTAATTCATGAGAATAAAATGATGTAAGTTTTGTGACTATAGACATATGGACCTGGGTGGGGTACTCAGGGTAAGTCCCCTGCTTCAAACCAGAAGTGGACATTAGCTGTCTTTCAAAGATGGTCTTTGTTTGTCTATCCCTATCGACCTCAGAAAAAATATAAACAAACAAAAAGTTGGATACATTTTTAAACAAAAGAGACTGACTTTTCCTCTACATTCCTTATCCCAGTGACTCTCCTTAGGAAAAAGAAGAGGCAGTGACATAAATCTTATCGACATTTCTTCTCTTGGTGGGAGACTTTCCTTAAAGATAATTTAGTTTGATCCCTCTATTCAACAGATGAGGGAAGGGAAGCCCAGAAAGTCTCAAGGAATTATAAGTTTGACAGAGAACTGACACTGGAACCTCAGACTCGCTATGTCTGTCTAATCCAGTACTTTCAGCATTGTTTCACCATGCTTCTGAGTCATTAAATCACCTGTGGGCACATGGGCAGAATTGTACATGCAGCCATTCCATACAGGCCTCTGGAGTATAGTCTTTGTGCTAAAATAAAATCTGTCTTTTCTACTGTTTGCACAAGGCCAGTACAGGTAGATAGGCCATACTTTCCCTAAGGCTGTAGAATATTTCTGCACTTTGAGGAAGGCTGTGGCCAGGAGAGAGGTGGGGTAGGGCAATGGTTTTCAAGTGCTTTCACCACAGTAAGAAATACATTTCATATTGTGACAAATCCCAAATAACATGACTATGCAGATGCAAGTATATGTATACAATGTAACTGAAATAAATTCCACAGAAAAACACTCGCCTTTATTATTTCAATGAATTCAGCTCTATTATATATATCTATATATATCTGTATATATACACACACACGTATATATATAGATATATATATATTTAGTTTGTGACCCGCTGAATAGATTTCATGTCCCTTTCACCCTTTCATGAACGGAACATGAGTCTGGAGCTTTCATCTTGGTTGGTCTCAGCATGATCAAAGGCCTTTGCTGTCAGCATGTCCATGGGTGTGTCCTAGGAGAGCAGATGCTCTTTAAGAACTGGGCTTGTGTCTCCTCTTTCAAGCTGCTGAACCATCTTTTGGGTCCCCTCCCCATCTCTCTTCCCAAATAGGAGTGATCAATAAATGGTTTCAGGCCAACCTGTTCTACTCTATGCTGTGACCTTGAGCAAGTCACTTAAACTCTTTGATCCTCAGTCTCCTGATCTATAAAATTAAAAAAAGTTAATTCCATTTCACAAGGCTATTGTGAAAGGCAAAGAATATATTAAATGAGAAACTGCCTTCTCAACTTTAAAGTAAATGTTAGGCATAATTATAATTTTACCTATAACACTGTAGGCCATGACACATTAGAATTAAATGTACAAAGACATAGTGAACTGAAGCTCTGGGAGGTTTCCTGATGCTTCTGCAACTCTCTGGTATTTAATAAACTAACAAACACATTAATATATTCTAAAAACAAATTATTAAATCTATCAGTATCTATATAAAGTTATATGTCGCGACCTAACAAACCGTCTTAAAACTTATTGACTTAAATTCATAGAGAAAGAAAGTAGAACGGTGGTTACCAGGGCTGGGAAGAAGGAGGAATGGGGAGTTCGTGTTTAATGGGGACAGAGTTTCACCTTGAGATGATGAAAAGATTCTGGAGATGGATCGTGCTGGTGGTTGCACAATAATGTAAATGTACTTAATGCCACAGAACTCTGTACACTTAAAAATGGTTAAAATGGTAAATTTTGTTATGTATGTTTCACAATAGAAAAGAAACCCAATGACTTAAAACCACAGCCCTTTTAGAGTCAGGATTTGGGGCAGTGCTCAGCAGGCTTGGGTCACCTTTGCCCATTGCAGTGTCTCTTGGGACAGTTCACATGGCTTCATTGACCACTTTGATGCTGTCTCTTACCTGAGATGCCTCTGTTGTCCACATGGCTCTCAGCCTCTGAGGTTTCTCAATACCTGTGGCCTCTCTCTACAGCTGGACAGCCTGGACTTCTTTACAAGGCAGTTGGGTTCTGAGAGAGAAAGCAGAAGCTCCAGATCTCTTAAAGGCTTGAAGTCCCAGGAAGTTGCTTCCATCCTATGCTTTTGGCCAAGTCAGCCATTATGCTGGCACAGAGTCAGTGTGGAAGGGGACTGCACATGGCATGAATTCAGGGAGACATGGTACATGTAGAACCATTTTCTAACAATCTACTGCAGCCTCCATGCCACATTGGTAGCATCTCTCCCTGCTCTGCTTATCTTGAATTCTGTTCTAGTGCAATTTCTACATATTAGCAGTGCGTGTAGTGGGTAAGAGGATGGACTTTTGCAGGAGGCTTCAAATGTTGGCCCTGCCGTTTGTTGGTTCTGTGACCTTTGGCAAGTTATTCACTGTATCTGTGTCTCAGTTTTCTTATCTGTGAAATGGGGATGGCAATAGTATTTATCTCATTGTGCTGTAAGTATTAAACGATGAATCTGAACTGAAAACTTAGTAACAGTGCCTGGCACGAAGTAAGAACTATGTAAGCATTTGCTATTATTGTTACTGTTGTTTTTGTCTATTTTGTTATAAAACAAATAGGGTGATACGGTGGGAAAGGTAGTATTTAGGGCTAACTAGGCAGAAAGGCTAGAAACTTGCTTAAGTACACAGGACCTCCCTGCCTCACTGTTCTCACTTACATCTAAATCCCTTGCTGACATTTAAGCCTCTTTCCTTTTGTTCTGCCCACAGGAGACATGGAGAACAGCTGATCAATATCTCCTCATAATAATCCCCTGAACACCTGAAGACAGCTGTGAGCGCTTAAAGATTTGCTGAGGCTAATCTGAACACAGGTAATTGAGTTGATGATATGTTCAAATGCCCATAAACTTGTGCCCAGGCACAGCTGTGAAGTAGTAATAGGCACCTCACACTTCCCTTCACCCCCTTAGGAGCTGGAGTGGTGGGTCTTGTCTGTATGCGGTTAGGGAGTGAGTCTCCTCTTTCTGAGCAGAAACCTGGAGCAGGTTTCTGAGGAGGACAATGCAAGCAGGGCCTGAGAGGCGCCATGTGTATGGCACTCTGCTGGTTCAAAAGAAGAGCTAAACCCAGGAACCGATCATGTTGAGCAGTTAATTAGCACCTCCTGTTTATTTCAGTGAGTTCTTGCGGAGCTCACCAGTGGACCTAGTGCTTAATCCAATAGGCACTTTTCAACCCTCAGCTTCCTAGACAGCACTGTCATATTTGTCATCCTCTCCTGTTTTGGAGTGAGGCAGAACATTGTGGGTTTTTTTCAAGTATTGGAGCCAGAATGCCTGGATTCTAGTTCTGGCTCTGCCACTTACCAGCTTCATGACCTTGTACAAGTTACTTGGCTGGTCAGTTCCATCTTCATCTGTGAAATGGGTTTGACAATAGTTCTAAATTATTGCGTTCTATGTATTTATTTATTTTATTTATTTACTTATTTTGGCTGCTTTGGGTCTTCATTGCTACGCTCAGGCGTTCTCTAGTTGTAGCAGGGGGGGCGCTATTCTTCGTTGTGGTGCGTGGCCTTCTCATTGCAGTGCCTTCTCTTATTGCGGAGCATGGGCTCCAGGCGTGCGGGCTTCAGTAGTTGTGGCACACAGGCTCAGTAGTTGTGGCTCACGGGCTCTAGAGCACAGGCTCAGTAGCTGTGGCACACAGGCTTAGTTCCTCCACGGCATGTGGGATCTTCCCGGACGAGGGCTTGAACTCATGTCCCCTGAATTGGCAGACGGATTCTTAACCACTGCACCACCAGGGAAGTGCCAGGGTTCTCGAAATATTAAAAAAGAATTATTTTTTCTTAGCACAGTTGGGGAGCCATGGTAAGGATTAAAAATATTTTTTAAAAAACTCTTCTCCACTGACTTCTGGGATAGTGGCTCTTCTTCTGCCTGTTAGACCACTCCTTCTATGCCTCTTTGGCCGACACTTCTTTCACTCATCCATGAAAAATTAGCAGTTCCCCCAATGTCCTATCTTTGATCCTCTACTCTTCTCATTTTGTGTAACCTCCTATATGATTCATGCCCTTGGTCTCAATTACTATCTGTACACTGATGTTTTGAAAACCTTTATCTCTAGGCCCCCTTTTCATTGTAGAGTATCTCTATCTGGATAGTCCAAGGCTCTTTAAATTCAAAAGGTCTAACACCAGGACACCCACCCCTGGCTATGATGGAGTAGAAACTGGTAACAGACTAGCCATCCCACCACTTTAAAAAAAAAAATCACTAAGGTGAGCAAAATATTTGAGTCAGCTGTTTCAGGCAGAGCACAAGTTTGTGATCCTTAAGAGAAATCCAAGAGGTGAGGCCCAGAATCACTCTGCCTCTTTATCTGTGGGCTATTTCCCAACCAAGAAGCAATGAGCTGAGGTACCAGCTAAGCTGAGCAGACAGAGATTGGAGTCTGGGGCAGCTGAGCAACTCTCATCTGCAAGGTAGGGCACTGAGAGGAGGGAGCTTTGCAGAGGGAGGGCTCCAAAAATCCTGTGAGGATCCTCTGTGGGTGCTTGGCTAAAAGCTGGTTTGCACATGTGTAAGGTGAGACTATGCAAGGATTACCAGATACCAGCTTCTGTGGGGTTGAAAGCTGAGCAGGGTTATTAGAATTCAAGCAGTGATGAGGGTCATTGGAGTGGTGGCACAGCCTAAGTGGAAAGCCACATTAACACTTTGTTAATAACACCTCAGGCATCCAGCTGGGACACCAGAAAGAACACATTTTGAAAGTAAGGATAATGTTCTAAAGCAGTATTTCTCAGATAGCTGTTCCTGGGCCAGCAGCATTAGCATCACCTGGAAATTTGTTAGACATGCAGTTGGAAATACTAATTCTAGAGTCCCACCTCAGATCTACTCCATCAGAGACTCAAGGGAAGATGCCTAGAAATGTTTTTAATAAGCTCTTCAGATGATTCCGATACATGCTAAAATTCGAGAACAACTGCCCTACAATAGAAGACCTACAATAGAACTGCCCTAACAACGCCTAACACCAAGCTTGACAAGATCACAGGAGAAACAGCGTGAAGGCTGAGTGCACTAAGTCAGAGGGCTTGGGAAGATAGCTTGGACTTTCCAAAGATCTACCCTAAAAAATTAAAGCAAACAAACAAACAAAAATGCCTACACAAGTTCAAAGTGGCCAGACAATAAGTGAACTGCCTACTAGAACAAAAATCAAAACTTTTCAGAGGAAAATAACATACTACAGAATCCACAATTTCTACAATGCATCATCTGTAGCCTTAAGTATGACAATAAAAAATTACTAGACACTCTTTTACATTGGGACTTGGGAGCTGCTCTGTGGTGCTAGGAACAATGGTTTTCAGTGTAATGGAGCTCTTATGTGGAGAGCCTAAGCTTTTTTTAGATGCAAAGGAAAATTTCAAAACATACAGGAGAATATTGACTGGAAAATGACTTGGTTAAAACCTGACGATCTTACCAGCATCCTGCAGGTCGATGAATATTAGAGAAGCTAGGGATGTCACTGATTGATGAGCAGCTTCATTTTGAATGAGGGGTCGCTGTCTGCCTATTGAAAGAGGCCAGTTTGCTGTAAAGTTCCTAAGGTGTAAACATTTCTGGCTAGTGCCAGATTTGAAATTCACTTTGTTGTATGAAAAACTGGTGAACAGAAAAACCTCTTCATTTTATGGATATGGAAAGAGAACAAAAATCAAGACGGATTATATTTTTTAATTTTGAAATTGATTTGTAAATAGATTTCTGAACGAACATCAGATCTAGACTAATGCATCCATAAGATTCAAGCCATTTCTATTTAATCATGTCACTGCCCTAGAGTCATAACCTGTTAACCAGTATATTACTTTCTAGCTCTGAAACTATTTTTAATGGAAAATTCTTTTTCAGTTATCCAGCCTTGTAATTAAATAATTTTGAATGAATGTTCAGCCTTTGGTCGCCTCTCCGAATTTAAAATGCATGATTGTAATTACAGCCAAGTGAAAGTTTATAATACTGTGGGAAAATCCTTAGTAAGGTTTCTAGAGAGATGACTTGGTTTGGCAATCACAAGAACGGAGGATATGGAAAACCTTGGCTTTGTGCAGGGTACTAAGTATTACCGAATTAATGGAGGTGAGAGCATAGTGGAGAGACAGGATCTATTACTGGGGTGAGGGGAGAGAAAGCCAGGCATCAAAACAATCAGTATAATTACTAGCTGAATTATGGGATATTTAGTCCTAGAGTAATAGTAATATGAAAGGGTATTTATGCTAAAAATAGGGAGGAGTACTGCTGAAAATTAAGAGAGCACAACATAACAATCAAGAGTCATGAGGGAAGGTTACTGATAAAATCTGGCTTAAAACTGGTCAAATATTGTACAGAATGGATTAGTGTAAACAGTAATAGCATCTGATGTAACCAAGGTGGTTAGGCCCCATGCATAATCATTTTCCCTAAATAGCTACATGAATAAATTGTTTCCAAGCCCATATTTAAATGTCACAGTCAGATGCCAATATTCTTGTCATCTTATAATAAACTCTTTTTCTTTATAAAAAACATTACTAGACACACACACAAGGAAAACAAAAGTAGAAAATAGAAATCAACCCTAAGATTACTCAGATGTTGGATTTAGTAGACAAAGACATTAAGGCAGCTATTATAAAGATAGTCAAAAAATCAAAGGCAAATATGTTTAAGATAAACAAAAGTATGATCTGAATAAGTAAATAAGTAGGGAGTAGATAGGGAATCTTGAAGATGGGAACTATAAAATAGCAACGTAAACCCCAGAACTTTCCAAAGTAAAACAAGATAACACAATTCACTAGTAGCTTAACAGCAGATGGAAGATGGTAGAAGAGTCAGTAAACCTCAAGATTAATCAATAGAAATTATCCAATTTGAAGAACAGAAAAAAAATTGAAGGAAAATGAATAGATCCTCTGAGACCTGTGGGATAATATCAGATGTATGTGTAATTGGTGTCCCAAAAGGAGACAGTGAAAATGGGACAGAAATATAATAGAAGAAAAATATTCCCAAATTTGATGAAACTGTCAACAAACCTCCAAAGCTCAGTGAACCCCAGGCAATATAAATACAAAGAAAAGCTACCTAGATACATCATTGTCAGGTTACCAAAAAATACAAAAATAAAAATAAAGAGAAAAATTTGAAAGCAGCCAGAGAAGAATAATGCATTACATATGGGGCAACAACCATATGGAGGTGACCAACTTCTTGTCAGAAACTGGAGAGAAGACAATGGAATGACAGCTTCAAAGTGCTTAAAGAGTCCATCACCAAATTCATTATCTTTCCACTTCTCACTGTGCTCATCATTCTCTAATCTCCATTTGAATTACTGGTCACTGTCCATTTGACTTTCCAAGTCAGAAAATTGGGAATCATTCTAGATACCTGTTTGTCCTCTCTCCTTACATAATTGCCCAGCAGATCTTTTTGATTCTACGTTTAAAATGTCGCTAAACTAGTCCCACCTGTTCATCCCCATTTCTATTGCTTTAGGTCAGGCTCCTGCTAGCTAATCTTCAGAAGTCAGATTGCCTGGGTTTGAATTTTGCCTTACTAGGTATAACTTTGGGCACATTCTTTGACTTTTCTGAGTCTCAGTTTCCTGATCTGTAAAATGGGAATACATAATAATAGTAATAATAATAATAATAATAAACCTATCTGTGGAGAATTTTAAGATTGTACAGAAATTTTTTGTGTCTCCTCCATAACAGTCCCAGGTGAACTGGGTTATGCTACAGTTACAAACATCCTTCAAATCTCAGTGACCTACAACTGGAAGTCAATGGGGGCTCTGCTATCTGCTGTTCTCACTCTGGAACTTGGACGAAAGGTGCAGCCACTACGTAGAATATTGCCAGATGCCATGGCAGAGAGAAAGCAAGAGCCTAACAAATTTTGTTCCAGTTCTTAGTTCTTAAAGACTCCTAGTTTTCAAAGCTTCTTCCATTTCTTTGGCCAAATTAGGTCACACGGCTGGCCGTATCCAACTTCAAAAGCAGGTCAGAGCAAGAGGGAGGAGAAATGGGGATATATGTATATGTATAGCTGATTCACTTTGTTATACAGCAGAAACTAACTATTGTAAAGCAGTTATACTCCAATAAAGATGTTAAAATAAATAAATAAATAAAATTAAGTAAACCATTAAAGGAAAGAAAAAGAAAAAAGCAGGTCAGAAATGTGCAGTTTTATTCTATGCTCAGAACAGGATGTGGTAGTAATTAGTGCTGGTGTCTGAATATTTCTGGTTCTCCTTTTGGACTCATGGTAGGGTTGCACTTCCCTTCTCCCCTGGAGTTGGCTGTGGCCATGTGACACTTGGGCAGAAGCTTCGAGAGCCTATACACAATGAACCACACTCCCTGCCTACTGCTGGGATGATGATCCCCCCTCACTGCTGTGAGGTATATATTGAGATGAAGTCTCCATTATCCTGGGTTTCTTTGTGGCTATGAGGAGCATTGCTCCCTGGCCAACCTGCATGGCACATGTGGTAGAAGCAAAGAATTATTTTGGTTGTTTTATGCCACTGAGACTTTGGGGTTGTTTCCTGTCACAGCATAACCTAACCTGCCCTGACTAATATACTACCTTATAGAATCATTGTGAGGATTAAATAACTTATGTCATGGGCTTAGCACAAGGTTAGCACCCAATATATGTTAGTAATTACCATTCTTGTTTGAACTCTCATACTAACCTCATACCACTGGTATCTGACCCTGCCCCATTTACTCCATCTACTACATTGCCACCAGAGAGATCTTCCTAAAATGCTAATCTGATCATTCACTTTCCTATGTGAAATCCTTCAGTTTTCTCCTGACTTTGATAAAGCCTGAATTCCCTAGCAGGAGTCTAGAGCTTCCATGGCCTGGACCCTTCCTGCCTCTCCAGTCTCATCTCCCACTAATCTCCCAAAGGTCCCCTGGGATGCAGCCACATCAGGCAACCAGTTCTTGTTCTGCTCTTCTTACATTCATATTATTGCAAATGCTGTTCCTTCTGCCTGGAATGCCCTTCCTTCCCTCATTCACAAAGCAAACTGCTTATCATTCTTCAAGACAGCTCGAAGATCATCTCCTCTATGAATCTACTCTGATACACTCAGTAAGAGTTAGCTATAGTCCTCTGTTATGCACTAATTGTTTCCATGTCTATTTTCATTAGACTGTAGCCCTGAATGGCAAAGACTTTGCCCACTTCTTTTTTGTAGCCCAAGTGCTTAGCACTGTGCCTACCATGAGCCAATTATGTGTTTAATACCTGTTTATTGAAAGAGTGAATAAATGACTATTCATTGAAATACTGTTTCTAATACAATTCATTAATTAGGACACACCAAGGTGGGCAAAGTTTCCAATTTTTCTTCTTAGACATGACAGGACCTAAAAATAGAAAAGATTTTCAAAATAAAAACAATGCCAACTAAGGTAATTTGTAATTCCATATTTTTTATTCTGAAGATTCCAGGACTCATCTCCAAATTCAGTTCCATGGTTGTCACATAAGTGGTAGGGTAATGTAATAGGTAGAGGTGATAGCTGTTACATGAAATGCTTATTTTTTGACATTTTGCATACCTGAGATACATGACACTATTTTATATGACAATATTTTATTGACAATATTTTTGTCAATAAATTTGACAAATTTATTTATATGACATTTATGTATGACAATATGACAATATTTTTGATATAATGACAATATTTTATATGACAATATTTTTGATATAATGCAAAAACAAACCATCAATAGATAAAATACCTCAGGAATATACATCTAATTAGTATTCTATGGGTGCACTTTCTTTTACAAATTGTAGCTTTAATAGCCTTGAACATCTGCAGTCACTTTTCTGGTAGGATTACTGCCCTTTCTATGGCAGATACTTACTATTCCTTTAATCTGTAGCTTCCTTGAGAGTTCTTTATTGTCTCTCTTACTAAGAATGGTAGCTTTTTTCTGTTGAGTTTTCAGAACTTTTTACCTCCACTTCCACCATAAAATTCATAACCATTGCGAAGGGTATTGTTTGAGATTTTTCCAACAAAACTTTCTCTTTCTGAGTCCATGACTTGATTTCTATGGGCCATAAAAATTCCAGAACGCTTATATTGCCCATTACTATCAAACTAACATAGTTTTGCAAGGCTGAGGTAGTCCAATAGCAAAATTTCTAAATAAGAGAACTCTAAAAACCGGACTTCCCTGGTGGCGCAGTGGTTAAAAAATCCACCTGCCAATGCAGGGGACATGGGTTTGAGCCCTGGTCTGGGAAGATCCCACATGCCACGGAGCAACTAAGCCTGTGCGCCACAACCACTGAGCCTGCACTCTAGAGCCTGTGAGCCACAACTACTGAGCCCACGCACCTATATCTCGTGCTCCACAACAAGAGAAGCCACCGCAATGAGAAGCCCGTGCACCGCAATGAAGAGTAGTCCTCGCTCGTCACAACTAGAGAAAGCCCACGCGCAGCAACGAAGACCCAACGCGGCCAAAATTTAATTAATTAATTTTAAAAAGAGAGAGAGAACTCTAAACACCTAAGAAATATATCTCAAAGATTTATAAAGATCAGATGGAGCAGAGGTTGAGGTGAGGAGGGCATGCAATAATCAGTAAGAAAAGGAATCTTGAAACGTGGGTGTAAATCGACCCATGTGTGGCAGAGTACAGGGACCCAGAGTGACTTGGAGAAGGTCTTCACATAGGAAACTGCCTCTGCAGGTTACGTCTTCAGAAAAAAAGGAAACATGGCTAATGAAGAGATAAATGTAGCTCCCAGTCAAGGAAAGGTATGACTCAGAAATGCAATACTTCTGAGAAAAAATGTGGCACCACCCACATGGGCTAGTCTTTAGACCTGGGAGTTGGTGTAACTGCACTTAGCAGATGGGAGGAAAGAGAAGAGCAGAAACACAGTTCTGGGACAGGAAAAGGACATCGCCAAAAATACTTATCTCCTCTCATACACCAGGGTGTTTTGACCCTCCAAAGACAAAAATGACTTCAACCATAGGGACTTCCCTGGTGGTCCAGTGGTTAAGACTCTGTGCTTCCACCACAGGGGGCGTGAGTTAGATCCCTGGTCAGGGAATTAAGATCCCACATGCTGCATGGCACAGCCAAAAAAAATAAATAAATAAAGAACCAAAGGCATCAGCCGTAGTTGGTGCTTTCAAAAAGGAAATGTAAATTCCACAAAGAGAAAGAATTGGAGCAATAGCACAACCGTGTCAGCAACGGTGGGAAAACATATGTCACGTGGTGACTGAGCTGACATTTTTAATTTATTTATTTATTTATTTATGGCTGCACTGGGTCTTCGTTGGTGCGTGTGGGCTTTCTCTAGTTGTGGCAAGCGGGGGCTACTCTTCGTTGCAGTACGCAGGCTTCTCATTGCGGTGGCTTCTCTTGTTGCAGAGCACGGGCTCTAGGCGCAAGGGCTTCAGTAGTTGTGGCACGTAGGCTCAGCAGTTGTGGCTCACAGGCTCTGGAGCACAGGCTCAATAGCTGTGGCACACAGGCTTAGTCGCTCCACGGCATGTGGGATATTCCCAGACCAGGGCTCGAACCCGTGTCCCCTGCCTTGGCAGACGGATTCTCAACCACTGCGCCACCAGGGAAGCCCTGAGCTGACATTTTAGTTTCAAATAGTCTGTGGAATTGTGAAGGGGACCCATCCAGCGTTTAGCATGTTGTGTCTATGAGAAAACACGCTCTCGGTTGAAAATGAGGCTGGAGTACAGGCTATTTCTCATTTGTGGCAGTTTGTATCCAAGTAGCCACCTCTTTCAAGTGCATAACATCTTTAGCAGAATATGACTAGTCACGCAGTGCAAAGGAATTGGCAAATTAAACATTTAATGGTCACTGAAGAGAAAAGTCCATTTTTATTTTTATAAAGAAACCAACTACATAGATACAAGGAACAACAAAAGGAATGTAGTTACTGAAGTCAGTTCTTTCTTGGACTGGGTCTGAAATACTCTGAACATATGGATTGTTTATTATTACTGTTTATTAGTTGTAGTGAAACGTGCTTTAGAGAAAGACCACATCAGGTCACATAATAAAATTATGTGATTAGCAAGGAGTTCCCAACATTGATCAATCCAGATTGATATTGTAGTTCTTGGTCTTCCATTTCCTAAACTTGCTTCAGGTAATAGACCCGGGGATCTGATCATTCTTTGTTATTTCAGATGAAAATGAATGAACAAAAATAGAAGTAATGGTCTGTGTGGAATTATTTGCTGGCATTAAGTTAGGGTTTCAAGGAGAGGCATGTGTCTGCTCCCTGTGTTGGGTATCTGTTGTCTCTGTGGTAGCTTGAAAAGCAAGTCAAATATTATGCTGGTCAAGACACACGTCTACCCAAGTGTCTTTGTATTTTCAAGTTAAAATGAAATAACTTTTCCCAATTTTAGAAAGAGATAAAAGGCCATCTTCATTTTGAGTGATATTACCTGAAAACAGCAATTTTTCCCAGATGGCAAAGAATCCCCCAATTGTTTCAAAGAACGTCTGAAACACCAAAAGCTGAAACCACTGGATTAGATTGGGATTCAGGAGTCTTCTGTGATAGAGAACTAGGCCAAGTTGAAAATTTTTTGCAAGGAGGACCAGAGATTAAGGAAGTCCATCTTCAAAATACATTTGAAAAGCCTTAAGAGCATGCCAGTGTAAGAAGTCAGCAAACTGGTGAGACTGAGGATTAGCAGCTATACAGGATGGTTGGTTTAGTAATGCTCCTGAACTCAGAGAGTATTTGTTTCTCTTACTCATGTGGGTCAACCAGAGGGCGGTGTACGGGTAAGGTGGGGGAAGGGATGATGGTATGTAGCTGTTAATACCATATTCCTAAGTTATTATTGATTCTATATACTTTAATGATTATGTATAATTTAATCTTAAAGCAGGAAATTAGATTTTTATATTGATTAAATAAATGCATAGGTTAAAATGTACCAAATGGTACTTGAGGGCCCTCATTTAGACTCCCTTTTGCAAAGTTCACGGTAGCCCTTTCAAATAGATTGGTCATGATTCACAATACTTACAATCATTTAAACTATAATCTCAAGAGAAATGATAAAATCAAAGTCTTCCTATCTAACCCCTAGTGACTCTCAATTTTTACTCTATAAGGATTTCTGTCCTTTCTTCAAAGTATCCACCATTGTTAAGGGTGAAAGGGACATAGCCAACATCCCAGTGGTCCTTTTCTACAGGAGGGTGAAGTCTGTCTGCTTTCAAAGTACCAGCTACTTCTACCACTACATACTGTAACTGTGTCCAAAAGGAAGAGTATAGTCAGAGCAAGCTCCCAGAATACATAATCCCTTATAAAACGTGTTCAACTGGAGCACAGACCCTTTCAAGTACATTGCATAGCTCCCTGGTGGCTTATCTGAATGCTCCACTCAAAGCTTACTCTGTATGGCAGGGTCAGATTGAGACTGCAAAACTATGCAGGTGTGCTTCCAAGCATCTCCACCAAAAACTTCCACTGAGCCATGCAGATGGTCTGGTTAGATCACCAGTCTTTGGGCGGGTATCATGACTTCCTGCCTTAAATGTATGCCCATCAACCTTTTGGGTTTCATTGCCATTCCCACACAAAGAGGCCCTTACACTGTCAGAAAGTTCTAGATCAATGGTCCCCAACCTTCTTCTTTATTAAAATCTCTTTATTAGCATCAACACATTGTAACTTTATTTGGACTTTTATTGAGTGAGAAAACTACATAACTGCAAAAAAAAATTACTAGCTACCTAAAATTGAGAATTAACTTATTAATCAACATTATCTATAGGTATTTTAAAAAATAATAGTTATATATGAAATATAGTCAGTCTTCAGGCAAGACTTGAAGACCTGTTTTACTTAAGGCTCTTTTGGTTGCAAATAACAGAAACAAACTCTGGCCAGATTAGATTAAAAGGTTCCAAGGAAAAGATAAACACCAAGCCATGGGAAGGGTCACGGTCAGTGGCAGTTCATGGCTTCATTTGTCTAGTTGATGACAAGAGTCAACTCATCCCAAAGAGTTACGTCCTCCTAAAAGGGAGAGATCTTCAAAAACTTACTCAAATTCTATAGCTTTTTTTCCTGAAGATCACACAGTATTAGTTGGCTAGGGCTGCCATAACAAAATTCCATAGTCTGTGTTGCTTAACAGAATTTTTTTTTTCACAGTTCTGGAGGGTGGAAATCCAAGGTCAAGGTGCCAGCAGGATTGGTTTCTCCTGAGGCATCTCTCCTTGGCTTGCAGATTTTCACCTTCTCATTGTGTCCTCACATGGTATTTTCTCTATGTGCACATCCCTGGTGTCTCTTGCCCTTTTTATAAGAACACTAGTCATATTGGATTAGGGTCACCCTTGTAATCTCATTTAACTTTAGTTACTTCTTTAAAGGTCCTATCCCCAAATACAGTCACATTGGGGTGGGGGGGGTAGGGCTTCAACATACGAATTTTGAAGGGACACAATTTAGTCTATAATAGACACCATATCTGTTTTTTTCTCAGTAGGACTTATAAACTGCCATTGGCCAAAAGCACAAGAATCCCACCAGGTTGGGCACCTTCTTTTTTTTTTTTGGCCATGGCTTGTGAGATCTTAGTTCCCCAACTAGGGATTGAACCCAGGTCCACGGCAGTGAAAGCCCACGTCCTAATTACTGGACCACCAGGGAATTCCCTGGGCACCTTCTTAAGTAGGTAGGATTAAACAATTTTGATAACTCAGAGGTGAACACCAAATAAGCACTGACCCAGGAATGTCACACTTTACAGGAACACCTCCTGGCAGATTTCAGTATTACTATTTCACTAGCTGCTCATTTTGAAGTTCCAATGAGCAAGGAGTTCCATGATTAGCATATCTAGGCTGCTGTGTGGAATTTTTAAAATATCTGTGGAATCATCCTTATAGAATAGATTCAAGACCAAATGGAGATAGTACATTTTTTGACTTCCAAATTAGGGAAAAGCAAGGAAACACTACATGTATGGCTGGTTTCAACTAAATTCTTTCTTCAAATGACATAATATCATTCCTTACAGGTTTGGATGCCACTGTCATGGGAAAAAATGAGGGAGGTAGGGAAGAGTTAGTTACATGTTATTCAGTGAAAACTAGAATTTGAGCAAAATCTTATCCGGAAAAGAAAGAAAAAGCATTGAGACTTATAGGTTTTTGTTTGTTTGTTTGTTTTTGCGGTACGCGGGCCTCTCACAACCTCTCACTGTTGTGGCCTCTCCCGTTGCGGAGCACAGGCTCCGGATGCGCAGGCTCAGCGGCCATGGCTCACGGGCCCAGCCGCTCCGCGGCATGTGGGATCTTCCCGGGCTGGGGCACAAACCTGCGTCCCTGCATTGGCAGGCGGACCCTCAACCACTGCGCCACCAGGGAAGGCCGAGACTTAGAGTTTTACCAAACTTCCAACCAACTTGTACCATGATCCCAAACAAATACCGTTGACCTGTGAATAACTCGGAGATTAGGGGTGCCAAACTTCTGTGCAGGTGAAAATCTGTGCATAATTTATAGCTGGTCCTCCAGATCCCCGGTTCCTGGTTCCTGCCTATACACAGTTCTTCCATATGTGCAGTCCAGCATCCACGGATTCAACCAACCTCAGATAGTGTAGTACTATAGTATCAATATTTACTATTGAAAAAAATCTGCTACGAGTGAACGGAGCAGTTCACACCTGTGTTGTTCAAGGGTCAACTGTACATGACCTCTCAGATCAAAGACAAATTTTCCAAAAACTGAAAAGCCCTTACCAAACAAGTTGAAGGTACAAGAAGATCTAAACTACAGCTATATATAACCCAATATGTAATATCTGTAATTCAAACCTTATTACTTTAAAAAGGTATGGATTTTTATCTGGGCTTACAGCTTCTTTCTCCTCTAATTATGTGCCAAAATAAACAGAGTTGTTCATATTCTGGTACATAAAGTCACTTTTATAGTATTGCCTGCCATTAATTATCACATGAATAGTATCAAAGTATAGTATTACCTGGAATGAGTAGTTTTAAGTATTAGTCCAAGGAGGAAAACCTCTTTCACCAACTAAATGCCCTGGCAAACACTGGCATCTCCCAGGCACAGGCACTGCTGCCTCTCAGCAAGGAACAGTCAGTCCCAGGGGTGCCATATTGTTGAACGCAGATAGATAATCACCAGTACAGAACAGAATACCATGTCCTCACCTGTGTTAAAAACAAATCTGTGGGGCTTCCCTGGTGGCGCAGTGGTTAAGAATCTGCCTGCTAATGCAGGGGACACAGGTTCGAGCCCTGGTCCGGGAAGATCCCACACGCTGCGGAGCAACTAAACCCGTGCACCACAACTACTGAGCCTGCGCTCTAGAGCCCGTGAGCCACAACTACTGAGCCTGTATGCCACGACTACTGAAGTCCGCACGCCTGGAGCCTGTGCTCCACAACAAGAGAAGCCACCACAATGAGAAGCCCACACACCGCAACCAAGAGTAGCCCCCGCTCACTGCAACTAGAGAAAGCCTGTGCGCAGCAACGAAGACCCAACGCAGCCAAAAATATAAATAAACAAATAAATTTATAAAAAACAAAACCAAAAAACATATCTGTGAAAATGGTCTACATGATATATTATCGTGTAAATATTCATACTGTAGTCTGTGTATAGACTATCTTAGGAAGATGTATGAGACTATAGTATCAGTATTGCTTCTGGGAGCCCACTGTCTGGATGCCTTGGGTGGGAGAAAAACTTAGTTTTTATTGTTTATCTTTTCGTACCCTTTTAAGTTTTGTAGGATGTCAAGTATTGCTAATTCAAAAATAAATAAATAAACCATAATTTGAAAAATCCATGCCACGGTCTGATAAGAGAGTAGGTTAGGCTGGGGGTGAAGAGAGAAGCCTTAAGTGACTCACTTTTGCTACCCAGTGCCAGGCCCTACTGTGAGCATTTTGTAAATATTTAATTCAGTCCTCACCACAGCCCTATGAAGTAGATGCTCTACAGGTGAGAAAACTAAGCACAGAGAGGTTAAATAATTTGCCCAAGGCTACATTGAAAGAATACAGCAGAGACAAGATTTGAACCCTAGCAGCGTGGCTCTAGAGTTTATGCTCTTATGGATGCTGTGTTGTGCATCATGATGATGTGAAAACTATGCCTTGATCATATCATATTTAACACAGTCAACCCCAATATCCTGAAATTAATTCAGAACCCCATCCCACCCCCCTTTTATTTTTTCTGGGTCTTCAGTAATGTGCAGAGGCCATTCCTTCTTCATTTTTAAGGTGACAGAACTTAAGCCAATTCCCAAAATTCAGTTGGGTACTATAAAAGCCTGAGCTCAAAGTCCTGTGTTGATGAACTCCACCAAAGTACATAGGAAGGAAGAGGAAGAGGCAGCTTTGCCAAAATTATTTAATAAGGGAGGGAGAAGTATTGTGTTGGCCAAAAAGTTCGTTCAGGCAATATCTTACGGAAAAATCTGAACGAACTTTTTGGCCAATCTAATAATATACTCAGAAGATAAGGGAGGAACTCAATCTTTGTCTTGTTAAATTAGATCAAATAGAATTTCCAAATCATCACATCAATGCTCCAATTAAAATAGAGATCACTTATTATGTGGAACATACTATTCTAACATCCATAAATATGAGAAAGATCGTAATAAGCATTTACCATGGACAATTCAGTCTCGCCTTATGCTTGAGTCACTGAGTAGCTCAGATACTTATCTGCTCCCTGCATCAAAGGGGTCCTCATGCATTAACAGTGGCTAAATCGATTGTCTACTATTTTACACACATACATTGTCTCTAATTTTCAGGGAAATTCTCTGAGCAAAGCATTTGTTGTAGGCAAAATTTTTTAAGGGCCCCCAAAGCTGTCTTGCCCTAACCCCTAGAACCTATGAATATGATGAGATTTCACTCTGGTGATTATTTTATGTTATATGGCAGAGGTGACCTTAAGAAAGGGGGATTATTTGGGTGGGCCTGATCTAAATACACGAGCCTTGTAAAGCAGTTAGCCCTTAAATGGGTGAGAGCAGAAGTCAGAGACACTCCAAGTGTGAGAAGGACTTGATGTGCAGTCCCGGTCTGAAAGATGGAGAGGCCTCGGAGAAGGAACGTAGGCGCCTGAAAGAGCTGAGAGAGGCCCGCAACTCTCAGACCTACAACTGCAAGGAACTGAATGCTGCCGAGAACAGAAAAAGCGCTTGGAAGAGGACCCTGGGTTCTAGGTGAGAACACAGCGGATGGATACCTTGATTTCAGCCTTGTGAGACGGCCCAGAGAAACCAGTTATGCCACCCGGGACTTCTGACCTACAAAACTGCGAGACAATAAACAGGCGTTGTTCCAGTCCTCTAGATGTGTGCAAATTTGTTACGCAGCAGTAGAAAACTAATATACATTAATATCCCCCTTTTACAGAGGAGGAAACTGAAGCTGAAAAAAGTCAAGTAAACTGGTTAAAACTATCTTGTGGGGAATTCCCTGGCAGCGCAGTGGGTTGGACTCCGGCTTCCAATGCAGGGGGCTTGGCTTTGATCCCTGGTGGGGGAACTAAGATCCCGCAAGCCGTGTGGCCAAAAAATTAAAAAATAAAAGTGGGACTGTGGTGAGGACAGGGTTTGACTTAGGCTTGACTTCCCAGCCAGCTCACCTTTCTCGCTCACGCCATACCACATACAGTGGGGGAAGCCGACGGCCCTGCCCACCCGCTGCTGAGTAATGTGTTAACCAATCAGGAGCCACGGGGGTAAAAGGAATAAAGTTCTCTCTGGCTGAGGAAAGGATGACTCAGATTCTTATTTTTAGAAACCAACATGAAAGTATTGGCTGAACAATAGCTAGGTTTTCTACAGAGATCTTGATCCGTGGGCGTGGCCTCCACTATCTGCTCTGTTGAGATGTATTAGCTGGTCTCCTTTTTTAGCTGCAAGCACTAGGTGACTGATTTTCAAAGAAGTGGAGCTGAATGGATTTAGACAGATTAACATTCTAACAACAAGAAATGGGGGAAGAAGAGCGAATCCTGCGGTGCTTGCTAACGTATTGAAACAGATTCAATAAAACCCCCCTCTCCAAGGCCTACCTTTGTAAATATTTGCGTTATAAAGATATGTCAGTTTAAAAGAGAGTAGTTTCGAAGAGCAGTTGCCAGCAGGATCTGGCCCCAGCTCCCTATGTGACCTTTCTTCCTCCTTCCGGCTTCCTCCACTCCAATCACAGGGCCCCTGGGCATTCCCTAGAACCTGCCAAGCGCTATGCTGCCTCAGGGCCATTGCCCTGCTGTTCTCCCTGGCCTGAAACGTTCTTCCTCTAGTGCCTGCCCTGAATTCACTCAGACCACTGTTCAAGTGGTATCTTACTTGAGTGTCTTTCCCTGACCATCTTATTTAAAGCATCTGTGCTCCCCGCCTGTCACTCTCTCCTTACCCTGCTGCATTTTTCTTATAGCACTTTGACCACCTGAGACTCCTTACACATAAAAATATATTTATTTGTTATCTTCTGTCTCCCACACTAGAATGTAAGCTCTAGGAGGGCAGAGAGGATTTCTTTGTTATATTCTTCGCTGCATCCCCAGTGTCCAGAACAATTCATGGCATATAGCGGACAGATATTTGTTGAATGAATTAATAAATCAGGAACAACAGCATTGCATCTGTTTAAATAATTTGTCTGGGACTTCGCTGGTGGCACAGTGGTTAAGAATCCGACTGCCGATGCAGGGGACACGGGTTCGAACCCTGGTCCAGGAGGATCCCACATGCCACGGAGCATCTAAGCCCGTGCGCCACAACTACTGAGCCCGTGTGCTGCAACTACTGAAGCCCTTGAGCCTAGAGCCCGTGCTCTGCAACGAGGGAAGCCACCGCAGTGAGGAGCCCGTGCGCCACAACAAAGAGTAGCCCCCCGCTCTCTGCAACGAGAGAAAGCCCCCGCGCAGCAATGAAGACCCAATGCAGCCAAAAATAAAAAATAAATAAATAAAAATACATTTTAAAAAAATTAAATAATTTGTCACTCCTGAGGTATCTCTGCATCCACTTTGTTTTCTCTCTCTTTTAAAGCATTTGCTAACATGTTCGATATGGAACAGATACTTGATTGCATGGTTATACAAAATCCAGAATAAAAAAAGATTGAAAACCAGAAACAGACTAAGAATGAAGTTCTTCCTTGCCTTTCAATAGTTATGTGACCTTGGAAAAGTCAATTATTGCTCTTGGCTCCAGACGTCTTATCTTTTAAATAGGGATAGAGTCTTTTTTTTTTTTTTAAATTGAAGTATAGTTGATGTACAATATTACATACATTACAGGTGTACAACATAGTGATTCTCAACTTTTAAGGTTTATATTCCATTTATAGTTACTACAGAATACCGGCTATATTCCCTGAGTTGTAGCACGCAAATTATAGAGTCTACTTTGAAGGACCAAAGCAAATGGGATCTAGAGGTTTCTTCCTACACTAAGATCCTTTGAAATTTGAATTCACTTGGTAGAGAAACAGGAAATATCAGTTTTAGCTTTCCCAATGTTAAATGTACACTGAGTATGTAACTTAGGACATGTCCTTTAACCTCTCTAGGCCTCCAGAGAAACCAACATTTTTTTGAGGTCAGGTCTTAGTCACCAGCAGGGGTGGAGGTGGTGCGGAGCTGGGTCAACCAGATGTCCTGGTGTTTGCAAGACCTTGATCTCTGTCTCTACAGGGCATGGGTCCACCTGTTGTTTGGTTGGGGTGAGGCTCAAGACTGAAATGTTGGTTCAGTAAATATTATCTGAGCACTTGCCATATGCTATGTGCTGGAGGATGCCACAGTGAACACTGCAGACAAGGTTCCTGCCCTCTTACATTCTAATGGTAGGAAACAGATGATAAATAGGTAAATTATAAATGAATCAAGACAAAATGATAAGTTCTAGGAAGGAAGCAGAATGTTATAATAGAGAATAGCAGATAGGAATTATTGGGTTAACTTGGATCAGGGAAGTCCTTTCTGGAGCATTTAAACTGAGCTTTAAAGGATAAGAAAAATCCAGCTACAGGAAGAGCGTTCCAGGCCAAGGGAAAGGCAGGCCTAACCAGCAAGGCCTTGAGAAGGGAAAGGGACATTCTAGGACCTGACAAAGGCCAGTGTGCAAAGGGTGTAATGATTGAGGGGACAGTGGCATGAAATGAGGCCACGAGGCAGGCAGGAGTCACTTCCTGTAAGGCCTTACAGGCCACGCTTAACATGACCAGTCACCCCTATTGCCCAGAACTGAGGAGTTTCCTGGGATGCGGGACTTTTAGTGCTTAGATCAGCAAATTCCTGGGCAAGACACGGCATGAATTGGTCACCCATGGTAGAGGGTTGTACTCTAACCTGTCTGCAACAGGCAGCCACTGAGGGGTTTTAAGTAAGGAAATGATATGTCTTGCCTTCTCTTTTCAAAGGTCATTCTTGGCTTTTGTGTGGCAAAAGGATTGGAAAGGAGCTAAAGATGGAAAAGGAGGAGGCCAACTAGCCAATTATTGCAATCCTCCATGCAAGAGAGGATGGTGGATTGAAATAGACTGGTGGCATTGAAGATGGAGAGATGTGGATGGATGGAAGACACATTTTGGAGGTAGAATGAATAGGACTTGGGAATGTATGTTAGTGTTAGTGAAGTGAAAGGAGTTAAAGATAACTCCTGGGCTTCTGATTTTAATAACTAGGTAATGATTTTTTTTCAGAGGGAAATCTGAGAAGGACTAGATGTGGAATTTGGTGGAGGACAGGGATGGAGGTATCTAGAGCTCCATTGGGAGGAAAATGTGATATTTGGAGTGAAGACACTCCTATTGTTGATGTTCAAAGTATTTCCTAAGCAGGAACTAATTAGTTCTCATAACAGTCATTCTGAGTTGTTAATTACCCGGACCCCATTTTACAGGCTCTGGAGAAGAGCAAGTGTCAGTAATTCCCCTAGGGCTAGAGCAAATTAAAGAAGTAACAGCAGCACCAATTAATACCTGGTAGTCCTATGCTCTGCCAGTCTTTTAAAAGAGTAACTCTTTTGGGTAGGGTGAGTAACTCAAATGGTATTTTGGAAAAGAACGGCATGGATTTTGAGGTTAATAGACCTGGAGTCATGTTTTGGCTTTGCCCCTTATTACTGATGTGATATGGGTGCATATGTAATAATAATATCCTTGAGCCTCAGTTTCCTATAAAATAATACTTATAGAGTCAACTACTAAACATGTTCTTATTTCTGCTGTATTTTCTGCCTAGAAACAATCTTTCCCAGAAAGCCAACTGTCATCCTATTACAGAGAGCTTCTCTGATCACCTATAATAAATTAGCATCCCCCCACCCAAAGGCATTCTCTACCCACATTAGCCTGGTTTGATTTCTCTTTATAGCACTTATTACCACCTGACCTATTATATATCCATTTCTATCCGATCAGGGATTTTGTCTGTTTTGTTCCCTGCTGTGTCTAGAATGATGCCTGGCACAAGTTGCTAAATAGTTGTTGAATGAGTGAATAAATTAAACAAAATTTTACATATAATAAAATTCTTTGCATGATATCTGCCGTGATAGGAACTCAATAATAGTTATCAGAATAGAAATTGAGAAACATACTCAATTTTATGTATTCCTTGTCTAAGAAACATTTTAGCAGTATTTCTCTGTATATTAAAGATAAATTAAATAATTAAATATATTAAAGATATCTTAAAGATAAATTATTAAAGATTTTTAAAGATAAATCTTTAGGTTATTCCTGAAAAGGTATACCAATTTTGTGCTTCATTTGATTCATGTACAGAAAGACAGTCTTTGCTGTTCTGTGGTAATTCTCATTGTCATTTTGTGGATCACAGTTACGTGGTCATGAGAACAAACCACTTAATGCACTGACTCACAAACAGTGTGCTCATGAACAAACAAAACTGACTGAAGGTTCAAAAGTATGCTACCACCACTTAGGGATGAAAATTGTATTTTTAAACAATTGAGATGAAAACGGAGTTATAGATATTTTGTCATCTCCCAGACCTCCCAGGGAAGAATGGGAAAGCTACAAGTAACTTTTCTCCTGTAAGAGTACTCAACTTCTCAGTAGTAATTTTATTATAAAATATTCATTCTTCATTTCTCTATTCTAGTGATATAGGTCTTGCCATTCTTATTATTATCTTTCTTTTAACCTCATCTCCTTTAAATATTTGTTCAAATGCCACCCTATATGTGAAACCTATTCTGACCATACACCCTCCAGTCCCTACCACTCCTGGTCTCCCTTACGCGGCTCTACTTTTTCAAACCACAGCACCTGCCACCTTAATGCTATTATATAATTTACTTATGTATTATGTTTATGATCTGTATCCCCCCAATTAAAATGTAAACTTCACGAGGGTAGAAATTTTTATCTATTTTGTTCACTTCTATCTGCCCAAGGCCCAGAACATAGTCTATCACATCATAGGTGAATGACTGAAACTGAAACTCTAAGACTAAACAAAATATAAGTTTGTTGGAGTTTAGGGAGATGAGATGGAAACCGCAGTCTCTGGTATCAAGTCCCATCAGACAGGTGTAGTAGCATAACCTTTGCATGATGCCAGTGAGACTTCTAACCATGATGTCAGCCAAGTCTGTCACTGTCTTTTCTGCTTCTCCCCTATACTCCCAAGCATTAGTCTCTACTTAGTTACCAGCCCTCAGCTCGTTTATTTTTCTGGCCACTTCCATTTTATTAATTGTCTCTTTCCCCTTCCTTCTGATTTTCTACCTTTCCTCCTTCATTGAGAATAAACAAGCGAATGAAGCATCAATCGATGAATCAGTCAACAAACATTTACTATCTGCTATATATTTAGCACCAGCAGCCATATAATATATCCTAGTGGTTGAGCCAGCAACTTTGGGGTCGGACAGGCTTTGGTTGAAATCCTGGCTTTGCCCTTTACTAGCTGGCTGACTAGAGACAGTCACTTAACTTCAGTTTCCCCATATATGAAATGAGGGTAATAATGACATGTGCCTCAGAGGCTGTTCTGCAGAATGAGTGAGAGTGTGAGTATGAAATACTTAGAGTACTGCCAGACACAAATTAGGTGATCCATGAAAAAACATAACATAAACATTAGCTCTTAAGATTAATTCTGTTCTAGTTCTCTGTGGGGAATAGGCTATATGTCTAAAACTTGATCCTTATCTCCATAGAACTTCTCATCCCATAAGCCAGTTAGAAAACAATCCAGGGCTAGATATATGACCTAGTACTCATTTGTTCAGCTTAAACTGTATAGAGATGTAGTGGTGTTGAAAGGAGTAAAAAGGGAAAAAAGTAAATGCCAGAAATACTGATTTGTAGCATACTTAAGAGGCAGAAAATATATATTATTAGATTTGTGGTGCATTAAAAATTTTATATATAGTATATTGAAAATATGTATTAGATTCATAGTATTGGAGGAAAAAAATTGTATGAATTGCAAGCGTTATTAGCCTTTTGAGGTGCAATGCATTGTAGTGGTTGAGAACTTCAATATCCTAGAGCCATATTGCAGGTTTGAATCCCACTTAATTAGCTGTGTGATGTTGGTCAAGTCATTTAGTCTCTCTGTGTCTGTTTCCTCATCTGTAAAATGGAGGTGAAAATAATGATAAATATATTGTACGATTGTTATGAAAACTAGATTAACACATGTAAAGTACTGAGAACAGTGCCTAGCATATGGTAAGTGCCCAAGTGTTAGATACTATCACCCCACATTTATTCTTTCTTTCTTTCCTGAGTCTTCACGAGAGAAGAATAGTTTAAAATGCCATAGTTAGGTTTTTTCATTATTTACTCCTAATATAAAATATGTGTTTAATTTGAGCTACCTCGTAATATGTTGGTAGTAAACAAAGCAAAACAAAACGAAGAAAACACAATCCTTCTTAAGAGTAATCTTAATGCAGTGATGCCAGGTTAGTATCCTGCCGTCTCCTGGGAGGACCAGTTCTTGAATTCTGTGTAAGAAGGTGATATGGGTTTGATTATGTATTAAAGGAGAGAGCTGTTATATTGCTTCATATGCCCAAACTATCGAGCTCTGTTATTTTGCATTTACAGTATTACCCTTCCTCCATATGGATTTCCAGGCTTTTTCATTGCGTTAATTTTTTTTCTGCCCAAAGAATTACCATTTAATGACTATACATGGCACATACCTAATACATAGGCCTCACTGTTTTTTATATTTTCTTGTCTCACATGTTCATTACAGTGTAAATTTTCCTTTATACATGTTATTTTAAGTTTACAATAGTGTTCCATTGGTCTATTACTCCATGATAAAAGCCTTTAAAAAAAATATATTTATTTATTTATTTTGGTTGTGCTGGGTCTTAGTGGCAGTAGGCAGGCCCCTCAGTTGCGGTTCATGGGCTCCTTAGTTGTGGCTCACTGGCTCCTTAGTTGCAGCACACAGCCTCCTAAGTTATGGCATGCAAACTCTTAGTTGTGGCCTGCATGTGGGATCTGGTTCCCTGGCCAGGGATCGAACCCATGCCCCTGCATTAGGAGCACGGAGTCTTAACCACTGCACCACCAGGAAAGTCCCCATGATAAAGCTTTTAGACCCCATTCAGATGAGCTTTGCATAGAAGTAACCAAAACGTTTTTTATCTGAGCTGCTACTCAAATTATATTGTAAAGTAGCTCTGTCTCTTTTACTTCAAATAATAAAGTACATTGGGATGTTGGGTCATATGTATAAAATCTTTCATAGGGCAGGATGCAAATGTAAAAGCATTGTTACAGACGGCTCTGGCATGCCAAAAAATCTTCCTTTATTCTAAGGTTGCTAACAATGTCTTCTATTCTAGAAAATAGGTGTATAACTTTGCAGTGGAGAAACCTTAACCAAGTAATCAAGTTAATACCACCACTGATAAAGAGATATCAACCTCCTGTTCCCCCTAAAATGATGCACCAAGGACACATCATTTCTGTGGTCCTCCCGCCAAAAAGGCAAACTTCAATCTAATCACGAGTAAACATCAGACAAACCCAAACTTCAAGACATTCTATAAAATAATTAGCTGATACTCATTGATAATGTCAAGGTCAGGAAAGAAATGCAAAGACTGAGCAACCCCTGTGGATTGGAGGATACTAAGAAGACACAACAACTAAATCTAACACAAGAACTTGTGTTGGATCCTGTACTTCAGTGGAAAACTGCTGAAATTTGAGTAAGATTTATAGTTTAGTTAACAGACTTGTTTCTATGTTAACTTTCCAGCTTTAATAATTGTACTACAGTTATGAAAGATATTAACATCAGGGTAAGCTAGATAAAGGGTAGTTGTGAACTCTATACTATTTTTTCAACTTTTCTGTAAGTCTATAATTATTTAAAAATAGAAAGTAAACAAACAAAAGAACTCTCTGTGTCTGACTTTAAAGCCCTGACTCTTAACCACCAGAATGCACTTTGAATTCTAGGTCCAAGCTTCATAAGGATTGGCTGATGGTTGGCTTGTGGAACTGCATTGCAAGACACCTGCCTGGTATCTCAGAGCTAAGTCATGTGTTTAAGGTAACTGGAAATAAATAAATAGGAAAAAGAATAAGTAACAGTTTGCCTTCAATTAACCTATTAACCAACTTTCAATCCAAAAACAATTAGAAAGCATGTCAGCATTCAAATAATAGCTAGTATTTATATGGCACTTACTATGTACTAGGCCTTTCTCTAAGCATGTTACAAATTTTAACGTATTTAATCCTCACTCCAACCTTTCGAGGTAGATAGCATTAATTATCCCTTTTTACAGACGATGAAACTGAGACACAGATTTTAAGTGGCTTGCCCAAAGTCACAAAAATGATAAATGGGGAAGCCAAAATTCAGACCGAAGCAGTCTGTCTCTAGTCATTGGCATGTGCTTATCCAAATTTCTACACTGCTCTCCACATAGATTTTTGCGTTTTTAGAAATTTTATTTTGAGTTACCTATGGTTTGGGGAGCACCAATGTTTGTCAACATTTAGGGTCTTGAGGCCTGTACTTTTTTTTTTTTTTTTTTTTTGGGGGGACGCGGGCCCCTCCCACGCGGGCCTCTCACTGTTGTGGCCTCACCCGTTGCGGAGCATAGGCTCCGGACGCGCAGGCTCAGCAGCCATGGCTCACGGGCCTAGCCGCTCCGCAGCATGTGGAATCTTCCCGGACTGGGGCACGAACCCGTGTCCCCTGCACCAGCAGGCGGACTCTCAACCACTGCACCACCAGGGAATCCTGAGGCCTGTACTTTTTTGGCCCTAAACTATGTCCAGTCATGTCCTGGTACCCAGCTCAAACCCACCCTGCAGTTTCCCTGCAGGGTCTACAGAAAAGGCGTTGAAACCTCGGCCAGGTTGGCTCACTGATCTAGCTTTGCCCCAGAAACCTGGAGAGAAAAGATTCCTTTCCCAAACGCAGGTCTCAGTTCTCTATCTTAGGAGCGGGTTTTATTTTCTCTACACAAAAATAGAATCAAATTTATGCTATATAATCAGTGAGTTTGCAAAGTAAGGATTCCATTTCCCTGTGATAGTATCTGAACTGAACATGTGAACCAACAGGCTCCTAGAACTATTGGTTAGTCAATTCAACTAGAAAAACAGAAAATATGCTCACTGGCATGGTTGGGCCAGAGTGGGCGGAGGAAGGCTAAATTTCTATTCACAAAGTCTGATTCATTTAGAAAAAGAAAAAAGTCACATGCCATCAGATTGGGGTTGTGTTCACTGCACTGAGGAGAAGTACAGAGCCTTCATACTCTCAGGGGTGACTAAGCCATTATTTCACTTGGAACACAAAGAACTGTTGCTTTGCACACCCCTCACTGTAATTAGCTCTTGCAAGCAGGGGATGAAGAATCAAACACGAGAGCTCCTTGGCTGTGGGCCAAACACTCAGAATTATTTATTTTATTTTGCTTAAGGAAACAGAGGAGAAGAGGGCCATGTCTAACAGCCTGTTTCTTCATAGGCCCCTGATTTATGTGCAGTGGGATGATAATTATACACTCTTCTGTCTGAGAGCAATAGTGGGTCCTTCCAAGAGACTCAGATTGCACATGCTGGTTTGAGGCAGTGGTGCATTGGTTTGACAACCAGCTTTGGGAGAGGTTGAAGGCTGATTTGTTGTGTTTGCCAATTTCTACAGTGTAAATACTCCTACCTTGACTGGTTTCAGGCTACTCATCCGACATCACTGAACAAGGAGTTGGGAAGAGATGGATGCACAGCAGTATGGCCATTATATACTCTTTCCACCATTCAAATGCAGTTGATGTAACTAACCTTAAAAACAGAGATAATCGCAAAATGTAATGAAATAATTAGGAAATGATAAGTTTTGAGTATTTGTTACTTCATTTTAAATGGAATTTATCGAATTGTAAGCTTACATCATTTAATTTTAGTAATGGCTGTATTTAACAACTGGCTCACCAGCTGTGAGAGCCAGAACAAGGCAGCTCAAGCACCGCTGATCTAAGCCCTGTGGCAGGGGCCACTGTGTGGCATGGGCACAGAAGAACTCAAATACATCTGTCACTTCAAAACGGAGCCCACCCATTGTCATCCAGGCTTCTATTTTCTCATTTTGTGAGAATAGTCATTCTAGAATGTCTTGCCTAGCTTTAATCACCAACAAAGCAGAGAGAAGACCATCCCTATTCCTGGTTATAGTCTGCAGGCTCTCTAATCCAAGCCTCTGGTTTTACAAAAGAGGAAAGTAAGTCTCAGAAGAGTCAAATAATCGTAATAATAGTTGACGTTGATTAAACTCCTACTATGGGGACTTCCCTGGTGGTGCAGTAGTTAAGAATCCGCCTACCAATGCAAGGGACACGGGTTCGATCGCTGGTCCGGGAAGATCCCACATGCCACGGAGCAACTAAGCCCTTGAGCCACAACTACTGAAGGCCGAGTGCCACAGCTACTGAAGCCCGCACTCCTAGAGCCCGTGCTCCGCAACAAGAGAAGCCACTTCAATGAGAAGCCTGCGCACCGCAACGAAGAGTAGCCCCTGCTCGCCGCAACTAGAGAAAGCCCGAGAGCAGCAACAAAGACCCAAAGCAGCCAAAAGATAAATAAATAAATAATAAACTCCTACTATGGCCAGCGACTGTCCTAGGTATGTCATGGTTCACCAAAAAGCAGCTCCTCCTCTTGACTTTGTGTTTTCATCACCCAAGCTGCCTCCCATTTATACCTTGAGAGTAAAGACTATGGCTTTATTATTTTTATATAGCCTGCCATAACTTGCACAGAACCTTAAATATAATAGGTACACAATAAATGTTTACTGAGCTGTATTGAGATATTTAGGCTCCAGACCCAAATGTGCTGCTTGAACTCTTGGAAAACACTGCCCCAGTATTCCCTGTCATTGCCAAAAAGGCTTTTAGAACATTTGAGGGGGAGTAAAATATACATATTATAAAATGTACCACTTTAACCATTTAAAAATGTACAATTTAGTGGCATTAAGTACATTCACAATATTGTGTAACCATTATCACCCTCCATTTTTAAACTATTTTTAAAAAGACACCCATAATAGTTATTTTTTTGTTTATTGAATAAGTAACATATGCCTATGACATAAATGTAAACAGTCTGTGAGGATATATAGGAAAAAGAAAGTCTTCCCATTCCAGACCCTGTAACCTCCCATTTCTTCTCTCCAGAGGCAACCAGTATACATTTCTACACATCTTTGTGTTCGAGGAGAACATGAACACTAGAGCTAGCTGGCATGGGTTTAAATCCTGGCTCAACCACTGACCAGCTGTGTGACCTTGAGCAAATCACTTAACCTCTCTGTGTCTCTGTAAAGTAGGGATTATAATAGTACCTAGCTCCTAGGGTTATTGTAAGGATTCATGCATTCATATGTATAAAGTACTTAGAATTGTGCACATAGGAAGTACTATCTACTTCCTGTAAATAATACTCTGGGATTATTATCTTCCCAAAGACCTTAGTGCATATATGAGTGATATGCAAATGTGTATGTGTCACAAGCAGTGTGGGAGCACTGAAGGGTAAGGGATGGGATGAGGCAGCAGCAGTATGCTGGGAGAACAGCATATGGAAAGTAGGAGACTGGTGATCTTCCTGTGTTGCTGACAAGCTTTGGGGCTTCAGACATTACCTCTCTGAGCCTTTGTTTTCTCACCTGTGAAATGAGAACATTTGACCAGATGAATTTTAAGGTCCTTTTCACATTTAACATTCAGTATCTGTCTCTAACAGGTTTGAAAGGTGCCAGGACTTTTTAAGGGAACTGAAGAAATCAAATTAGTAGGTAGGGAGGAGGTTTCCTCAGACAGACATTGATACTTCAGTGGGACCGAGACTCTCAGGTCAACTGTGCCACCTGCTTGAGTCATCTGGTTTCCCACATCCTCTTTCAAAGGAGCTACGCACCATTCCTCCGCACTAAGGTTCAATTTCAAGTTCACGTGGTCCAGTTCTAACAGGCCAGAGGGATTCTTTGTTGGCCTTGATGACTCATAGGGACAGTTTGCCACCTATTTTACTGACTACAATCCAGGATTACTGCGCTGATAGATTCTTGAGTCTTTTGCTTGGTTTTCTTAAAAGGTAAAATTTACCAGCTGATAATCTCTGGTTATTTTCTGGTCTGCTTGGCCAGATGGCGCTTTCAGTGATAAAGCTGCACAGCACAAAGGTTTCGCTTTGTTCTATATCTTCTCTGCACTGTTTCTCAGATATCAACATTTCTACTCACGCAGCCTTTTTTTCTGAACCCAGAAACTTAGACATTCAGTGATGAAAACTGATGAGGGGGCCTTCCCTGGTGGCGCAGTTGTTGGGAGTCCGCCTGCCGATGCAGGGGGCGCGGGTTCGTGCCCTGGTCCGGGAGGATCCCACGTGCCGCAGTGCGGCTGGGCCCGTGAGCCATGGCCGCTGAGCCTGCGCGTCCGGAGCCTGTGCTCCGCGACGGGAGAGGCCACAACAGTGAGAGGCCCAGGTACTGCAAAAAAAAAAAACGGATGAGGGAAGCTTCCAGAGTCTGATGAGCTTGGAGTCATCATCTAGTCACTGTTTGATTAGACATTAAAATAGACTCACTTTGATTATGAACATTTGAAAATTCACCGTTATTGTTGTTGTTGCTACTACATTCTCATTATTGTATTGATAATAAATATTGTATAGAATACTTGCATATTGCCATTCACAAAGTATCTTTTAAAATATTAGCTTATTTGATCTATATTATTATCCTTTGGGGAAATATAGGACTGTAGATGAGAGAATAAGCCTCAGAGTTGTACCAGATTGGGTTTGAATCCCAGCTCTGCTCTTAGATTTGATTAGTCTCAATGTCCATGTCTGTAAAATGGGGATAATAATACTTAATTCATACAGCTGTGGGTGGATTTCGAGACCTAATGTAAAGAGCCTAGTTCAGTGCTTGGCACATAAAGCCCTCAATAAATGGTGGCTATGAGTACTACTGTTATAATCATTCTCCTTTTCTACATGAGGAAATTGAGGCTCAGAGATGAAGAGATTCACTCAGGGTTGTTTATGCCATAAGTGATAAATTTATGATTCAAATGTAGGTCTTTTGGATTCAAAACTTGTCTATGTTCTTTCCACGGTGTGACATTGCCACCCGAAACAACTGTTTTAGTACACTAAAAGTGCCTAGCTTTGTGATTCAACTCGTTAAAAAGGTACTTGTTGTGTTTTTAAGTTTTATTAGCTATTTTGCTTTGTTCCCTTTTTTTTCTTGTTTTTGGCAGCAAATAGGGATTGAACCTGGGCCCTCGACTGCCAGGGAATTCCCCCCTTTACCTCTTGATAGTTTTCTCTTTCTCTTTCCCTGTCTCTCTCTCTCTCTCTCTCTTGCTCTCATTTAACAGAACCCAAATTAGGGAATTTGAAGTGAAGAGCAATAAAAATAGTCCTTGGATTGGTTTCTGACTCATAGCGAAACAGCTCCAACTTACACTCAAGTGCCTACCTCTTTGAAAGTCTCCAAATGTGCCCTTAGATCCTCGGAGCTGGAAGTTCTCTTCCTTCTCTTCTGTGTCATCTAGCACAGCTCCTTCGTGAAAGCCGAGGAAAGCAAGTTAGCATGGGAAGTTCAAACTCGTGAAGGAGCCAGAGCTGGAACCCACATGTCCAGGATCCCAGTCCAGGTTTCTTTCTTCTTCTCTTTGCTCTTCGATGAGCGTTCTCTCTCCTCTACCCTTTTACTAAAACTAATGGACATTATCTTCATAATCCCATGTGCTGGATTCGATCATTTAAAGTATCAGCTGCTTACACAATTGTAACACTCGAGACATCACAGTCATAAGACTAGCGTGGCTTCTTTGGAGATCATGCTGTCAAGATGGGAGTCTCCTCCCAATGCTTTTGTTCTGGTCTTAGGGTGGTAACACGAGGCTTTCTCCTGACTTACCTAAGCCTTCCTGCTATGGGCAGAATTGAAAGCAGGGCAGTACTTGCCAATCCCGTGGTATTTCAGTGTCTCCCTATGGTCATAACCAACGTTAGGAAGTATGAAATTTTAAATCCTATGCTTGCAGGCTTCCTCCCTCCCTCCCTTCTTGCGTCCCTTCCTCCCTTCCTTTCCAAGCCAAGTACACTGCTAAACCCAAATTTGGAGATTTTCCAAAAGTTAGACCTCTTTAAACTTGATCCTCTAAAAGATCCCTTCCCCCTTCTCTCTCCTACAGTCACAATGCCTACCTCACAGTGCACCCAAAGGCAGTGAATTTCCAAATGCACAGAGGAGGAAAAAAATATGTGCCCAGTGTTGAGTTATGATCCCTGACTATTTTGAGCACATGACCTAAATCAAACAATGATGGTCATCTTGTGTTTTGAACTGGGTATGAATTATTTTCAAACTCTTCTTGTCACTTAAACCTAAATTTCATTCCTTACTAGCTGGGATGCCTTGGGTGGGCGAGTCATTTGACCTCTCTAGGCTTCTAGTTTTCCATCAGTCCATGGCTGTGATAATAGCTCAAAGGGCTAGTAGAAGAAATAAATGCTACCTGCCTGGCACATGTCAGCCCTTAAAATATGCTAACATTCTTTCCTTCTTTGCCTCCTTAGTGCCTCTACCGCCCCTCTTCAAATCCTCCTTGGTTCTTTCACAATTTCCACTAACAACATGGTGGAACTCAGGGTCATTTTCCTGTGCCAACTCCCATTTCTTACACTGAAGGCTGTTTAGTTCATTTCCATTTCTGCTCAGCAGGGAAGACCAACTTTCGTTCTCATGGCTCGGGAATTTGTGTTCCTCTTTGTTTGTCTGAAGTCTAACATTGTCGGGTATCAGCCTCCACCTTCGATCTAATCCCTGCTTGTCCAGGCGGACAGGTCTTCCTCGGCAGTGAGATTTTAAAATAACACCACAGGTAAGCACTGCTGAAATTCAACTGAAACCAGCCTTCCCTAAAGACCAGCTGCCTGCTTAACCAAAAGTCTTGGATTCCTCTCCAGGATTACATCTCCTTCTGGGCTATTTACTCAGCCCACAGCGTACTACAGAGCTGGTTTTCACCCTATGATAAAAACTACAAAGATAGCCGCTTTCTTAAAGACTGATGGCATCTTTGAGTTGCCTCAGGCTCATCTACAGCAATTTTCCTGTAGCCAGTCCACCAAGCCGCAGGCCTCTAGTCACTGGTTTTTCACACCCTTGGAATTTATTCCATGGATTGCTAATGGCTGGGCAAGTCTGTTTGGAGACTTGCCCTGCATTGAAAGGATCCTTTTTTTTTTTTTTGCAATAAGATCACAATCAGAGTCAGTCCTGCAGAAGGGGCAAGGAAAGGTTTCCTAACCTCCTCTGAAGACACAGAATTCCCCTTGGCCCAGCAGTGCAGGGTCAGGAACATGGCTTCCAGCTTTTTCCTGTGTACGCGGGGGTTATAGCCAGGAAACCACGGCAGAAGGTTTTTTTTTTCTTTCATCAAATATTTATTGGGCATTTACTCTGTACAAGGCACTTTGCTAGGACCTGGGTTGACAAGATGAGTAAGTCATAGTTCATCATAGTTCCTAGTGGGCAAAGACAAACACACCTACACGTAATTACAATGCCATGTGATGCACATCATAAGAGAAGTCTGTGTAAAGGGCCAAGGATCTTGGAGGAAGGAGGCCCTCGCATTGGACAGTAGAGTATGGTGGATGAAAATGGTATCACAGAGGAGGTGATCATCCAGCAGAACTTCCAGAATGGGGAGCTCAACTGACTGGAGACAAGTGGCATAAGGGCCGAAGTGGAGGAGAAAGGAGAGACTGTTTGGTTGGATTGCTCCAGAAGTAACTTCAGAGACAAGGACTTGAATGCAATAATTGATTTGGGAGATGATTCCAGGAGAGTGAGGACTGCAACAGGGATGGAAGGAAGATGCGTTATCAAGACAGTTGCCATTTGACTTCCCTGGTGGTCCATTGGTTAAGACTCCGTGCTTCCACTGCAAGGGGCGCTGGTTTGATCCCTGGTAAGGGAGCTAAGATCCCACAAGCTGTGCCGCGTGGACACAA
>NW_020175670.1:5712107-5736969 GCF_003031525.2 Neophocaena asiaeorientalis asiaeorientalis
AACACAGCCAAAAATAAATAAATAAATAATTTTTTAAATTTATAAAAAAAAAAGACAGTTGCCATTGTGAGTACTTGGAGCTCAACCCCTTTGGGCAGCTCTGGGAGTCAGTGTAGCATAATGCATGGCTCACACTTACCCCAACAGAAGGGCAAAGACATTGGAGTAGGGAGAAGCTACTTCCAGGGACACTTCTGGCTTACCCTGCCTAGGGTGCTCCTGCAGCCAAAGAAAAGCCACAGGAAGAGAGATGCAGATGTTTGCAGCAATTTTTAGTGTAGACAGGTAAATGTGGCCTGATGTGAGTGAGGCTCCCATAACGTGAGACATGAAAAGAGCACCATGAATTATGGAATTAGTGAAGGGGCAAGAGATAAAACTGAAAAAGAAAGTGGTAGTCAAATTGAATGCCTTGCTAAGGGGTTGGATTTTTATTCGATAGGGGATGGGAATCACTGAGGGATCTGGGCGGCAGAGTGCTATGGTCAGATGAGTCAAGTGCCACAGAAGCAGGACAGGTTGTGAGATGGGAAGGCAAAGCAACACCCAGATACTGGACCTGTCAGCAAACCGGATGGACAAATCAGCAGCGCTTACGGGGAGGAATTAATTGTTCCTTCTTCAGGAAGGAACTTCAGTACTCTCAGGCAAAGCAGGACCTTTATGCTTTTATAATAATTGTACATGCTTACTCAACCAGACCATCCGTTTACGGGATCTGGTGTCATGCACCAACCTGAGCCCAATACCTAGTGCAGGGTCTAGCACGTGGCAGGTACTCAGGAAGTATCTGACTGATGGATGACTAGGTTGGTTTATACTCATAGCCCTACCCAGAACTATTCACTTTGCTTATAACAGGATTATCCTTGATTCCAAAGGGCGCTAGATTATATTGTGTACGCACAATATAATGGACTGCAGAGGCAGAGGCAGTGCTGACAGGATGCTCTGAAGTATTCTGAGTCTCCTCTATCAGCCCAGAGCAGGTCACAGATGATGTTTCCCTCCCCCTGTGCTGCTCTCGCAAGGCCTCGGTGGAACTTTCCCTAATTGTCACTTCCATGGAGACATTTTGCCACAGTCCCTATGTCATCACCGGAGGCTGGACTTTCCCTCTGGCCTGGGCCAACTAAGTGTCCTAGCCCCCTCTTTCTGCCTAAATCGGACAGCAATTTCTTCTGCCTGCCAACCAGAGAAAGAGGCTATCATTGTCATTCAACAAGAGGATAGTTTTCTGAAGTGGCTCTGTGACCTTTTCAGAAAATCCCCATAGAAAGGGGAAATATCCTGATGATAAACAAGAGGAAAATAGAAACAATTCAGTAGCCAAATCATTTCCGGAAGGGGCTCCACGCCCAGTGATTCTGACCCAGATCTCAAAGTAGAGGAGAGTTAATCAGATCCCACCACCACAGAGTCCAAAAAGAATCTCTAGAGGTCATTCGATCCATGACTCTGCTGTAGGCACAACCAAACTGAGTTCATGAAACAGCTGTACTTCAAACATTTTAGGAAGGAGATTCTTTATCCTTTTCCATTAGAGATCAAAAAATTGTGTGGTTAAGAAGTCCTTCAAGGAAGTAACAGAACTCATGACCTGGAAACTCATTTCATAGCTGATGAAACTGAAGCTGAGCCAGTGCTAAAACATTGTCCCTTGACCCCCAGTTTAGAAACTTCCTTCAATCACTCATCAAGCATTCCTTGAGTGCCTACCATGTGGACCTCTAGTTGGAACTGAGAAAACACAGCTCAACAAGACAGTTTCTGCACCCCCAGGAGGGGGCTCATAATCCAGTTGAGCAGAAATATTTGCATTTAATTAACTATAACCAAATGTCACCAATGCTAAAATAAAGGCGTATTCAAATGCGTCTTGAAGTCTTACCAAGGTCTTTTTTGTTTAAAAAAAAAAATAGGTGCTAATATTTACAGCAGATTGCAAATGTTTCTACTTCTACCTCCTGCTCCAATCCTTGTGTTCATTAAGAAATGAACACATTTCATTAGGGACACACTTAATGACAATTGTGTAAATCCCTGAATTTTATTGTAAAATCAGAAAGCACACGCTCCCATCTCAAGTTGCAGTGTCAAGCTGTTATTTGTCCAAAGCGGTAAAGGAGCTGAACTGAGGTATTTACCTCCCTACTGCCTACGACCTTAGAAACATCGTCACCGTGCCGACAATCAATGGAATCAGATGCTAAAAAAAATAAGGAAGAATAAAGAAAAAGGAAATCTTGATACTTTCCAGGTTTATTGTAAAATCCACAATGAAACCCTTAATGCTTTTGAGGCGGGGAGTCATACAGGTCACTAGCCCATGGACTGGTTGTCATTGCCAAAGAAATAGGCTGAAGTTAGAATGTGATTTATTTGAACAATATTGTGTCAATTAGGGCCTAAAAGAAAGATGCTGGTAGACTAGCCCTCTTATCATTCTAAAAAGAAAAAATGCACCAGTCTTACCAAAGTTAAGAGAGGAGATACTACCAGGATGATAGCTTTCTGATTAGTAGGACGTGAGGGGGAAAATGCCCCTGGGGACAGACAGGTAAGTGTGTATAAATTTCACTAACTCTGCCATTGCTATTTCATATGACTCTTCAATCAAGAATTGAACTTGAAAGTGTCAATCAGTGATGCATTGAAGTAAAAATGCCACTTAGATTCTGGAGCCAAATCTCCTTCTGCTCCCCTGTAGTCAGTACTGACCTAGTTTCAACTGCCGGCCCCATAGCTGGATGCTGTGGCGAACCTGTTCCTGGCAACTCATGGGATGCCCCACTCTCCTACCTGCAAGTCACCACCTCTCTCTGTGAATTCCTGTTTTGACTGATGGTCATATGAAGCTAGAAACCTTGGAAGCAGGTTGCCTGCTCTTTTTTCTCACTGCCACTCCCTCCCTTCTTCCTTACCACATTCAGGTGACATCAGATTCTCTCAGTTCTATTTATTCAACAAATCAGCGAGGGTTAAACTGCAGTAAATAGAAATCATTCTAGCTGTTTTAAGCAGAAAGGGATTTAATATACGCAACTAAGTACTTATACAATTATTGGAAGTGCAGGTATTCCACTGGACCTTCAGGCCTGGCTTCCATAGTAACACTGCAGAATTGGCCAGTCAGGGGAGCTGCTGCATTGCCACAATCAGGGAGGTGGGGAGTTAGAAAACCACCACTGGAACTACTGAGTTCAGGGAAACACCTTTTTCTGGGGTCAGAAAGCTACCACTGCCATGTTTGCAACAGACGCATGCCATGTCTGCTAGATTCACACCAGCAAAAAATGGGTGCTCTGTGATCTACGTGTGCTCTGTGCTCTACCCACAAAGCTAGCAGCCCCATGGGATGATGCCACAGGAACATTCCACGTGTTTATGACTGTGCTTGCTGGAAGAAATAGCAGAAGCAGCCAGAAACCTGGCCCCTTCCTCACTTTTTTTTTTTTTTTTTTTTTTTTTTTTTGGTGGTACGCGGGCCTCTCACTGTTGTGGCCTCTCCCGTTGCGGAGCACAGGCTCCGGATGCGCAGGCCCAGCGGCCATGGCTCACGGGCCCAGCTGCTCCGCGGCATGTGGGATCTTCCCGGACCGGGGCACGAACCCGTGTCCCCTGCATCGGCAGGCAGACTCCCAACCACTGTGCCACCAGGGAAGCCCTTCCTCACTTTTATCTTCCAAACTTTGCATAAAATGGATCCGTTTGTCAGAACTCACATTGCATTTGGAGCTTCAACTGCAAGTGGTCTGGGAAATGTGGTTTTTAGCTTTCCAGCCTTTCAGGACAAGGAGGTAAACTGGAAGAAGAGTAGAATGAGATAATTCACAGTATCTACCACATTCAACATCTCTTGAACAGCCACTGCCATATGGACCTGGTCATCTCATCTCTTACCTGAACCATTGCAATTTCCTCATAACTAGTCTCTCAGCTCCAAAGTTCTCCCCCTCTTCAATCCATCCTCTGTGTTGCACTTAAAACACACCTGGGATCATGTCACTGTCCTGCTCAAAATCTTATCACCCATAAGAATAGGGACCATTCTCCTTTCAAGTCTCTTATCCATCTGGCCCCAACTCACCTTACCAGCTGCAAATCCTGCCACTTCACCACTCCCTAGGCTTTGGTCACACTGGGTGTTAAATGCTTTCACCACTCCTCCCCCTATCTTGTCGTTATTGTTCAAGACCTTCCCCTGACTAGAATTCCCTACTACCCTTCATTTTTCTTATTTTTACTTCCCTGTTCAAACGTTACCACCTCTAAAAAGTTCCCTTCACTTTCCCCCTCTTTCCACTCAGGCAGAATTAATGGGTTCTTCCTGGCATTTTGCATCTCTCTCTATTGCCTTCCTTGCTTTGTATTATGTATAGTTAAATATGTGTCTGTCTTTCCAATATGAGGGAATGGATCATGTTTCTATTCATCTGTGTATCTCCAGTGTGTGATTCTTGGTAGATACTCCATAAATATTTGTTGAGCAAATGAATGAATGAATGACTTGTTCACTGTGTCTAGGACACCCTATCCCACTTGACTAGCTTTCCTCTTCAGCTTATAGACATTCTGAGGCCTTTCTCCTCTCAAAAAGCAAGCTTTCCTTTGATCTTCTGGCTATTATCCTATCACCGTTATACATTTCAAGCCCAGTTATCTGAAAGGGCTGCCTACACCTGCTATCTTCACTCCTTCACCACCCAGCTTTACCACTCTACCAAAATCACCCTTGTCTAGGTCACCAGTTATCTCCTAGTTGCTAAACAAAATGATAGTTTTCAATCCTTATCTTACTTAACACTTTGCCTCTCTTGACTTTGTGAACAAGCCTTCCTTCTTGAATCTCATTCCTTCCTGGGCTAACACTTTCTCCTTAGCCTTCTCCATGGACTCTTCTCCCTTTGTCAGGACACAGTTTCTGTCTCTAGTCCTCTTCTCTTCTTCTCCCAACACTCTGGGTGATCTCATGGCCCCATTATCCTCCTAACTCATTTCGTATCATTCTCTCCTTCCATCCCTCCACTCCAGCTACACCAGCCTTCTAGCTGTTCTCAAATAGGCCAACAACACTCTTGCTCTGCCTGGAGTACACTTCCTCCGGGTGTTTGAGTTGCTCTGTACCTCACCATCTTCATCCCTCTCAATGTCACCTTTACAGAGAGGCCTTCCCAACAACTTTTTTTTTTTTAACATCTTTATTGGAGTATAATTGCTTTACAATGGTGTGTTAGTTTCTGCTGTACCTGATCACCTTTGAAATATTGCAACCCACTTCAACTTTATTTTTCTTCCTTGCTTTACTCTTCTATTCCCTTCCCTGCTTTATTTTTCTTCATAGCTTCATGGTACTTACGATCATCAAACCTGCTGTATATTTGGCTTATTTATTATATTTTGTTTTTTTTTTTTTTTGTCTGTCTCTCCCAACCAGAATGTAAACTCCATGAGGACAAGTTTGTGCCTGTTTTGTTCACTGCTGTTTTCCCAAGTTCTAGAACAGTGCTTGGCACATGGTCGGGGTTTAATAAATGTTTGCAGAATGAATGATTACCTCTACTCCAAACCTTTTTGTGTTTCCTAACTCACCCCCAATAACTGATCAGTCACTAAGCCCCATGACTCTTACCTCCTAAATATATTCTTAATCCTCGCTTCTCCATGTGCTTTGCCTCTAGTCTAGCCTCCAACAGGTATGCGAATTTGATCTCTGCACCCCCTTTTCAAAGCCCTTCTGAACTCCTTAGCATAACAGATAGTTCTCATGAACTGGTCTATCTCTCAATTTCATTTTACACTACTGTCATCCAACCCTCTAGCTATAGAGAGCTCCTTGTCTCAAACCCCTGAATCCACCATCTCTCTTGTTCTGGGGTGGTTTTCACTCTCCTGAAATACACTTGTCAACTTCTAAGCAACCTACAGGCCTCTCAGTTCTGACATCATCTCCCTTAGTCGACCCCTAAAGCCTGAGTTAAACTGCCATGAACTTCCTGGGCTTACACACTGTAATGCCATTGGCCGGTTGCTTACCTGTTGCCATAGAGTCTAAATTCCTTGAAGATAGGGACCTTATCTCATTTATTTTTCTATATTCAGCATGATGCACAGAACCTAACACATAATAGATGCTTGATAAATATTGGTTGACAGTTGGATGATGGATCATAACAGGAAGTACTTACATTGGGCTTATTATGGTCTGGTGCTCTTCCCAGCACCCCAATTACAGTAACACATGGAAACTTCCCAATACTCCTAATGGTGAGGATACTGGTAAGGAGCCTAAAGACCCGGGATGGTTAAGTTATTTGCCCACAGTCACACAGTTGGTAAGCGGCAGACACAGGATTCAGACTCAGGTATCTGGCTCCACACTGTCTGTAACACTATGCTTATACCGGTGATGGATGGATGGAAGGTGTATACCAGGATAGTCTAAGTAGAGAAACAATAGAAACAAAGGTGAGAATATTTACATTATTTTTATGTGGCTTTTATGGTCAATAAATTTGGCCATACCTGAAATGAATTCTGTCGTGTAAAATACTCATCCCTGGACTTCCCTGGTGGCACAGTGGTTGAGAATCCGCCTGCCAATGCAGGGGACACGGGTTCGAGCCCCGGTCCGGGAAGATCTCCCATGCCACGGAGCAACTAAGCCCGTGTGCCACAACTACTGAGCCTGCCCTCTACAGCCCATGAGCCACAACAACTGAAGCCCGCGTGCCACAACTACTGAAGCCTGCGCACCTAGAGCCCGTGCTCTGCAACAAGAGAAGCCACCACAAGGACAAGCCTGCGCACTGCAATGAAGAGTAGCCCGCACTTGCCGCAACTAGAGAAAGCCCGCGCACAGCAACGAAGACCCAACGCAGCCATAACTAATTAAATAAATAAATTTATTAAAAAAAAAACTCACCCCCTACAATGTATGTCAAATTAAAACCTTACTCATATTTTGGACAACACACTTTGTATTCACTCTCCAATGTGACCCTAAACCTCAGATCCTAGATGAGCTAAACCCTACCTTCCTTGACACACACTTCTACAAATTGATATCAAAACATTCAAATGTATATCCACATTCACTCATTCATTCAACAAACACGTTCCGAGTGCTTCCTGTGTGCCAGGCACTGTCTTTACACTGGTACTACTGCTACTGGAGTACACACGCCCATATATAATATAATCATAGACAATATAGCATCTTTTCTGAGGCTGTAGAGTGTAGTGGTTAGGATCACAGGCTAAGGAGCCAGACTGCCTGGGTTAAACCCCAGCTCTGCCATTTTCTAGTTGTGGGATCTCAGCATTGTCATCTGTCCTGTGCATTGGTCTCTTCATCTATAAAATGGGTACAAAAACAGTCTGTCTCCAGGGGTTTTTGTGAGGATTAAATAGTTAAAACATGTAAAGTGCTTAACACAGCATCTGGCAAATACTCTGTAGCAAGCACTTAATAAATGTTAGTAATTTTATGTTGACAATCTTTTTTAATAAGTTATTGCTGAATGATTGAGCTTCTTATGTGAGGCTGTCTTCCATTATAACATAAAAAGAAACCTGGAGGTCTTCTCTGATGGGGAATAAGCCTTAAAGAGATATAAAGGAATTAACCACATTTGTTGCCATAACAAAATCATGTCTTGGTCTCGAGTGGGCCTTTAAGGGCCTGTAATTTACATTAGGGCTCCTTCTATCTCAGCAGGCGGGTGAGGCGGGCTTTGGCAGAGCTATTTGTGCAGGAAGAACGGAGGTCAAGGGACTTCTTGTATTAAAGGCCTTTCTCAAAATGAAGGATTTGGATTCTGAGATTAATGTTCGAAGTGAACCCCTGCTATACTTAATTCCTTTTTCTGTGAACTCAGTGCATTTTTAAAATTCAGTTAGGGGCCCTCCTATGGTGTGGCATGGAAACCACAAACCCAGACGCCCTTCCGATGGAGTTCACACTGCCCTCCCTCATCTTTCGACCCATGGGCTGATGACTGCATTCTAGGGTTAGTCACTGTGCTAAATTCTTTGGGTTAAAGTGTTCCCAGAAATAACATGTCTTAAATTTGCACACTTTAGATCCACTGGGGACTTAATATAAACATTTAAAAATAAAAGATTTCTTTAAAAAAGGCTTCTATGGGTAGTTAGTGGCCACCATGTGAGGAAATGAGAAGCTGTGGAAACTGTGGGGATGAGAGGTCTCTTTGGGTCGAGTTGCATTTTTTAGATTATAATAGGGTTTCTTTTCTGAATAATTTCTGTTGGGCAAAATATCAACAGCCTCGGGCTTCCCTGGTGGCGCAGTGGTTGACAGTCCGCCTGCCAATGCAGGGGACACGGATTCATGCCCCGGTCCGGGAAGATCCCACATGCCGCCGAGCGGCTGGGCCCGTGAGCCATGGCCGCTGAGCCTGCGCGTCCGGAGCCTGTGCTCCGCAGCGGGAGAGGCCACAGCAGTGAGGGGCCCGCGTACCGTAAAAACAAAAAAAAAAAAAAAAATATCAACAGCCTCAACAGAAAGCTTGGGTTCAGATTGATGATTTTACCCATCTACCAATAAGTTTTCTGTTTTAGGTAAAATCAGGAGGAATGAGGGAAACTGGTGGAAAGTAAATCCATTGAGAAGATATTTGCCTTTTTCACTTTATAAGATCAGCTCCCATGAGAAATAAACAATAAAAGCTCTCCTCGCCACAAAAGTCAACTGCTTATCATATAACCACTGTTACAAGGAATTGTTATATAGGGAAATGATTATAGCAGTAATAATAGCAAACAGTTACACAGCAATTACTATGTGCCGGGCATTATTCTAAGCTCTTTGCACTTATTTGTTACATGCCTCATTTAGGCCTCACGTGTACCATTTTAGTGCATAGTCTTTGGTCTTAAAAAAAAATAACTAACGTGTTGAAACTTAGCATGTATTGAGCACTGTGTTTTTATGTGTATCACCTCATTTAATCTTCATGATGACCCCACAGTTAGGTATTGCATCAGCCGCAAACTGAGGCTCAGAGAGTTAGGTAATGCTCTCCACAACTGCCAGGATGCAAACTTCGGTCTTATTGACATCAAGCCTGAGCTCTTTATCTTGCTGCCCTTCTGTTTGTCATAGAATTGGAAGCACACTGCATAGGGTCAGTATGCCTCACTTTCACAGGGATATTTGATGGGGTTCTTTGTGGGTTTCCATGCCTCCAAAGTGAGAAGTGTCTGGAAACTCTGTCTAGAATTTCCTAGTCCTCTCCCCACAACTAGGAACTAAAATAATTGTTTGGAACTCCTTGATTCTGTTCCCTAACTGGGCATAGGAATAGAGTAAGCATAATTCTAGCAATAGGAATAGTGAAAAGCAGTTTAAAAGAACCCCCAAAAAACCTGAAACAAAAAACCTTGGCTCTGCTATTTACCAGCACCTCGGAGCAACTCTTGATAACCTCAGTTTCCTAATCTGAGCAGTGGGGTGATACAAATGATTTGTGACTTACCCATACGTACACTGTTGTGATGACCAAAGATGACAATACATCATCATTGGAAATTCTATGTAGATGCGTGGTTATTATTGTACTGTGGTTCTCTACAAAGGTCTGAGGCTTGCCCCTATTAATGAGGGTGTCTTGCAATAGTGTTATTTGACCTTAAATATGTGAAACACAATTCTTTTTTTTTTTTTTTTTTTTTTGGGTACAAGCTGGATGATTTGCTCAAGGGGGGTGGTCCAGGCAGGACGAGACACCCACATCCCTAAACTAGGGCTCCTTCCACCGCACTGCACCTTTGATTTGCATACCCAAGTGTTTTTTTTGTTTGTTTTCTTGTGCTTTTTTTGCGGTACACGGGCCTCTCACTGTTGTGGTCCCTCCCTTTGCGGAGCACAGGCTCCGGACGCGCAGGCTCAGCGGCCATGGCTCACAAGCCCAGCTGCTTCGCAGCATGTGGGATCTTCCTGGATCGGGACACGAACCCGTGTCCCCTGCATTGGCAGGTGGACTCTCAACCACTGTGCCACCGGGGAAGCCCGTGAAAGACAATTCTTTGTGAGCTGTGGAGTAGGTTTTTTCCAGGTACAAAAGGAAATACCATTTCTGGAGTACCTACTATGTGCCAGGAATCATAATGAGACTTCACCTCTCATTTCCCTCTTATAGAAATCCAGAGAGGGAGATGTTATTATTTTATAAATGAATAAACTGAAGCTCAGCACAGTTAAGCAATTTGCCCAGCATCGCATAGCTAAGAGGTAAAATTTAGATTCAAACTCACGCTATGGGAAAACAATCTCCATGCTATTTGCATCCACTCTAGCATTCTGCCTTTTAGGCAGAAAGGAAAGAAGAAAACAGAAAGCAAAAGCAGGGGTCTGCAGAACTCAAATGCCCCAGGATTATGGGGTTTGCCTGAGAATTAAAATGATGATGATGATAATGGTAATAGTAAAGACGACGAACAGACATCAAGGTCAGCCACAAAGAAGTAATAATGAAAGTTTACATTTCTTTTGCCATAGGCTGCCACTGAAAAAATCCATTTTGTTTTCTGTACATTCCTAGGGATAGCAGTGGGAAGTAGTTAGGAATAAGAATTATACCCACTTAATAGATGGCAGTGTACAAAACTGAGAAAGAAAGAGCAGAAGTGCCAGGCAACATTTGAGAGAAAGTAGCCAACTCAGAACTGCCATAAGGACTTGCTTCCAGGGCCATCTTCCTTGACTCCAGCTTCACGGCAGTCACTGACCTCCGCACTTTCAAACTCATTGTATTATTCCTGGTCATTATTCCCCAGGTTTGGCCCAGTCCTTCCTGTAGAAAAACCTGTTCTGAGGTGGAAGAAGCTGTGAGCCTGAGAATGTCCCCTCTCGAATTCTTTAACTCAGAGGGTCCCTGACACTGGGAGGCTCTCAAGGCCACAATCCAGATATTTCTGGAAAAGAAAAGAAAAATTCAAGCTAATGTGGAGTTGGAGTTTTTAAGTTGTCTTGTGGTTATGGAGCCCTTGGGCATGCCTGGCAGCTTAGATACTGTGAGAGAACCTCGGAGAGTTCTCGATGCCTGATCTTCATGCTTCACTCTGGCTTACATACTGACAAGGAATGAATCTAAAACTCAGAAAATGTTTAATTGATCTGTTATGCCTTGCACCATAGAAAGATAAAAAAATCAAAGGGATTTAAAATGTTTCAGAATTCTTTGCTGGTTTTAAGGAATCATTTTTTCCAAAAGGTGGCAGATGATGCTTTTAGATTTAACTAGAACCGAGAACAACCCCAGCCTCACCACTCAGGGAAAACTTGCACTCATTGACCTCAGTGCCTTCAATCTGCAAAATGGGGATAAAGTACTTCATAGGATAGAACTGTAGGATCAGATAGGTGAGGCGGGTGAAAGTGCACAACAAAGTACAAAGAGCCTCATTCATGTAAAGGGACTATGATTTCTTTCTTTAAGAGTGAAGTTAAGTGGAGGCAAAAGGGTGTCAGCACTGATCACATCTTAGCCTTCAATAATCACTTTCGAAAATTTATGAGGAGTTTGAAAATTATTTCCCCCGATTTCACACTGATTTTCAATTGGCAATGACCATTATTTGTCCAGCATTGGCTTTTAACTGAATAGGATAAGTAACTCTCCCAGGGTCAGACAGTAAATTAAGTGCCTAAATCCAAATTAGAATGAAGCACACATCCATGGTAGATTGCAGGGTCCTGAGTTTCCTCTCTGTTAGTGAACTTCATGGAGTGTACAGGCCGATTTATTTTCATGTATCTTGTCAACCTTGCAACTTTTAAGTGAGATGGAAATCATCTGAACACTATTTTACAGGACCTTTATTTTCCATCACATTCAAGACTGTCCACAGTGAATGTAAACTGCAAAAACCTCATCATTAGAATCTTCCAGAAACAGAGGCTGGGAGTGGTTAAAAAAACAACAAAAACAAAAACACTGGCTCAAAGCCTTACAGCTAGTGAATGGCAATGCTGGATCAAGAGCCCACTTCTCTGATCAGGACCTCTCCTCTTCACAAAAAAAGCCATAGTACAAATAATAATAATAATTTAAAAAATATATAGTGGCAGCTGACACAATGTGCCAGGCACTGTTCTAAGCTTTTTGTATGTATTAACTAATTTAACTGGCAAAAAAAAAAATTTTGGAGTATTCCTTCACTAAAGCAGCCCAGTGAGAAGCAGCACTTTTTTTTTTTTTTTTTTTTTTTCAGTTGAATGACATTGCAACCCGAAATCACAACTCCGTTTTAGGTTCCTGGTGGTGCCTGCTTCCTCTTCTAGTTTGTTTAGTCACAGAATTCGATTCCAGTTGGCCGATTACGCGCCTACAAACAGGCTTAGCGCTCAATTGAAATGCGTGAGACTCCTTAACTCTTGTATAAACAGGTAATGCGAAGGGGTGGGGCACAGATTGCGGATTTCTTTGCGACGGGGCTGGGGTGGGAGTTAGAACTAACTACCCAGAGATCAGGCAAGGTGAAGGGAGGGCTTGGCTGCTGTTTTTAAATGCAGTGTTTTTTGTTCCCTTTCTAGAAACCAGCTGCAACTTTAGGTCAGGGCGCATTAAAATGAGCCACTTCTGAACGAGCAGCGCCCAGGCCCCAGGCCCTGCTGTGAAGGCCCCGGCAAAGGTCAGGGCTTGGTCCGCGTGACGTTCCAGCCCGTGCTCATCCAAGCGGTGCTCTGCCTCAGGTAAGGACACTCTGGGAGGTTCCCCCGTCTTCAGGCCCGCCGCCGAGCTCGCGGTGATCCTGCCTGGTCAAACGACTTCTTTCCTACGGGGGAAGAACGGGGGTGGGGTGTACTGATCGGCTCGTGATTCAACAGCTGGTTCCTTATTCCTCAAACGTGGTTCTGCTTGGGTTCCCCCAACAGCCCAAAGGGGCCAGACGTCTGATTCAGACAGATGTCCTCAGGTGGCGCAGGTGCCACTTCTGGGGCTGTTTCTGGCTGTCTGAAATGGATGTGACTTTTTGAGCGGGGAGAGAAGTCTGTGAGGTGAAGTCCCCAAATCTCTCCCAGTCAAGACAAGATTTTTTTTTTTTTTTTTTTTTTAACCTTCAGCAAAGGTATCTGCCCTCCTAAAACAACAGGAATGTTGCACTGGCCTTCAGCCAGCGAAGGCTCAGCGAGCAGGATAAAATTTCAATGCAGATTTACGGGAAGTTGCCGGTGCTGGGAGTAAAAATCTGGTTTGGTGAGTTTAAGGGAAGGGAGTAGACGAGAGACAACCTTGCTACTGTGAGGCGCGGAGCCTCGACTGGGGGAGGGCAGAGGGAGGAGGGAGGAGGGAGGAGGGAACAGGGAAGAGCTGGAGCCGAGACTGAGCGCTCCCCGCGCGCAGCACCGGACGCAGCAGGGCTCCCTGGGCCGCCGGTCTCTCCCGGGTGCGGATCCGACGCCGCTCTGCCAGTAGAATCGCCGCGCTTTCAAGTTCACGCTCCCGCCAGGAATTTAGCCCCAGAGAGCTGCCTTCTGGTTATCGCTCCTGCTTCCCACTTTGGAATGTGCAGTTTGGGACAGTGAGAAGCCGGGGCTCAGGGAGTTTTCCTCGTAGAGAGTTTCTCTCTGCAGGTTTCCAAGGTTAAGAAATTCTGACAAACTGGAATTCCCAGAGCCTGGGAGTTAAGCCTCAAAAGATCTGTTGCTTTAAGCGGCGCGGTAGGGAGTAGCTGGACACTCCTTATTTTGGTTTTACATTAAAAAGAGGGAGGCCGAGAAGATGTTGTAGGTTACTTCCTAGCTCTGTAAATTGCTACCGGGCTGTGAATGGTGTTAATTTCTGAAGTGGGCGACTGCAAATACATAACAAAGGTAAGGTAGCTTTGGGCAATCCTTCTAACTACTGTCCCTTAATCTTACATTTGGGTCCCAATTTTGAAATCTTGTTTTCTTCTCTTTTTAGCCCTTATCTCCCCTCATTCTACCATCCCCCGTTCCGACTCTGGTATATTTAATGGGAAAGAAATGGTTTATAAAAAGATTTTAAAAGCGTCAGCTACTGGAAAAGCAGAAAATCATATACAGTCAGCCCCATCGTTTCCTCTGGTGATGAAACCTTTTCCATACAAGAAACAGATTTTTTTTTTTCGCTCTTGAAAGCATACGATTGGGCCGTCCAGAGGCACAGGTGACTTTTTAGACTCAGATTATTAAAGTGAAATTGAGGAAACCTTTATGACAGGCATCTCGCTTAAGAGAGTGGTAAGGCGGGAGTGGGGGAGGGTTGCTGGGGCGTGTGATATCTTCTTGTACTCATTTACCTCCCAAGGTAACACTGAGTACAGGCTTAGTTGTTTAAAGTTAAAAATTCAGTCCGCATAGAAGCGTTGAGTTGATGAACTCAGACAGCTGACAAATCAGTCACCGGATATTTAAGAAATCAGTTAAAATAAATGAACTGGAATTTTTCAAATAAGTGATTCATTTTTTATTTAGGCAAAAGTTCATATACTCTTGGGTACTGTCCCAAGGCATTTGGAGATGAGGCTTCTTTCTTGAAAGCTAACCAGAGATAGTGTCCTCCAGGTACTCACCCATAGGCTGTACTGATTAGAACGAAAGATCAAGAAACTTTTTTTTCTAGTGGCGTTGTAATGGCGCACTCAGTTTTCTTTAGCATGAATGTAGGTTAGAAATGTGTTCTTTCAAACTTGTAATGCTGGAGTCACACACATTTTTTAGGGCAGAGAAAGCAAAGGGTTGACAACACAAACATGAAGAGGTTGCCACGGTTTGAAGGACCATTGCAATTTAGACCAAGAGCGTCTGAGAATTGCAGGTGCCAGTCCTAAAGGGTGAAAGGTTGTCAGCAGAGTAAAACACAACCTCTAGACAAAGACAAAGCCAAGTCCCCAGTCAAGGCGATGAGATAGCATTTTGCGGGAGTTTGTGTTGCTGTTAATTTAAACCATAATCCTTGTCAGATTGAGGATATGAAATCTTGGAGGGAAACAAAACTAAACCAGTCTGAAATGGAAACAGGAGGAAGGAAAGAAAGAAATTTGGGTTTTTGTATCCTTTCTTGTCTACCTCACCCTTCACCTTGTTCTGATACATTGGATTGGCCAAGAAGTTCGTTCGGACTTCTCTGTAACGTATGGAAAATCCCGAACGAACTTTTTGGCCAGCCCAATACATACCATTGCTTAATTACTGCACACAGGGAGAATGAGGAATCAGACATTTCACAAGAGCCCAGCTCTTGTGAAGGAAGAAATAAACTGACAAAAACCAATCTCCTAGCCAAACTCTGCCATGCTTCTTTACCTGACTAGGTTACACTTAAATTCTGCTCAAGAGTCTTTTGTGAACATATGCTGAAAGTGAATCAAATTTTGAAGATTTATTATCTTTTAGTTTCTGAGTTTTCAGAAACTTGTAAGATTGAAAACTCGGCGTCATCACTTTACTACAATCTCTATAGTTTTAATTGTCAATGTATTTTTGATTCCCTACCTGTGCTGCTGTAGAGTAAATTTTTGCCCAAAACAGTTGGTGACGCTGAGGATGAAATCAAGATAGGAAGCAAGGAAACTATGTGCTTCTGGACACGTGTCTTCAGTACTTGCTCTGACTAGTGTTTAGCACTACTCCCATTTTTTTCCCCTCACATGATAAGAGCATTCAGATTAGACTGTTCTCTTTGGTTTACTAGTAACAGAACCTGTTGTCAGTAATTTAAACAAAGATTAGAAGGTTAACGTAGATGAAGTTATTTTCTTACAAAATGAATTTGCTTTCCAAATTCTACTTTTGATCTGTTGATTAAAAATAAATCACGTTCCAGATGATTGAGCTTTGACTGCCATAGGACAGTATTCGCCTGTTTCAGACAGGTTCCCATCTCCACATTTCAAGTCCCTTCTGATTTTTCAGGACTGGATACAGGGGTGCTGGTTGGGGGAGGGAGATCTCCTCAAAGTTGGACCGAGGTTCAAGTGAAACTGTGATTCAGATTTCCCAGAGGACGCATAATCCTAGAAAAAACTTACTCTGAAGAGGGCTTAAGCTTGGGATTCATAAGACTTAGAAAAAGGATAGATTTCGCATGAATCTAGAATTTGTGTGCCACACGTTTGTGAGATTACAATGAATATGTAAATGCAGTTTAAAAAGTGTTTGTCGGAGTGATTCCAAGTTAAAGGTTCTATCGGAGCATTTCAGCTACTTGCCTTATTAAGAGATATAGTTTTCCTCTTGGGACCAGTCTCTGTGTCTTATGGCGATGTTGATTTTCTGGTTTAATATTCTGAGACGTGTGTGTTAGTCAAAACAACCACCTGCTCAGAGCAATTGTTTCAAAGGACAACTGGAAAAAGATTTTCAATAATGGCAGTGCTCGGATGACTTGGGTTATGAGATAGAAGGCCTTTAGAAACTCCAGAGAAGAACTAGCATAGAAATGATAAGAAGTAATTGTTCAACTGCCACCTCAAGCTGTTCAAAACGTCTCATACGGAGGGATTTAGGGGGAAATGGCACCCTGCCACTTTTTGTGTGTGGTCCTGAATCATCTTGTCAGTAAAACGCTCCCGAGATGGTCTGAGCTTGCTTTCTGATTGTTTCTGCTCCTTTCATATTTGCCTCCCCTTCTATTCTGTCAGCCTGTGTATGGGGAAAAGGAGGCAGAGGGAAAGGATATCCTTCCCTAAAAGTCAGTGTACCCCCTCTTTTCAGAACCTCTTACTTTTTGCCTGGAAAAGGGGGCAAGGAAGGAATTTTCCAGTGAAAGTAGAAGGGGAGAGAGTGTCTGGAGGAATAAAATGCCAAGAAACAGGTGAGCTCCAAACCCTGTTAAGTAATGTGTTCACCCGAAAGCTCACATGGAGATTATCGATGCCCTCCAACTATTGCAGGTGAACTGGCAACTGTAGGAATTTGAGGCTCACCCACCTTTTGTAATTCAAATGCTCCTAGGGCACTGCAATAGATGGCTCATCTGAATGAGTTCAAGATGTCATCTCTAGGTACAACCCAAAGTAAACTGATTACAAAAGGCACAAGCCTTTCTTTCAACTACGCTCCACTCTGCCTTTCCTCTACTTTCTGCAATGGTTTAAGGACACCTGAAAAAAAAAAAAATCACAACTTAGTTTATGTAATTTAGGTATATAATACGAGCATTCTTTTTCATTGTGGATGTTGAGTTTTTGTCATCTTAGGAACTTAGTTTATGCAAAAGTGATTTATGGGTGTGTTTAGATGCAAACAGTTTATATGTCTGTAAAATACAAAACGTGAGGAAACTGATACTATGATAGAAATGCTCGACTATATTTTATAGTTTCTCTTTTTGGTAAGCCCTATCAGGTTTTAAGAGTGGGGTCATTTTAGAAATCAAAAGAACAATCTACCTTTCTGAAGGCCACTTAAGAGAGATGACATCAGAAGACAAAGGGCTGGTGTAACCCTGAAAACCCTTTGTGATTTTTGAGAAAATATCAATCCTTTGGTCTCAGCAGATTCCGGGTAGTGCAAAATGTATACTTAAAATTACAGCCATTTACATTAGTCAAGAAAACAATCGCCGGCCTCCAATCACGATATTTGTCTTTGGGAATACTGTATGTTTGTGGTTGTTAGGAACATGGCGGCCCAGTGCCAAGACCATAGTAGGTGGGTGTATGTTGATGAAAGGGGATTTGCTGACAGCGTTTGCCTCCTGCTTATGCTTTGCTTTGGCTAATAGTCAATTTTGCTTATATTCCTTGAGTTTCCACCTACTGGGGAAAAAAACAACCTGATCTCAGAAGCAATGGATAATCCACATGTGAGTGAGCAAGAGTTAACTATACATAACAATGGGCAATGGGTGGATGTGCAATAAATGTGGGGCATTGTGTAGCTGAAACAGGAACAGGACACTTCTACCTGACCAAGGAAATGCCAGCCTGTAAAAATTATAATAAAAAATGTTTACCTTTCAGAGCACTGAGACCTGGCTCAGTCATTTTAAGCATTATACATCATGCCATAAGAAAAAAAGAAGTATTGAATAAAGTGAATAAGATGTTTTTCAGATGTTAGTTCTCTTAGGTCAATGTGATTGCCATTCTGAAAATGTGTATTTGGGCCTTTTGAGCTCAAGTAAAATATTCGCGTTTCTGAAAAGTAGGCATCCGTGTCCATGATGATGATAGCACTGTGCCTTTTGAAAAGACAGCTTAAATAATATTTCTTTTTGTTTGCTGTCATTTATTTTTAAAAATAATAACATGGTTCTTGGTACACCAAGCCCTTGCCAAGATTAAGCCCATCTTCTCAGTAGCCTTCTCAAGACAAAGTTGCCTTTGTGTAACAACTGGGAGGATTTAGTGACACAGAAAACTTAGTGGGGCACTGCAACTTATTATTAACAGAAAATTCAATGGCCTGATGTTTTTTCTGTTGCTGTTATTTTTATTCTACCAGATAATATCTGTGATATATTTCTCCATACAGATGATCTTACTATTTTATTTTAGACTTTCCCAGGGAAGAATGTAGTGGTTGAGAATTTACGTTGGAATTTAGTTAGATTATAAAAGGCAAAAGCCGCAGCATACTGATGCAGAGGAGAACTTGGCTCTGTGGGCTAGTTTGTTCTGGGGGTAGTCAGCAAAATTTGGTTGCATGTGGAGGGAAAGAAAAGGTAGCTAGCCAGAGTGAAAATGACAACCTGGGGGAAAAGGATGACCATTCACATTAAATTTAAACTCCATGGGGAAGTGGCTAAGAACACAGTCTACCTTGGTGCAAATCCTGGCTTGGCCACGTATGGGCTGTAAGCAGGTTACCTAAAAAAAAAAAAAAAAAACTCTCTGTGACTCAGTTTCCCCAACTGTGAAATGCCTACCTCACAGGGTTGTTATAAGGATTAAATAAGTTAATCTACTATGTAAACAGTGCCTGGTGTGTAGTCAGTATATGGTACATAGTCATCATGATACACGTCATGTTTGGATGCCTTTTCTATGTTTGAATTCTTATCTCACTATCCTCCTCCTTTCATGACCTCTTCTGCTGGTTGTAATCCAGGTTTCTCTTCCTAAGATCACTCCTTCTGACCAAGTGCCATTGCCATTATAGGTAGGCACTATTTTTGCAAGTTTCTTTTGGTTTTTGTATCTTAGTTGTATGGAGAAAATGTAACTTAGAATCACCAAGGTGCCTTTTTCTTTTCTCTCAGAGAGCTATATGATGTTGATTAGAAGCAAAAAGAATGATGCTATTATATCTGTCAAGTGAGAGACTGGCAAGTGTCTTGCTGACAACGGAATATAGATTCTGGAAACGGCTAATGCAAAGTAGAAATATTTTGTGTAAAATAATACAATACAGCAAACTTAAGTAGGTCCTGTTATGACTTTTGTTGGTTAGTGTTAATTGGTCATAATCATAATCACAGTATGACACTTTCTCAGAACTGCCACAGCGTCTTATCTGTGCACTTCTCATGGCATTTTATATCACTTGCTACTTATACATATACTGTTTTCCCTGCCAAACAGAAATTAAGAGGCAGGATTTGTGTCTGAATAACATTTGCATCCCTCAGTGTTTGTATTTTATAGTTCAGTGCTCAATAAATAAGAATTTCTTTGCCCAAATTCATTACCATCTAAAATAACAGCATTTTTGCATTCCATAGGCATGTATTATGGATCTTTTTTTTTTTTAATAGATTTTATTTATTGGCTGCGTTGTGTCTTCCGTGGCTGTGCACGGGCTTTCTCCAGTTATGGGGGCTTCTCATTGCGGTGGCTTGCGGAGCACAGGCTTTAGGCACGCAAGCTTCAGTAGTTGTGTCACACGGGCTCAGTAGTTGTGATGCACGGGCTTAGTTGCTCCGCGGCCTGTGGGATCTTCCCGGACCAAGGCTGGAACCCGTGTCCCCTGCATTAGCAGGCGGATGCCTAACCACTGCGCCACCAGGGAAGCCCTATGGATCATATTTATTTGGATGACTTCTACTTTTTTCCACAAGCATTTTAGCAAAAGTTGTTGGATAGAATATGATGGAGAGGTAGTGAACTCAGAAAGCAACCAGAATGGAAGCTTTATCCACAGCTAAGCCTCTGAAAGCATGGCAGGATGGGGGAGGCCAAGGGCAGGGAGGAAGTGAATTGTTGCAGTGCTTAGGTGCCCATCACATTGTTTAAAAGTTTATACCTCTTTTTTCTGCTCTTTAACATCCTTTGAAAGGCCCAGACTTGTTACTAGGTAATTATGAGAAGGGGAAAAATGCATTTTGTCAAAATTAGAAGGAATTTATTAGATAATTATAGGAAAAAGTGCATTTTCTCAAAATTAGGGAGAGTGAACAAAGAGATCCACTGAGGAAGAACAATACCAAGTGAATAGATAGCTCTGTGAGCCACAGTGGTGTGGTGTTTCCAGTGGGGCTGCTGGTGTACTCTTGGCTAAGGCAAAGACAAGAGGAAGGAGGGCAGGTGGCTGAAGAAATATTCAGAGAATTGCCTCCAGTGAAATCCTATTTGCAGAGCAAAGGGAATCCTGTAACAAGCTAGCTCTAACCAGCTGGTGCAAACAGTAGTTTGGCCCAGGTACCTCCTTGGCTCTTTGCCCTACATTGTGGGTTCCAGGATGCACCTCAAGTTATATGTAGAGTTGCCAATGAGTAAACAGAAACTACTAACTCCGAGGGTACTAATGAGCCCTGGAATTTGTGCCTTGTATCTGCAGTGGCTCCATATTCATAGACAGTCACTCCCAGCAGATGAGACCAAGCCTGGGAAGGCAGGGATCTTAGAATATTCTCCCAGCATCCTTCCCAGAGTGGAACCTAGGAGTCACTCCCGCAGCGGGATGTGTAGGAGGCCCACAGACCCTGAATCAAATGGTAACACCCATGTTCTCACACATCCTAGTAACGTGTGAAGGGTCTTGCCTTTTCCTCATTGGCTAGAGATCAATGAAATTGTCAGGGGAACTGCAGTCTGCTTATCTGTTCTCCCTGCTTCCACCTTTGCCCTTTATCCCATATGCTTGGTTCTTGACTCAGTATCCAGAGCGACTCATAAAACAAAGTCAGATCATGTCAGTCCCCTGCTGAAAACCTTCCAGAGCCTCTGTGTCTCCCTCAAAAGCCACATGAAGCACTGCCTTTCTAGTCCCATTACCTCTTTAATCACACCTCCTACCGCTGACTCTGTTAGCACTTTGCTTTAGCCACAGCTTCATGCCCCCGTGGCCTTTGCAGTCTTTGCTCCCTCTCCCTGAACCATCTTCCCCCAATACATCCACGGATCACTTTTTCACCTCCTCCAAGTCTTTACTCTTTCTCCTTCTGTCTAAGACAGCACTTCCTCCTTCCTTTTGGCACTCTCTATCTCCCTACCCTGCTCTATTTTTTCATACAGCACTTTTTTCCATGCTATGTGATTTTATGGCTCATTGTCTGTCTCTTCCCCACTAGAACGTCTGCTTTATTTATTGATGTATCCCAAGCACCTTAGAGCAGAGTCGGCCACAGAGTAGGTACTCCATAAATACTTGTCAAATAAATGAATAAAACACAGGCTTTTACACAGCACGGGTATGACTGAAAGCGTAGTACTACTTGTGTGTTCTACTCAAAATATAACCACAAACACATCTTTCTGAGTAAGCATGATTTTTTTCCCCCAGACCTCTCCTGTTAAGCTGCCATATTTTCTCTGGTTTCATTATTTCCTGTGCCACCACAAGCCCTTGATGGAGGCCATGACTAAGTAACGAGCAAGGCATAGCTAAGTGTGGGGATGGTGCAATCATTTCAGCACTTCTCTGTTTCCAAATCAAAGCCTCTTCTTTGGCAATCTTTCTGCGATTTCCATCTAAAACTTACAGCTCAGTTTTGAACAGTCTTGTGAATTGCATGCCCTACAGATAATTCCGCTTGACTCACTCATGTTCCTATATTATTTATCACTTTTTCTATTGTCATTTAATTATAATTAACGATTGTTCTAAAGGTAACTGTCAAGACAACTTGTGTGTGTGTGGTTTTTTTTTTTTAAACTGTCTCTTTTGACCTTTGAGATTTTGCCAAGTGCCAACTGCTGCTACAGGAGTCCATCTAGATTTTTTCTCAATTGCAGGGCTCAGTTGTATTTTCCCTTGACCTGGCCTGAAATGAGCGCTAATGTCTTTGTCTGAGTTGTTAATGTTTCCCCAGAACCTTTTACAAAACTTCAGTCCTGCCTTTACCAACTGGCACAACCGCTCTCTGATCTGTTGTACTGGTTTGCTAGCCCCTGCCTCACTTTCTCCCTCTGCACAATTTTCCTTGGTTTGGCAAAATTGCATTTCTTGGGTCTTGTGCGTCTACCTGCCATTTTTAGATCTATAGCTCTGTAAGGTACTTCCTCAATGGCTGGTGGAATCCTGTGACTACTAGGCTTGGGGACCCTAGAATCGGTCTTGAAGGTGAGTGTACATTCCAGGAAGGTTGTTTGTAGTAAACAAACAAAACAAACAAAATATTATGTAAATTCTGCTGAAGGTACACCATGAAGATCCTGGCTTTATTTATTTATTAATAAATTTATTTATTTTTTATTATTATTATTTTTGGGCTGCATTGGGTCTTCGTTGCTGTGCGTGGGCTTTCTCTAGTTGCGGCGAGTGGGGGCTACTCTTCATTGTGGTGCACGGGCTTCTCATTGTGGTGGCTTCTCGTTGCAGAGCGTGGGCTCTAGGCACGCGGGCTTCAGTAGTTGTGATTATTATTTTTGGGCTGCATTGGGTCTTCGTTGCTGTGCGTGGGCTTTCTCTAGTTGCGGCGAGTGGGGGCTACTCTTCATTGTGGTGCACGGGCTTCTCATTGTGGTGGCTTCTCGTTGCAGAGCGTGGGCTCTAGGCACGCGGGCTTCGGTAGTTGCGGCATGTGGGCTTCGGTAGTTGCGGCACGTGGGCTCAGTAGTTGTGGCTCACGGGCTCTAGAGCTCAGGATCAGTAGTTATGGCGCACGGGCTTAGTTACTCCGGCGACATGTGGGATCTTCCCAGACCAGGGCTCAAACCCGTGTCCCCTTCGTTGGCAGGCAGACTCCCAACCACTGCACCACCAGGGAAGTCCAATTCAAGAAATTTTAAAAAATCCTCAGTATACCTAATAATCAGCTAATATTTCTAGTACTTTCTGCAAATCATTTTATTCCTTATCATATGTACTGAATAGGACATTAAAAATGGGTAGCATATAAATGTTAAATTAGACCTGTTTTTAACAATATACTATGTAGATGGAGCTAGTGGTAACTATTTATGAGTTAGAAAAACTTATCAAAATATAGACCTAGTAAATAGGTATACTTGAAAAAAAAGATGAATATGAATTAAATTGGTTTAAACCAGGCATTGAAATGACCTGTTTTTTTTGTATAGACACAGACTCAACTGTTATTTATTGAGTAGCTGCTATGTGCCAGATACTGGTACTAGGTATGCAGTGGAGAACAAAAGTTCTCTGCCCTCATGGGACTTTCTTTGGGGATGGAGATGGGATTCAGTACTCTGAAGGAACTGAGAGGTACTAGACAATAGAAGGTGGGACTCTGAGCTGGAGTGGTCTGAGATGGCTCCTCTAGGGATGTGATGCTGAAGGTGTCTGATGGAAGAAAAGGTCTAGAAGGTGTAGCATTTATGACGGTCCTAAGGCTGGGAAAAAGCTGGGCATGTTGAAGGACGTAAAGGAGGCCGATGTTTCTGCATTGCTGGGAGCAAGGAGCAGAGAGGCACGAGGTAAGGTCATGGGGTTAACTGAGTCCTATAGTATGTAGGCCCTTCATGACCACGGAAAAGAGTTTTGTTCCTCCTGAGCCCAATGAAAAGCCAAGAAAAACAATTTACTTGTTAAACAATAACTGACTATTGGGTGAAGACTGAACTGGAGGGAGGGTGTTGTGGCAGACAAAGCGAGATTAGAGTCCATTTTTGAAGTTGGCAGTGAAGGTGGGGTCATGCTGGTCAACTGGGTTGACCATTTCTTCTGTGCACCCTCTTGCCTTTTTTACAGTCTCGGTTCAGCTGTGGTATAGATTTCACGAATGGCTGGCAGAAATAGCAAGACTTGGTGATGGCCTGCATGTAGGGTGGAGGGAAGGAATGAGGATTCTGGCTGGAGTTACTGGGTTCAATGGGGGAGACCAAAGGAGAACAGGCTGGAGCGGGGCAGAGGGAATCAGGAGCTCAGTTTGGGGTGTGTTTACTGAGATGCCTGTTAAACATCCTAAAGAGATGTTGAAAGTTTCCCTTTTGTATCCAGCACTTCTAGCAAGAATGAGAGGCACCTAAGATAGGCAACTATTTTGGATTTCATTATTTTTTTTCACTGTGTCTAAATTTGCACATATAGATAAGGTTTGTGACCTTTATTTATATATAACACATGACTAAACAGTATTCGAACAAGAAATGAGCATCTGTGGTATATAGGAAACTGTGATGGGGGGATGGGTTAACACTGAAAAATTTTAAATATAGTTTTAGCCATTAAGAATCTTCTAATTCAGGGCTTCCCTGGTGGCGCAGCAGTTAGGAGTCCACCTGCCAATGCAGGGGACGTGGGTTCGAGCCCTGGTCTGGGAAGATCCCACATACCGTGGAGCAGCTAAGCCCCTGCGCCACAACTACTGAGCCTGCGCTCTAGAGCCCGTGAGCCACAAGTACTGAACCTGAGTGCCACGGCTACTAAAGCCTGCATGCCTAGAGCCCGTGCTCCACAACAAAGAGAAGCCACCGCAATCAGAAGCCTGCGCACCACAACGAAGAGTAGCTCCTGCTCACCACAACTAGAGAATGCCTGCACGCAGCAACAAAGACCCAACACAGCCAAAAAAAAAAAAAGAAC
>NW_020175670.1:5737063-5936120 GCF_003031525.2 Neophocaena asiaeorientalis asiaeorientalis
GGTCTCCCCTGGTGGTGCAGGGGTAAAGAACCCGCCTGCCAATGCAGGGGACACGGGTTCGAGCCCTGGTCCGGGAAAATCCCACATGCCGTGGAGGAACTAAGCCTGTGCGCCACAACTACTGAGCCTGCGCTCTGGAGCTCACGAGCCACAACTACTGAAGCCTGCACGCTTAGAGCCCGAGCTCCGCAACAAGAGAAGCCACCACGATGAGAAGCCCGTGCACCGCAACAAAGAGTAGCCCCCCGCTCACTGCAACTAGAGAAAGCCTGTGCACAGCAATGAAGACCCAGCACAGCCAAAAATAAATAAAATAAATACATTTTTAAAAACTTCTAATTCAGATTAATCCTATATATATTTAATATTTCAGTATTAACTATATGTTTGATATTTGCATTATATATTTAACATATTGATATGCTACTATATTATAAATATGTATGTGCTAAGATGATTAAATATTATATTTAATATATTTAGTATAGAATACATATTTAATATGTGTTGAATTTACATTAAATGACATTTAATATTGAAAACTAAGTGTAAATCATGCATGAACAAAGACTCCGTATTACGGATGATAAAAAGGAAATATTACAACATGAAGTACAGTGGATGTCCTTGTGAGTTACAACCATTAGAGGCATGCAAATTCATGCTGTAAATATTGGCATATACAAATGGATCCATTTAGGGCGTGCAAATATATTTCTTGTCTCTTCCTTACCTAACTTTACAAAGGGTCTGCTGCACTTCTTCACAGTCTGTGAGTGGAAACTGGAAGCCAACACGGACACACTTTAAACTACACTGTGAAAAGCTGATTTGTATCTCTAGCAAACCCATTTTTTTTTTTTTTAATTTTTTAAAAAAGTAAATTTATTTATTTATTTTTGGCTGCATTGGGTCTTCATTGCTGTGTGTGGGCTTTCTCTAGCTGCGGCAAGCGGGGGCTACTCTTTCTTTAGCAGGCTTCTCATGTGGTGGCTTCTCTTGTTGCGGAGCATGGGCTCTAGGCATGCAGGCTTCAGTAGTTGTGGCACATGGGCTCAGTAGTTGTGGCTCGCAGGCTCTAGAGCACAGGCTCAGTAGTTGTGGTGCATGGTCTTAGTTGCTCCACAGCATGTGGGATCTTCCCGGACCAGGGCTCGAACCTGTGTCCCCTGCATTGGCAGGCGGATTCTTAATGACTGTGCCGCCAGGGAAGCCCGCAAACCCGTTTTCTGAGCTTCTAGAGCAAGCAGTTGGGGATATGATAACGAATAAGACATGAGGCTTTTGGAGCTTGGAGGGATGGAAGCTATATCTGTACCACCACTGCAAGCACTCCTCCCCCACCAGTGGTTATTCTAAAAATAAAAAATAAAAAGATTGAGCTTATATTTCCAAATTTGTAGGAATAAAATGCTATATTGTGGTTTGAAGCAATGGAAAACTCTAGTCCAAAGAAGTAATGTTTTAGACAGTCATAAACCATTAATAGTAGGTGGACATAGGAGAGGAGGTTGATAATGTTTTGCAATCACAGCTATAGAAACTGTCAACGGCTGCATCTTTTCATTCTGGTATGTCAACACCAGTGGAGCCCATGAGGCGTAAGCAAATTTATTGTTGCTTAATTGGGCCAAATGGTGTGGTTTTTGGTTTTGCATAAGATGGGTCACTTTTCAAAAGGATATGTAGTATTTGAAGGTTTCGCATTTATTTCAATGCTGTTTTCAATAAGGAAAATACTTTGGTGAGGAGCTACTACATGTATGTGCCTACAGCAATGAATCATAGAGAAAAGGGGAGTCTTGTGTTTGAGGAATTGCTTAACAACCATCTGTAACGGAATATGTGAAGTTGAAAGTTGAAAACAGAAAATAATAATGGCTCCCAGTAATCGTTGACATTGAAGGAGAACCTACTGTAACGCCAGGCATGACTTTAATCAGAACCAACTGTAAGAATTAGGTCTTCAAGCAGCTTGCCCAGGGTAAATAGTGGTCAGGATTCAGATTCTTGTAAGGCTTCCCAAATGAGGTGGGGTTTGGGAAAATCCCTGGACCCAGGACCAGTCTTCTTACTAAGATCTTCCCTCGGCTTAGCAGACAAGTGACTTTGGACATGGCAATTTACCTCATTGACTTTCAACTTCTTTGCCTTTAAAATTGGATAGAAAGGAGGGGAGATTTTGGACTAGACATGTTTTGCATAGCCCCAAATTTCTCTAAGTCATTTTTTAAAAAATTTATTTATTTATTTATTTGGCTGTGTTGAGTCTTTGTTGCTGCGCGCTGGCTTTTCTCTAGTTGCGGCGAGTGGGGGCTACTCTTCATTGCGGTGCGTGGGCTTCTCATTGCGGTGTCTTCTCTTGTTGCAGAGCACAGGCTCTAGGTGCACGGGCTTCAGTAATTGTGGCACGTGGGCTCAGCAGTTGTGGCTCGCGGGCTCTAGAGTGCAGGCTCAGTAGTTGTGCACAGGCTTGGTTGCTCCAGGCCATGTGAGATCTTCCCGGACCAGGGCTCCAGCCCATGTCCCCTGCATTGGCAGGCGGATTCTTAACCACTGTGCCACCAGGGAAGTCCCTCTAAGTTTTTTTTTTTTTTTTTTTTAAAGAAGATGTTGGGTGTAGGAGTTTATTGATTAATTTATTTTTGTTGTGTTGGGTCTTCGTTTCTGTGTGAGGGCTTTCTCTAGTTGTGGCAAGCGGGGGCCACTCTTCATCGTGGTGTGCGGACCTCTCACCACTGCGGCCTCTCTTGTTGCGGACCACAGGCTCCAGACGCGCAGGCTCAGTACTTGTGGCTCATGGACCTAGTTGCTCCGTGGCATGTGGGATCTTCCCAGACCAGGGCTCAAACCCGTGTCCCCTGCATTAGCTTAACCACTGCGCCACCAGGGAAGCCCCCTCTAAGTCTTTTTACTTTCATTGTTCAAATCTGTAAAAGGTTGCTATTCATAGGATTTCTAAAGGGAATATCAAGATGGTGGGAGTAAATGAGGACGGGGGGTTGGGATGGATTAGAAGGGCAGTCACCCTGGCATTAAGTCACAGGAAGAAAATGGCTAGGTTAGATGGACTGTACAAATCTTACAGAGTTCTTACAGGCTTGATTCTTGATTCTTGAATCCCATTTGAGGTAGTGAATATTGCTGACATATAAGGTGGTTCTAAACCAGTGGTTCTTCACTGGGGGAGATTGTCCTCCAAGGGACACTTGGCAATGTCTGGAGACATTACTTGTTGTCACAGTCTGGGAGGGGTGGAACACTACTGGCATCTCTGGGCAGAGGCCAAGGATGCTTCTAAACATCCTGAAATGCACAGGACAACCCCTTACAATAAAGAATTATCTGGGGCTTCCCTGGTGGCGCAGTGGTTGGGAGTCCACCTGCCGATGCAGGGGACGCGGATTCGTGCCCCGGTCCGGGAGGATCCCGCATGCCGCGGAGTGGCTGGGCCCGTGGGCCATGGCCGCTGAGCCTGCGTGTCCGGAGCCTGTGCTCCGCAGTGGGAGAGGCCACAGCAGTGAGAGGCCCGCGTACCGCCCAAAAAAAAAAAAAAAAGAATTATCTGACCCCAAAATCAGTAGTGCCAAGGTTTGGAAACCCTGTTCTAGGTGAGTCTTTGCTCTCCACAACCACTACAGTATACAACAAATAGTGTTCCTGCCTTTAGTTTTTAATAGCATCCATCTCTTTTCTGAAGATTAAGGGTCAGAGAAGGAATTTGGGGGAGAAGATCAGTGGCAAAGCTGAATTGAACTCTTTTCTTACGATGCAGGTGTTCACCAGCAGCCTGCTAGGAAAGTTCTCAATAGTTTATTTCTCCCTGGGACTTCCCTGGTGGTGCAGTGGTTAAGAATCTGCCTGCCAATGCAAGGGACACGGGTTCGACCCCTGGTCCGGGAAGATCCCACATGCCGTAGAGCAACTAAGCCTGTGCGCCACAACTACTGAACCTGCGCTCTAGAGCCCGCAAGCCACAACTGCTGAAGCCCGTGTGCCACAACTACTGAAGCCGGCACACCTAGAGCCCGCATTCCGCAACAAGAGAAGCCACCGCAATGAGAAGCCCACTTGCCGCAACTAGAGAAAGCCTGCACGCAGCAATGAAGACCCAATGCAGCCAAAAATATAAATAAATACATTTTTAAAAAACAGTTTATTTCTCCCTTTGCCATGGATTCAGTGCTTAATGTCAGTCACTTCACTCTTGCCTACTCAGGTTCTGAGAATTTTTCCTTAGGTACAACTGGATGTCACTAAAATACTTCTAGAATTTTGCTAGACTTTGTTTTCTTTTTGAGAGGTGTCTTGGTCTTTATAAATTCTAAGAGCTGGGCTTAGAGAAAGTTTGTTAGGAGGATCTTTTCAGATCTAAAGATGCCTTCAGTTTAAAGCTTTAGGTTAGAAAAGAATGAAGTTGTCCTGTGCTTTATCAAGTCTGTATCTTGGATTCATCTAAAAAGAAAAAATCTTGTACAATGCTTTAAATTCCATGGAGAGAGAAGATCTATATTATATAAATACATGCTGGTGATTGATATATAGACACATTGTCACAACTTTGGAGAAACAACAAACATTCGAGGATGTCTAGAAATGAACTCCATGTATTATGCTGACATTTTCCTCTGAAGAAACATTTTGGTCAATATGTGATGTCCTATAGATTTGGAGAAGAAAGATAACTGGATTTAGATTTGCAGTTGTTCCTGGCTGAGGGAAGCTTAGTTTACCTAGTTTCCATACGAAATTAATTACAAAGAACACTTTTTGTGTTATGCTGGGTCAGGTCATTTAAGGTCACAAAAGCTCTACAAATACCCTGTTAGATCAGGGCATTGCAGGCTTCATGGGATATATTTTGGACAGTGTAATTCATGAATTTCTAGTTACACTCTTTGAATGTCAGTTAGATACAAACCCTAGATGCCATTATGTCTACACACCCACACATTATGCATTCATGATCAGTGAATTCATTCAAATTCCGGAGAACTTACCTACATTTCCCTCCCTTTTACCTTTAAGATCAACTGGTTCTACAATTTACTATGTCTCATTAAAGAAGTGCTTATTTTTCTTCACTCTAAAGCTAACTTTCAGGCTTTTTAGAGGTAGCTAATTTAACTGCACCCTGGCTCTCTTGACCCTTCATGCTTTTGACATTTGAGTCCTATTCCTTTTTTTTTTTTTAAATTAATTTACTTATTTTTGGCTGCATTGGGTCTTCGTTGCTGCATGCGGTCTTTCTTTAGTTGCATTGAGCGGCGGCTACTCTTCTTTGTGGTGCGGGCTTCTCATTGCGGCGGCTTCTTTTGTTGCAGAGCACCGGCTCTAGGTGCGCGGCTTCAGTAGTTTTGGCATGCAGCCTCAGTAGTTGTGGCTCATGGGCTCTAGAGCGCAGGCTCAGTAGTTGTGGTACACAGGCTTAGTTACTCCACGGCATGTGGGATCTTCCCGGACCAGGGCTCGAACCCGTGTCCCCTGTATTGGCAGGCAGATTCTTAACCACTGTGCCATGAGGGAAGCCCCCCGTCCTATTCCTTTTCAGTCTTCATCTTTCTGTTCTCAAGAGGCTTGTGTCTTGTATGGAAGGCCAATACCCAATGCTTGATTATTTTAGTTGCTCCTCTCATGATACTGGAGATATAGAGATACACATCTCATCTGTGATATTTTTGATGTGATGGAAAAATTTCCCAATTAACCTAAGATGATCTGTGGTTTTGCCCAACTATCAAATAACGCTTTCAATTTTGCTTCCAAAACTCTTCTTGAAAATTCTATGTGTTTTTTGGCCTTTTTGGTAGTAATAACTCCAGCCATTTATTCATTGAGTAAATACACGTTCTATATCAGGCATTGGAGATACAAAATAGATAAGAAATACTCTGGGTTCTTAAGGAGCTCACAGATGAGGCAAGTCATGTAAGGAAAAAAACACATTTTTGTATTTTCTATGGTAGAGGTATTTGTTGACTCATCCAATCGATTCACTAAAAACCATTTATTTTGTGTCTACATTTATCTTCTAGAAATAAGAAAAGCTCTATTTTAAAGGAGCATATAGGCTAGTACAGACAGACTGACAACATTAAAAATGAGCGCCATGAAATATTCTAGATGCTGTTAGGGATCAGTAGCATCAGTTTAACCTGAGGAGGCATATGCGGGGGGAGGGGTGGGGGGAAGCGTGAACTTTAGGGAACTCCTCATAAAGACAAGACCTTTAATATACTTAACATTCACATAGCAAGTGTTAAGTGCCTGGTCCTATTCTAAGCACTTTACAAAGATGAACTCATTTAATTCACATAAAAACACTATGAAAAGCGGTGCTGAGGAACCTAGTGGCAGGGCAGGAATAAAGACGCAGATATAGAGAACAGACTTGAGGGCACGGGGAGGGGGAAGGGGAAGCTGGGACGAAGTGAGAGAGTGGCATGGACATATATACACTACCAAACGTAAAATAGATAGCTAGTGGGAAGCAGCCGCATAGCACAGGGAGATCAGCTCGGTGCTTTGTGACCAGCTAGAGGGGTGGGATAGGGAGGGTGGGAGGGAGGGAGATGCAAGAGGGAGGAGATATGGGGATATATGTATACATATGGCTGATTCACTTTGTTATACAGCAGAAACTAACACACCATTGTAAAGCAATTATACTCCAATAAAGATGTGAAAAAAAAGAAAGCACTATGAGGTACATACAATTATTATCCCCGTTTTATAGACTTAGAAGACTGAGCTGCAGAGAGGTTCAGGAACTTGGCTAGGGTTACATAGCTTGGTAAGGGCAGAGCCAGATTTCAATACCAGGCAATTTGGCTCTGGAATTCGATGTGATTCTTGAACGAGTCTTGAAAGAGACTCAGAGATATGAAAAACAGGTAGTTGCCAATTAGGGGGGAATCCCTAACCCCAGAGAGAGATGAGGCAAAGAGGCAGGAAGAAACTTTAGAGATAAGAATTTTATCTCATGGCCAAAGCATGTAATTTATAGAAAGTAAATAAAAATGCAAACTGAAAAAGAAGGAAAAATCACCTGGGTTAAATTTGTTAAATTTTTTGTACCTTTCCTTTAAGCTCTTTGGGTAACGTATTTGCATTTTTGCACATAGTCCTCGAACCATACCACAAGTCTGTGTTGCTGTCCTTCACGTTAGCTCACCTAATCCTTGCACCGTCCCTGGGATATTCGTAGTCCCCATTTTACGGAGGAGGACACTGAGGCTCCATGAGGAAACAGCTTAGATCACATGGAACCCACAATCTAACCCAGGCATTCTAAACTGATGTTCTGGGTTTTTTCTATTTCACACCTGCCTCCCAAAACAAAGGTGGATCTAAAAAGAGGTATGGAAATGTATCCAGACACTGCAGATAGCTCACATGTTTCATGTCATCTTGTTTTTCCAAATCAGCGATGACAGCAGGATTAGCAGACTGACTCTAAGGAATGTTCACGTAAGACACTCTACTTCATTGAACGGTGCCATGCTTGCAGGATTTCTGCTACTTGTGTTTACTTCATAACATGTGCTCACCCTGAGTGTGGCTTCTTTGCCAGGATCTTACTGAGAATTGTACCTGCTTTACTGACAGCGTCTTTGGCAGGTCAGTGATTATCAGAGCAGAGATTGTCATTGCTCCAACAATCTCTAAATTCAGGATTGCCATGTTTGCCGGGCACAAACAAGCCTAGTTGACAGGAGAGAAAAAGAAATCCAAGTCTAAGCTTGTTTCATTCTCGATGACAAAAGAAAGGACTTTTTATGCTGTTTTGTACATGGTCTTAATACTCAACAGGGGTTGGGCCCTCACGTAGGTGCATGAGATCTTTGGCTACTAGGTTGGTACTTTAGAGCCTGTACGCTTGAGGACCTAATAACTCTCTGAGCCTGCTCTTCCCTCAAATGGTAATGTTCTGCTTACTCTGTCGACCCGACCGGCATTTACTGGAGCACCTACTGGTACTGGTCATTCTGATAAATTCTGGGGAGTTGCAGATGAACCAACCACTCTCCCTGCCTTCAAGCTGCTCACATTCCAGTGGGGACAGCTGACCTCTCCCACCTTACTGTAATATAACACGGCACGGGATCTGGACCGAGAGCCCTGAGGAGGGGACAGTCAGGCAAGAGAGGGGTCTTTTAGCTGGATTTTTTTTTTTTTTTTTTGGTACGCGGGCCTCTCACTGTTGTGACCTCTCCCGTTGTGGAGCACAGGCTGTGGACGCGCAGGCCCAGCGGCCATGGCTCACGGGCCCAGCCCCTCCGCGGCACATGAGATCTTCCCGGACCGGGGCACGAACCCATGTCCCCTGCATCGTCAGGTGGACTCTCAACCACCGCGCCACCAGGGAAGCCCATTGTTGTTGTTTTTTGGTATATGTTTAATTCATATATCATAAATGTCACCATTTTTAAAGTGAAAAATTCAGTGGTTTTTAGTAAATTTACAAAGTTGTGCAGTCTAATCCGCCATCTAATCCAGAACATTCTCATTACCCTAAAAGAACCCTGTGCCTATTAAATAGTCATTCCCCATTTCCCTTTCCCCCACCCACTGGCAACTACTAATCTACTTTCTGTCTCTATGGATTTGCCTATTCTGGACATTTCATATAAACAGAATCTTATGTGGCCTTTGTGTCTGGCTTGTTTCACTTTGCCTGTATGTTTTCAAGTTTCATCTACGTTGTAGCATGTATCAGTGCTTCCTTTTTTTTAAATATTTATTTATTTATTTGGTTACACTGGGTCTTAGTTGTGGCAGGCAGGCTCCTTGGTTGTGGCACTTGAGCTCCTTAGTTGTGGCATGCAAACTCTTGGTTACATCATGCACATGGGATCTAGTTCCCCGACCAGGGATCAAACCTGGGCCCCCTGCATTGGGAGTATGATGTCTTAACTACTGCGCCACCAGGGAAGTCCCTTCATTCCTTTTTATGGCTGAAAATATTCCATTGTATGGATGTATCATATTTTGTTTATCCATTCATGAGTTGATGGACATTTGGTTTCAGCTGGATTTTGAATAAATGGACACGTTTTTGCAAGGCATAGAAAGGAGGGTGCATTTTATGGCAGATAAAACCCATCATTTAAATTAACACATATGTGTGTGGCATAGTACCTGCGGAATGCCAGGCACATTTCAAGTCCTCATTACAACCCGGTGAGGTGGCAAATGAGGCAGAAAGACAATTTGCCTAGGTTACCAGCCAGTAAGTGGAGAGCTGGGGACCAAATGCAGGCAGTCTGGCTTCGGAGTTCATTGCTCAACCACCCAGTTGTGCTATGAAGCCAGGGTCGTGGGACAAGGCAAGCCTAGTCTGAGGAGCTGTCTAGGGCAAGAGGGATGCAAGAGAGCGTGACAGATGAGGCCAGACACTGGGTATCCTGCACCCAGCACTTGTCTTTGTAAAAGACACATCTGACTGCATCATTCTCCTATTTAAAAACTGCCCCTAGTTCTCCATCTTTTTATATTAGTTTCCCTATGCCAATTATTTCTTGCTACCTTTATACTTTTTCCCATACCTATATTTCACATATATCATTGTTTAATATGTTCTTTAAATCAACTCACTTTAGTTTTGCTTAGCACATTTATTTAAAGTGGAACTTTATCTCCCTTCCTTAACTAGAAAAGCAGTATTTTTCTAATGCACATTTAAATAAACCAAACCATTAAGATGAAATGCCTTCACTCATTGCCACCTAAAAGCAGCTTGCACACCAGAAGGGTGTGTCATACTTATGGAGAAATTGGGGCTTGCGGGGTAAGGTTTGAACACTTTGGGCCCTTCAAAACCCTGCTTCAGTCTATGCTTAAGCTCCATATCTGGCTAGTACATAAAAGTGCCCCATGTAGTTGTCACATCAAACATGCTTCCCTCCTTCTTGGACTCATCATGCTGTTTCATGACAACATATTGTTCTTTTGACTGTCCTTCCTTTTCTCTCTCCATACTTCCTTATCACCAGCTCAAATAATTCCTCCTCTCTCAAGTCTTCTCAGATCCTCTGTGTTCCTCCAGAACTTGGCTCTCAGATGTCTTACATTGCTGTTACTTTTTTAGTGTGTCCCTATTAGATCTGAGGTGCCTCAAGGCTGGGAACATTATTTGTTGAATGAATAAATGATTGATGAGGGCCAAAGAGGAAAGACCTTGAATGTGATGGTGTTATGAACAACAACATTCCCAAATCATAGAATGTTTTGAAACAAACAATGTGATCGGTCCTGTTTTTAACAAAACTTAAGTGGAGTTTGTTGTATGGAGATAGAAAGGAAGGGTGAGATCCTGGAAGCAGGGAGACAAATATAAAATAAGCACTGATTAAAATGCCAGGTGCCGGGCTTCCCTGGTGGCGCAGTGGTTGAGAGTCCGCCTGCCCATGCAGGGGACACGGGTTTGTGCCCCGGTCTGGGAGGATCCCACATGCCGCGGAGCGGCTGGGCCTGTGGGCCATGGCCGCTGGGCCTGCGCGTCTGGAGCCTGTGCTCCGCAACGGGAGAGGCCACAACAGTGAGAGGCCCGCGTACAGCAAAAAAAAAAAAAAAAACACTGGATGCCAAAAAGAGGACCCACTAAATCTGAAAATATACATAACTTATGAGCCAGCAATTCCACTCCCAGGTATGTTCCCAACAGAAATCTGTTATATATGTTCATCAAAAGAAAAGTTTAACAATGCCCTTAGCAGCATCATTAAAAATATCGCCAAACTGGAAGCAGCCCAGATATCTATCAATAGTAGAAATGGTTGATTTTAAAACTGTGGTATATTCATTCAATAGGATGCTATATACAGTGAGAACAAACAACTATTACTACATGTAAACATATTTTCACAGCTCACAAACATAATTTTTAGAGGAAGAAGCCAGGCCCAATAGAATATATACTGTAAGATTCCCATTTACTTAAAGTTCAAAAATAGACAAATCTGTGGAGTTAGAAGTCAGGGTAGCTGTTGACCTTGGCTGGGTGGTGACTAGAAGGGCACATAAGAGGGACCTCTGGGTTCTGGTGACACACATGTTCAGTTTGTGCAATTCATTGAGAAGTACTCTCTTAACCTGTGCATTTTCTGTATATATCCATATGTCATACATCAATGAGAAGTTTATATTTTAAAAAATGGGAAGAAAATAAAAGCAATTACCAAAAAATAATGTTTTAAAATTAAAAAGTCTTGTTCCAGAAAGAAATAAACAGCATACTAATGAAAAATAGCAGGGCTTCCCTGGTGGCGCTGTGGTTGAGAGTCCGCCTGCCGATGCAGGGGACACGGGTTCGTGCCCCGGTCCGGGAGGATCCCACGTGCCGCGGAACGGCTGGGCCCGTGAGCCATGGCCGCTGAGCCTGTGTGTCGGGAGCCTGTGCTCCGCAACGGGAGAGGCCACAACAGTGAGAGGCCCGCGTACCGCAAAAAAAGAAAAATAGCAGAGAAACTAATGATGAATCTAAGATCCTGAGCTGCTTCTCTCAGTTTTCATTTGGCTTAGTTGTCTTGGGATTTATTATCGACCATGGTTTAGCTGCAAAAGTAATAACTACTAACAATGGCATTTTTGTTTTACAACATTTGAACCATATAGAGTCATTATTCTATTTCATCTTTAGAACATCTCTCTGAGGGTTCACTATCATCCCCATTATCCAGATGAGGAAGCTGAGGCCCAGAGAGATTCCTTAATTTGCCCCAAGTCACAGGACTAGTAAGTGACTGAACTGAAACCGTGTCCTCTAAGTCCCGTCCACGACTCAGGGCCACATGGGATTGGCGGTTGTACTTGAACTTTGAGTCTCCAGGAGCAGAGAGGAGCAGAAGGAAGCTGGCACTAAGGGAGGGAAGAATGGTGAGCCATCTACATGGTTTAACCACAATGGAAGCTTTGTGACTCATTATGTCAAGCCAACAAACAAGTAAAGCAAAACTTTTTTGGCGTGTGAGTTAAATCCATTGTTCTTTTCTGCTTAAATAATTAGGGGCTTAAGTACAAACGAAAGGACCTCAAGTTAATAGAAAGAGAATGCCATTGACTCGATTGAGTTGTAATTGAAAATGTTTTTGGCTGCTTCCAGTTAGCTTTCAGCAAACAAACTTTCCATGCGTGGTCATGGAATCATCTAAGCATGTTTTCAGTTGGACAGGACCACAGGGGGTTTCTGGTTCGACATTCCATCCAATGTAGAAATGCTTCTGCAGCATCAGGGATCATCATGATCTGATAATATGTGCACTGAGAGTTTGCAATGGACCAGGGGCTCATTACAGCTGTCTGAGTTGCTGTTGTTAATATCCCTATTTTACAGATGAACAAATAGACTTCAAGAGGTTAAGCGATTTGCCCTAAAACACAGGTAATTATAGCAAAACAGATTCAGGCACAGGTCTTTCTGACTCTAAACTTGAAGGGTTTTGTTGTTGTGCTTACTTTACTGTTTCCATCTTGGCCTTGAATTCCTATAGTGATGGGTGCATCTTCATGATACGTCATCCATGAGACACTTCAGGCTAGGAATGGAAAACCCTACTAGGAAGCTCTTATATTTAGCTGGAATCTTCTTTCTTTATGCAGGAATGAAAAACTGAAAATGATGTAATAGGGTAAGAGCATAAATTAGCCGATTTATAAAAACCCTTTGACTTATAGCCTATTTATAAAAACTTTCATCTGTGGGGCCTAGTTTTGTTCTCAAGGTAATAATACCACTTGAGATTCCTTCTTTTGGGTGACAGTCACCACTACAGAATTTTTTTTTTTTATGGCTGCGCAGCACGGTTTGTGGGATCTTAGTTCTCTGACCAGGGATCAAACCTGAGCCCTCGGCAGTGAAAGTGCGGAGTCCTAACTACTGGACCGCCAGGGGATTCCCTCTCCAGAAGTTTTAAGTGAGGGGTTACATTAGTCTGTAGTTACCAGAATGATGCAAGGGCTCCAATTATCTCTTGGTGTACAATAAACTACCCCATTTCTTAGTAGGTAAGCAACCACCAATGAATACCTGTCATCTCTCATGATTCGGGCAGGGCTAAGCGGGGAGATTCTTCATGTTAATACATGCATCAACAAGGACCTGTTGGTGATAATCAACTTGTGGCTAGTCTGGTCCAAGGATCCAAGGTGGCTTCACTCACATGCCTGGCACTCACATGCCTCAAGCCTCTATTTCATAAGGTGTCTCCTACAGGGTAGTTGAACTTCTTCCATGTCAGCCAAGCACTCCAAGGGTGAGTGTACCCAGAGAGGACATCAAAGCTGCCAGTCTCTTCAGGCCTGGGGCTGGAAGCTGGCACAGTGTCACTTTCAGGCCAAAGTAGGCACAGTGCCCACCTAAGTTCAAGTGGAGGGAAATAAACCCCACCTTTCAATGGGAGGAGTGTGTCAAACACTTTGCAGCAATTTTTTTAAAAATTAATTAATTTTTGGCTGTGTTGGGTCTTTGTTGCTGTGCATGGGCTTTCTCTAGTTGTGGCGAGCAGGGGCTACTCTTCTTTGAGGTGCGTGGGCTTCTCCTTGCGGTGGCTTCTCTTGTTGTGGGGCACAGGCTCTAGGCACGCGGGCTCAGTAGTTGCGGCGCATGGGCTTAGTTGCTCCACGGCATGTGGGATCTTCCCGGACCGGGGCTCGAACCCGTATCCCCTGCATTGGCAGGCAGATTCTTAACCACTGCACCACCAGGGAAGCCCAACTTTGCAGCAGTTTTTAATCTGCCATACTAAGGATCAGCGTAACTTAATCCCCATTTTTCTGGGTTGGAGGTGGTACTACCTATTGGGGTTTGAAAGTCCTGCTCAATTTATTATTTTCTGTATTTTGGGGTATTTGAACTTTAGGAACTTCTTTTCCTAATAATTATTTTATAGAATACAATCTTTATCAGTTCTAATTATTTGCTGAAGTTAAAGATGATAAGCTCATTGGTATTATAGTCCCCTAAGGACAGATTCTACATCTGACTGACAGACAAAAGACTTGCTGGTGTATATATATATATATAAAAAAAAATACATTTACAGTTTAAAAAGATATGAGTAGAGAACAGAAGGATGCTGGAGATTGGGTAGAAAAACAATATAAAAAACCCTACATCAAAGAGTTTTTATAAATAGCTTTATTTATACTCATACTATTACATCATTTTTAGTTTTTCATTCCTGCAGAGCATTTGTGGTGTTTGTGATGTTTTGATTCTTTAAAACAGCATTTTAAAGTTCTGTACTTTAGGTCAATGATATTTCTTTTTGACTTTGTTTTCCACTAGAAATTGAGGCAAAATTCAATAGTTATTTCGCTACTTATATTAGTAGAAAGAATTAATTAAAATTATTTCTAATCTTTTGATCCCTGTCACACTGCTATGCAATAATACACTAAAGAATTTTCAGAAAGCAACTGTCGGGGACCTAGCCTAGCTCCCTGCCTTAAAAATGTGCCATTTTGTGGAGTTATGCTAGCAGCTGGTCTACTAAATTGACCGAAAAGTGCTGTTTTCGAAAACATAAAATGCTTTAGGCAGAAATAAAATCAAGATGCTTTGGTTGAGATGTGAATTCATTGTTTCCAGGTGCCTAGTTTTTTGTGCTTGAGATCCTGAGGAAAATCTTATAGTGATTCAAAAGCTGAAATAAGTTTTTATGGGCAAATATTTGTTTGTTTAATTTATTTTTTACCCATATAGTCATTACTGCCAAAATAGAAATGAACTTGAGCACACTCATTTTATGTGCCTTTGCTTTCACTTCTATTGAAATATTTCAGACCTCCTGAAAAGTACAAGGAATGGTATTTTTCCAAAGACCCCTGTGTCCCTGAGCCAACATAGGGAATAAAACATTAGAAAATTGAAGCCGCTTGCAAACTGCATCCCACCCCCAACCCCCTTCCTCCCTTCACAGGAGGGGTCTCTACCCAAAATGCAGGTTTTATCATTCCCTGGCATATCTTCTTGCCTTTACTACCTATGGTATGAACCCATAATTAACATGTAGGCTTACTTAAGGGTTGGGAAAAAAATCAAAAGAAGATCTGTTGTTTTTGAAAATCATATGAAGTTCAAATTTCGGTGTCCATAAATAAAGTTGTATTGGCATACAGTATAAAAACATATTGTCTCTGGTTGCTTTTGTGCAATGTGGCAGACTTGAGTAGCTAGAACTGAAACAGTGTGGCCTGCAATGCCTGAAATATTTACTATTTGATCCTTGCAAAAAATGTTTGCCGAACCCTTGTCCAGCATTTACACACACATGAACACACAGTAAGTAATCTGGCTAGAGAAAGGTTGGTGTATAGGTCTATGTGCCTTGGCCGGGAGCCGGCTGAAGTGGACACAAGGCTTTTTTTGTTTAAATAACCCAAAAATTCTCCTTTTCTTTTGTCTCTTGACGAGAGCAATGATTGACTTTTCCCCTCCCAACCCCCATCCCCTGAATGATTATATTTTGTTCCTCTGCTCTAAGCTTCTTTTCCACTTGCACTTGCTTTTCCCACCCCCATGCCTACAAAACCAGCAAATTCCATTTGTCCTGTGACAGAAAGAACAGCTCCAAGGATAGTCACCTCCCCCCTCCTGAAGGTTCTCAGCCTAGCAAAGCGCTTTGCCGGCGTCTCTGATTTGGCACATTGAGTTCCCTTGGACTTCCCTTGTCTTCTTTCTCTTAGAATTCCGGCTTATTGTACACCACGAGATTACGTCCACACCAGCTACAGAGACAGGCGAAGGTCAGCAAAGAGTAATTGAGCATATGACCTTTTAAACATAAACTATACAAAGAGTTGATGAGGAAATTTCAATTTCTTTTGCATAAAAAAATGATACCTCTCCCTTGTTTCTTTAATGATGGATCTTCTCCTTTCCCAAGCGAGAATTATGCAGATATTTGTTCCAACTGATGATTTCCTCTTCCAGTAATAGCTGAATAATGGATGGTGCTGTGCACTCAAGGGGAGCCTGATGGTGAGCTTCATGGACTTTGAAGTCAGGCAGCCTGCCTGTTATTGGGGATACCTTGGAGTTCTCTTAGGTTAGAAGAGGGGAATATGGTGTCTTTCACAAAAGACAGAATACAAAGAGTAATGATACTCAGGCTTCAATCTGACGGAGCTTTTAAGTAAGTGAAATAAAAAGTGAACAATAGAAAATGATAAATACTACAGGGTAAACAATCAAAGCGAGTGTGATAAAGGCTGTAAGAGAAGAACGTACAGAGAAGTTATTGGATTGGAAAGGAAAGAGATGATTTCCTTCTGGGGACAATCTGAAGGGCTTCTTGAAGGACGTGGCAGGGAAAAACAACAAAGATTTGGATCAGTGGAATTTAGAGCAAGAATTTTCTAGGCCATGGGATGCATGAGCAAAGGCACTGAGGCCTAGAGAGAGTAGGTTACAAACAGATAGCTGGTCAATCTGACCTTGTATGAAGGGAACTAGGGAGATGAGAAGGGAAATGAGGAGTAACGTCTGGTGAGGCAAGAACTTGAATTCCAGGCAGAGGAATTTTGTACCTATGACAGTTTATATACTCCAACCAGTAATAGGTGTACCCATGTGATGATTGCTTTTGAGGCAGAGTTCTGGCCTCAGTTCTAGAAGACTGCTGTACCACAAGGCCTTGACTCTTCCTATCTCGGTCCAGTGTCACTCCATGCAGATTTGCTATCTTAGTACAGAAGCTGTGAAAGACACTGGAACATGCTGTTTCACAAAATATCTCCATAAGAGCCAATCTGAGCAGCATTGCACAATGGCCCCCATCCCTTCGTTATCACTTTCAAATCAGGAGAAAATCCCTGACTGTAGCGGAATTTGCTGTCCCTTGCCTTCCTCACTCTTCTATAGTTCTGGTCAGAAAAAGAGGCCAGAGTGGAAATTTTCATATTTGAAGTGGGTGGAGGAGGGGAGGAGAGAAAAAAACATTTTCTAAACTATTCCCTTGGATTGGTAGGGATATATATTTATCAGGGTTTCAAGTGCATCTAAAGTGGTCTTCCATGGGTCTCTTTCATTTAGTAGTCAGGTATTATTCAAGGTTTCCATCTATGAAGGTGGTTTATTGAATGCAAAAATTATTTAATGTTTTTATAATAATCTGTGTCCTAAATAGTTTTCATTGATATTAAATTGGATGGGGAGGTTAGTAAACTGAACTAAGGTTCAAAGTGTCATTTCAGTGAGGACATGAAGGGGCAGAGATTCTCAAATGTGTGCAGCCTGAGTCCTGGGTCAGCATCACTCTGGGTCCAAAGCCTTGGGATCTGCATTTTGACACATACTTGAAATACAAGTTTTTTTGTTTTTGTTTTTTTATACAGCAGGTTCTTATTTGTCATCAATTTTATACACATCAGTGTATACATGTCAATCCCAGTTGCCCAATTCATCACACCAGCACCCCTACACCCCCGCGGCTTTCCCCCCTTGGTGTCCATACATTTGTTCTCTACATCTGTGTCTCAACTTCTGCCCTGCAAATCGGTTCACCTGTATCATTTTTCTAGGTTCCACATACCTGCGTTAATATACAATATTTGTTTTTCTCTTTCTGACTTCACTTTGTATGACAGTCTCTAGATCCATCCACGTCTCAACAAATGACCCAATTTCGTTCCTTTTTATGGCTAATATTCCATTGTATATATGTACCACATCTTTATCCATTTGTCTGTATATGGGCATTTAGGTTGCTTCCATGACCTGGCTATTGTAAATAGTGCTGCAGTGAACATTGGGGTGCATGTGTCTTTTTTTTTTTGCGGTACGCGGGCCTCTCACTGTTGTGGCCTCTCCCTTTGCGGAGCACAGGCTCCGGACGCGCAGGCTCAGCGGCCATGGCTCACGGGCCCAGCCGCTCCGCGGCATGTGGGATCTTCCTGGACTGGGGCATGGACCCGTGTCCCCTGCATTGGCAGGCGGACTCTCAACCACTGCGCCACCAGGGAAGCCCTTTTTTTTTTTTTTTTTACAGTGACAGTTTTACTTCTTCTTTTCCAATTTGTATTCCTTTTATTTCTTTTTCTTTTCTGATTGCCATGGCTAGGACTTCCAAAACTATGTTGAATAATAGTGGTGAGAGTGGACATCCTTGTCTTGTTCCTGATCTTAGAGGAAATGTTTTCAGTTTTTCACCATTGAGAATGATGTTTGCTGTGGGTTTGTCGTATATGGCCTTTATTATGTTGAGGTAGGTTCCCTCTATGCTCACTCTCTGGAGAGTTTTTATCGTAAATGGGTGTTGAATTTTGTGTAAAGCCTCTTCTGCATCTATTGAGATGATCATATGGTTTTTATTCTTCAATTTGTTAATATGGTGTATCACATTGATTGATTTGCATATATTGAAGAATCCTTGCATCCCTGGGATAAATCCCACTTGATCATGGTGTATGATCCTTTTAATGTGTTGTTGGATTCTGTTTGCTAGTATTTTGTTGAGGATTTTTGCATCTGTATTCAACAGTGATATTGGTCTGTAATTTTCTTTTTGTAGTATCTTTGTCTGGTTTTGGTATCAGGGTGATGGAGGCCTAGTAGAATGAGTTTGGGAGTGTTCCTTCCTCTGAAATTTTTTGGAAGAGTTTGAGAAGGATGGGTGTTAGGAAATTTTTTTTAAATGTTTTTATTGTGGTAAAATATACATAATATAAAATTTATTATTTTAACCATCTATCTCTGGAACCTTTTCACCTCCCCTAACCGAAACTTATTAAACAATAGTTTCCCATTTTTTCTCCCCCAACCCCTGGCAACCACCATTTTACTTTACTATGAATTTGACTAGCCAAATACCTCAAAAGTAGAAACATATGGTATTTTGTCTGTTTGTTTGTTTTTTTTAGATGTTGGGGGTAGGAGTTTATTAATTAATTTATTTTTGCTGTGTTGGGTCTTCGTTTCTGTGCGAGGGCTTTCTCTAGTTGTGGCAAGCGGCGGCCACTCTTCATCGCGGTGCGCGGGCCTCTCACTATCGTGGCCTCTCTTGTTGCGGAGCACAGGCTCCAGATGCACAGGCTCAGTAGTTGTGGCTCATGGGCCTAGTTGCTCCGCGGCATGTGGGATCCTCCCAGACCAGGGCTCGAACCCGTGTCCCCTGCATTAGCAGGCAGATTCTCAACCACTGAGCCACCAGGGAAGCCCGGTATTTTGTCTTTTTGTGACTGGCTTACTTCACTTAGCATAATGTCCTCAAGGTTCATTTGTAATATGTGTCAGAATTTCATTCCTTTTTAATACTGAATAATATTTAATCTATGTAGAGTACCACATTGGTTTATCCACTTATCAGTTGATGTCACTTGGCTTGATGAATCTTTTGGCTACTGTGAATAATGCTGCTATGAATGCTGGTGTGCTAGTATCTCTTTGAGTCCCTGCTTTTAATTCCTTTGAGCCTATACCTAGGGGTGGAATTGCTGGATCACATGATAATTCTGTGTTTAATTTTTTGAGGAACTGCCATACTGTTTTTAATAGTGACTGCACACATTCCCACCAACAGTGCACACGTTTCCAGTTTCTCCATAGTCTAACCAACGCTTGTTATTTTCTGCTTTTTTTTTTTTTTTAATAATAGCCATCCTAATGGGTGTGAAATGGTATCTCATAGTGGTTTTGATTTAGGTGATTGAGTCTTTTTTTATACCAAGTTTGGTAAGAGAATGTGAATTTAAAGAATTGTTAAAATTACTTTACAAATGTCGGTGGTCAGAAAAACACCTTGATGTTACATAGTCCAGCTGTGCATTTTCAAGTAGTTACTCAAAAGTATCATAGTGGTTTTGATTTAGGTGATTGAGTCTTTTTTTTATACCAAGTTTGGTAAGAGAATGTGAATTTAAAGAATTGTTAAAATTACTTTACAAATGTCGGTGGTCAGAAAAACACCTTGATGTTACATAGTCCAGCTGTGCATTTTCAAGTAGTTACTCAAAAGTAACTGTGATGGAGGGTCGTGTAAATAAGAGGAAAGTAAGTTAATGCTTGTGAAATGATGCTTTCCTTGTATTCCACGTTTTTGCTGACTCCCTATAACTGAAATCTACTCAATCCGAGGGAGAACTAAGAAAAAGGAAAAAAAAAAGTTTAAATAGTTGGGGGGAAAAGTTGGACATTTTAAAGCAAAGGTCAAAGATTGTGCATTCGAGATCCAAATGGGAAATGGTGGCCCTCTGGAAATGAGGAGGCACTGTAAGAACAAGTGAAGCAACACTTTGTTTATGAATAGGCACTTCTCCTGAGTTGTAAAACATAGTTTTGGAAGTGATTCACTCTGGGATTACCATAGAGAATTCCTCCTAGAGATGCTTTCTAGGCATTCAAAATATATATAAACTTTAAGGGATTCAGTTTTCACAGAGAGTTACCTCACACCTAATTCTTGCCAGTCCTTAAACATCGTGTGCTCTTTCTGCCATATGTCTTTTTTTTTTTTTTAAATATTTATTTATCTATTTTTGGCTGCACTGGGTCTTCGCTGCTGTGCACAGGCTCTCTCCAGTTGTGGGAATAGGGGGCTACTCTTCACTGCGGTGCACGGGACCCCACCGCGGTGGCTTCTCTTGTTGTGGAGCATGGGCTCTAGGCGCGCGGGCTTGACTGGTTGTGGCACTCAGGCTCAGTATTTGTGGCTCACAGGCTCAAGAGCGCAGGCTCAGTAGTTGTGGCACACGGGCCTAGTTGCTCTGCGGCATGTGGGATCTTCCTGGACCAGGGCTCGAACCCGTGTCCCCTGCATTGGCAGACAGATTCCCAACCACTGCCACCAGGGAAGCCCCTGCCATATGTCTTCACATATGATGTGTCCTGTGCCCTCTCTCCTACCTAGAGAACTCCTTACAATGTTTACCCTCTGGGGAGCCCTCTGGTCCCAGGTAGAACCCATCACCTGCCAAGATAGTTGTGAAATGGTCCCCACACGTCTGCTACTCCTTGTTTTTTCTCACCCCCTAGGTGCTGTTGCTTTTTTTTTTTAATTGAGGTAAAATTCATATAACATAAAATTAACTATTTTAGAGTGTATAATTTAGTGGCATTTAGTACATTCACAATGTAATGCAACCATCATTTCTCTCTAGTCCCGAAACATTGTCATCACCTCCAAAGGAGACCTTGTATCCGTTTAAGAAATCACTCCTCACCCCACCTTTCCTTAGCCCCTAGTGACCATTAATCTGCCCTCTGTCTCTATGGATTTATTTATTCTAGATATTTCATATAAATGGAATCATACAATATGTGGCCTTTTTTGTCTGGCTTTTTTCACTTAGAATGATGTATTTGAGGTCCATCCGTGTTATAGCATGAATCAATACTTCATTCCTTTTAAGATTGAAATAGTATTCCTCTGTATGGCTAGACCACATTTTGTTTATCTGTTCATCTGTTGATAGTAGTTTCCATGCTTTGGGTGGTGCTTTTTAAGATAGCCACAGCCAAGTTTTACGCTGATCACCAAGTAAGGCAGTATGTCTTCAGCTTGGAAACAGGGGCCCTTGCCCCAGGAAGAGGAACCTCTACTAGGACTGAATAGTGACCCTACATAAGAGGTGGCAAAGGGGCAGTTCACAGGCAAAATGAGGCTCCCAAGATGTGCTGTGGTTTGTTCTTCCATGTACTGTTGTCCTGCCCTGTGTTTAAAAATTGTATCAGTAGGCCTCATTTAAACTTTAAGAGAATTCTCTCTCTCTCTCTCTCCATCCCCTCCTCCCCACCCAATGCATGTGGATTTCTGTCTTGTTACAAAAACAAAACAAAACAAAGCTTTATCAGTCCCTGGCCTATATCCACCTGGCAACTAACAGCTAGAGTTGAGCGTGGGCTGCCCCCATCTGGCCCTTGTGTTTGGGGAAGCCCTTTCCAGTTGTCATAGCCCTCACCCCTTCTTAGCGAGGCCAAAGGTCAGACCATTTGAGTTGCTGTTTTTTCTAATTAATGGAATTAGAGGAAAGTGAAAGATGGGCTCCTGTGTCTATCAAAGGTAGAAAAAAGAGGGCTTCCCTGGTGGCGCAGTGGTTGAGAATCCGCCTGCCGATGCAGGGCACACGGGTTCGTGCCCTGGTCCTGGAAGATCCCGCATGCCGCGGAGCGGCTGGGCCCGTGAGCCATGGCCGCTGAGCCTGTGCGTCCGGAGCCTGTGCTCCGCAACGGGAGAGGGCACAGCAGTGAGAGGCCCGCGTACCGCAAAATAAAAAGAAAAGTAGAAAAAAGAAATGAAAGTGGCAGCTTCTCTCATTGCCTTCCATGCCCCTGCAGGCACTTAGGATCTGTGTTCTCTGTCTTACCAAGTGTTCATCGCTTTACTAATTACTAGAATTAAGGGGAAAAAAAGGTTTTATTGAGATATGATTCACACTGCCTACAGTTCAGCCATTTAAAGTGCACAATTCAGTGGATTTATTATATTCACCAATTGCAGCCATCACCAAGGTCAGTTTTAGAACTTTTAAACAGTCATTTAACCACAGTCAGTTTAGAACATTTTCATCACCTTAAAAAGAAACCTTTAGCTATCACCTCACTTTCCCCCTTACTCTCGGACATAAGCAATCTCCGATCAAATATCAGAAGTTTTCTCTTTTTTTGTCTGGTCTTAGCTCACCGACCAGGGATTAAACCCACGCCCTCGGCAGTGAAAGCATGGAGTCCTAACCCCTGGAACACCAGGAAATCCCCAAATATCAGAATTTTTGATGGCACTGCAGAAGGGATGGAAAGGGAAACAACACTAGACACGTCAGCCAAAATTCCAATGCAGACACTGTTGGAGTATGCCTCCCACTGCCACCGAAAGAGGGGGCGAGAGAGAGTGAAAGGAAGGAGAGAGAGAGAGAGGAACTCTGACTAGAGCGCTTCATCACTATATAAGCAGCTCATACAACTCAACATCAAACAAACAACAAAAACCCCAACTAGAAAATGGGCAGAGAACCTGAGTAGACATTTTTCCAAAGAACATACAGATGGCCAACAGGCACATGAAAAGATGCTCAACATCGCTAATCATCAGGGAAATGCAAATCAAAACCACAGTGAGATATGACACCTGTCAGAATGGCCATCATCAAAAAGAACACAAGTAACAAATGTTGGTGAGGATGCAGAGAAAAGGGAACCCTCCTACAATATTGGTGGGAATGTAAATTGGTGCAAGCCACTGTGGAAAACAGAATGGAGGTTTCTCAAAAAACGAAAAATAGAGTTCCCATGTGATCCCACAATCCTACTCCTGTGTATATATTTTAGAAAAACAAAAACACTAATTCAGAAAGATACATGCACCCTAATGTTCATAGCAGCACTATTTACAACTGCCAAGACATGGCAACAACCTAAGTATCCATCAACAGATGAATGGATAAAGAAGATGTGGTATATACACACAATGGAATACTATTCAGCCATAAAAAGAATGAAATTTTGCCATTTGCAACAACATGGATGGACTTGGATGGTATGCTAAATGAAATAAGTCAGAGAAAGACAAATACTGTATGATATCACTAATATGTGGAATCTAAAAAAAAAATACAACAAACTAGTGAATATAACAAAAAATAGACTCACTGATACAGAGAACAAACTGGTGGTTACCGGTGGGGAGAGGGAAGGGGAGAGAGGCAAAACGGGTAGGGGATTAAGTGGTGCAAACTGTTAGGTATAAAGTAAGCTACCAAGAAACTTCCCTGGTGGTCCAGTGGTTAGGATTCCACACTTCCACTGCAGGGGGACGGGTTCGATCCCTGGGGTGGGAACTAAGATGCTGCATGCTGTGCAGCCAAAAAGAAAACAATCTACCGGGATATATTGTACAACACGGGGAATATATATAGTCAGTGTTTTCATAATAACTAGAAGTGGAGTATAACCTTTAAAAATTATGAATCACTATGTACACCTGTAACATATAATACAGGTGTACACCTGTAACATATAATATTGTACATTAACTATACTTCAATTTAGAAAAAAAAAAGATACGGTTGGTCATCTGGTGAGGAAAAGTTCAGTTTCAAGTAGACTTCTATAAAGACCTTTCAGGTATTGTCATCATTCTCATTGAGGATTCAGTTGTGACATTTTGCATTCTGAAAGAGAAACCACCCCAGAAATAATTCCCTTGCTGGAGAACCATTGAATTTTAAATGAGGAAGCCTTGGGTGTGCTGGAATGCTCCCCGTCAAAGCCTGCCAGACTCACCTTGCAGGCTGTCTTCTGTTTCCTGTTGGCCTAAGGTTGCCATATGAAGCAAATGAAAATTATTGGTTGTTTATCCGAAATTTCGATGTCACTGGGTGTTCTGTGTTTTATCAGGCAGTCTTCTCTGGCCACAGCCCAGTAGATCTCATGGCTTTGTGTCTGCTCTGCACCACTGGTTCTTTGAGTTGCAGGGTCTGGGAGGGCTTTGCACACCTCTTAAAGAGGTGGGAACTCAGTGGGGCAGGCACTAAGCTGGGGTCCCTTTCCGGTTGACACAGCCAGGCCCCATGAACTGTCCAGGCAAAAGAGAGATTTTAGAAAAAATAGACTTTCATGCCTGTCATGGTGCTGTCTAGCAGCAGCCCAAATTTTGGGCCTGGTTTCATCACCTTGACCCAAGGCAAGTCACTATAATGCCTTGGAACTGCATTTTCCTCTTTTTACTTCCTTGAAGTGAAAATACCAGGAACCAGCATCTCTTTAGGCACTACCCTTTACTCGTCTGATGTAGCAACCCTAATTAGTGTGGCATCCCCCTCGCGCCCTGCCCTGGGCGCCTCATTTAATTTTTACAATTATCTTTGAAGAGTGTCATTAGACCCGTTATATAGACAAACCAAGGCTCTGAAGGGTTAAGGAGAGAACACCACCCAGCCCTCTCCAATATTTTACTTAGTGGAATCAAATTAAAATAAATTCCAAAACATGATTTCATAGAAGTGGAAGGAAAAAGCAGTCCACTATTGTCTTCATACTTAGTACCCACGTTCTCCCTGCCCCCAGCATCTAGTGCCTGGCACGTAGTCTTAATACATGTTTCTTGAATGGGTAAATATTTGGAACCACAGGGAAGGTTGAGGAGTCAGGGCCTCTGGTCTCTTCCTTAGTGTTACTCCCTGCCGCACCCCCCAGCTACTCCCTGAGCCCTGCCTGTGGTCCCTGCATCCTGGCCCCAGTCCCTTCGTACCTCCGTTCCTCAAGGATTCCCCAGTCTAAGGCTCTGAGTCTGTTTGAACTGTTCTCTTTGTCCCTTTGCCTCTGCTTGTCTCCCTCAATACCTAAATCATCCTCATCCTCAGTCCCATTGCAGGTCCTGCCTCTTCCGCCAAGCCCTTTCCAACCATCCCAGTACAGTAGAATTCTCCATTCTTCACTTTTCAGGCAGTGAGTGGATATCACTCACACATTTTAGCCCATGGCAGAGCAGGAAGTTCCCTTTGGTTATATTCAGTCCAAACCCCTCATTTTATGGATGAGGGCACTGAGGACCAAGGAAGTCCTGTGATGTGCCCAAGGTCACACTGTTATCTAAAATATGTGTTTGTCGCTTGTGTACAGCTGTTCTGAATCTCCCCCCAACCCCCATTCACTCTGTCACCTGCTGTGTGCATATGTGCACCGTCTTCTGTAAGGAAACCCAGAAAACACCCTTAAAAGGGAACTCGGATCTTCCAGGTTGGCAACGGAGAGGGTCACCCTTGGGGAGGGGTTCCTGGTCCTTCTAGCTGAGACTCTTGTTTCCCAGGACAAGAGTAATAAGAGTAACAAGACTCTTGTTAGAGCCCCCGTTCCCCACCTAAATGTTCTCAGGAGCGCTGCTCCCACTTTAAAACTTGAGTCCAAGCTGGATATAGGATGCTCGAGGGGGTGGAATAGCACAGAAAGTTGCATACAGCTAGATACTCTGGCTGACAATCTAAGGCTTTTCCTTTTCACTTGTAGTTGGACCTTCACTCTCAGTCTCCTTCCCTCACATTTCCATGAAACGGAGGTTGCCGTTAACACCCTCCAAAAGTCTGACTCCTCGTCCAAGAGAAAACTCCAAATCGCAGGAGTTTCTGTCCCTGGTGGTCAAAGGCTAATCTTCCAAGTGCTGATTTTCGGTGCCTCTTCTTTTCAGGGTGTCTAACATTAGGAATGGTCACAATCTTTAAAGAAGACGCCCAGCACCACCACTACACAACAGAGTTTTTTTACCCCAAACCTCAATAGGATGAACCTATCAGATCACAACACAGTTATCTCCACATTCAGTATTCTCTGCAGAGGAGTGGGAGGTGGGGGGCAGGCATTTCCCTAACACGTTAATTCTCTAAGACGAGTACCCTCTGTTCTCTTTCTTATGGGTTCCTGTCCTGTGGCTTTAGCATGGTGCTGGGCATTTAGTAAACCCTTGTTAAACTGAGTGGATCTGACACACCAAGTGTACTTTAAGGAGGGAGCTTGGGATGGGGGAAAGAGGGTGGTGTGGGAAGAGATAAAGGATGCCATCCTGCTTACCACCTTCCAGACTGCCAAAGAATGCCTGCTCAGCCTTTGTTCCCGCAATGTATTCATTCATTCACTTATTCAACAAATATTTCTAGAGTGCCTGCTACTTGCCAGGCATTATATTTGGGGCCGGGCATCAACAATGAATAAAAATAGCATCTCTGCCTGCCCTAAAGAGCTATGTTCTCTGCATGGTGCTTGATGGATGACCTGTCGTGATCTCATTAGTAACAGTACGAGCATGGTTAATAAACCATGCTTGATCATGTGCTGAAACGCCTTCGTCTTCTGGAGATGGCTGGGTTTACTTTGATTTTGTTGTGAAGCATGGGTGCTCAGATGAGTTTTGCCCTGAGAAGCCCCAGCAATGTGGTTACACCAGTTAACCAAGACAGCCAGTATGAGGCAAGAAAATAATAGGCAGTTGTGTAATGGATGTGCTTTTCTTTACACAAGACCTTTAAAGGTCAGTTTATTAGAGCCTAATGAAACAATTAGGTATATATATGTGTATGGGGTAATTTAGTTGCTTCCTTACTTCTACAATAAAAGTCGCAGTTCTTGATGATTGTAAACTAGTTCTGTGCTCTGAAATGAAAAAGATACTAAAGATGAGGCACAAAGGAGCTTGATATTTTTCGCTTTTCATTTTTATTTGGCACATGAACTCCATTCCATACCAGTTTTTCCCCCCTGTGCATTGTAAAGTTTTAAAACAAACGGCAGCAACTCCGTTTTCCTAGTTTAACTAACATGGAAACATCTAATCCTCTTAGTTTTCTTGATTTTGCAAACAAGGATTTGTTGGGATAAAATCTTTAAGTAGTCCAGTCACATGGACTAGGTATTCATTTAATGACCCCAAGTACAACCTGTAGGAAAAGCAAAGTAATGAATTAATAACGTTCCTCGCAGTAATTTTCTCTGCCTTATTTTTCAACCACAGGTTGTGCAATGTTAATGGAAGTAGTGAATGCAAAGTTAATTCATCCTGTATGTAGGAAACAGTCACTTCACATTATTCGCTAGCACTCCTTTCAGCTTTCTGACCTTTCCATTTTGAGCATGTGGAAAAAAACCATGATCTACAGCTGTGCTTTCTGATACAATGGCCATTAGCTAGCTACTTGTGGCCACTGAAATGTGGCTAGTGTGACTGAGCTAAATTTTTTAAATTAATTTAAATGTAAAATGGAAACAGTGTATTCTTTTGTTAAACACAACTTTATTGGGAAGCTTATATGTTTGGAGTAACCTGAATGTGTGAGTCTACTTTTTCAACTATAAATTTTATGCAATACTGATTATTTCTGATGAAAATGTAGCATCCAAATTGCGATGTGAGTAGACCTGAAATACACACCAGACTTTGAAGACTTCGTAAAAAAAAGAATATAAAATATCTCATTTAGTAATTAATAATTTTTGTATTGACTACATGTTGAAATGTTAATGTTCTGGCTATATTGGGTTAAAGAAAATGTACTAAAATAACTGTCACCTGTTTTTTGTACCTTTTAAAAGTGGCTACCATAGAACGTAAAATCATATAAATGTCTCACATGAATTAATACAGAACAGCACACCTCTGTTGGATTGGAACGAGAGGTTCCATGTCATGGTCCACAGGGTTCTGAACAGTTTACCTTGTGAGAATATCACAATGAGCTCAGTTAAAAGCATGAACAAGGAATTCTATGCCATAGAAAATCATGACATATTTAATAATTCTGTTTTTTTTTTTTTTAAGCTTGTCAAACCCAGGTGGTCTTGGATACTTTTTGATTCCAAAACAGCATCACATATTTAATTCCACTTATCTTAGGGGAATCTCAGTCTAAGCTTTGAAACTTTAAACAACTCAGTTGGTTAATAGAGCCATTCAACAGTATGGTTTAATGAGTCTAATTATAGATAACGTTATAAAGCATTTAAATAATATTTTATGCTATAATCACCGTAGAAACTGTGGTTAAAAACTCAGATTTTAGAGTCAGGCAGACCAGGGCTTGAATTCCTGATCTGCCATTTTCTAGTTGTGTGCCCTCGGACTAGTATTTTAAACTTGCTAAGCCTTGATTTCCTCATCTATAAAATGGGGCAAGAATAGTCCCTACCTGATAGCATTGTTATGACGATTAAAAGATATAACCCATGTAGAGTGCCTGGCACATGAGAAGCACTCAGCTTGTTGATAATTGTTGATTATGAGGTTATTATTGTTGTATTATTATTATTGGCCTTATAAGGTATCCAACATTGTCCTCAAAGATCCTATCAGCTGTGTTGCTGTAGTATCTGCAAGACTTGGTCAGAGCTTCCATTCATTTGCAAGTTGTGTTTAGTGTTAAAATCACTTGCTCACCTTCCAACTTATCTTTTTCTTTTAATATTTATTTATTTATTTGGCTGCGTCAGGTCTTAGTTGCAGCATGCAGGATCTTCGTTGCCGCATGCGGGATCTTTAGTTGAGGCATGTGAGCTCTTAGTTGCAGGCACGTGGGATCTAGTTCACTGACCAGAGATTAAACCCGGGCCCCCTGCGTTGGGAGTGCAGAGTCTCAGCCACTGGACCACCAGGGAAGTCCCTCCTTGCATCTTATTCTTGACATTGTTTTGTTCTTTTTTTCTCCCTTCTTGTTCTTTGCCCCATTCTGCAATTAGCCTTTGATCCTGAAGTTTCTCTTCTCTTACTCTGTCTTTCCTGTACTTGGCACACTCCATATCTCTCCTGAAGTTTTATTTATGTGAGTACGTGTTGAGCACTTCTTGTGTGCCAGGCTCTCTGATAGGTGCTAGGAATACAAAGGTGAATAACAAAGCTCCTGCCTTCAAGGTGCTCACTAACCAGTTAGTCCAGGGAGAGAGTTTATAAAAAAGGACAATTAAATGTCCCTAAGTTGGTGGAGAGTCCAGTGTGGGCAGGGGCGGTAATGAGACAATGGATTCTACCAGGGCGATGATTAGACAAGACTTCTTAGAGAAAGTGACAGTTGAATTGTTTTGATAAATGAACAGGTATTGAGAGTAGGATTAAGATTGGAGAAGAAATATGTAGGGGGCCTGGTGTAGACACATGACACAGCCTGGAGCCAGAATAATGTGTTCAGGAAATGTCAATAGTTTGTAAGTCATAGTACAGAAAGTTGGAGTTGGAACAAGACATCAGACTGGAGAGGGGGCAGGGAACCGCTCCCAGAGGACTTGGTATGCTTTGCTAACTAACTGGTATTGAGTGACACAATCAGACACTAGTTTTGGAAAGATCCTTTTGGCAACAAGGACTAGAGTTAGGGTGAAACCCTGTAATGTTAAACCAAGACGGTGGCTGCGGGGGTAGAAAGAAGGGAGACGAGACATGGAGATTCAAGATAACTGTGTGGTGATGGATGTTAACTAATCTTATTGTGTGTGTGTGTGTGTGTGTGTGTGTGTGTAATATTTATTTATTTATTCTGGCTGCGCCAGGTCTTAGTTGTGGCACGCAGGATCTTTAGTTGTGGCATGTGGACTCTTAGCTGTGGCATGCATGCGGGATCTAGTTCCCTGACCAGTGATCGAACCCGGGGCCCCTGCACTGGGAGCGTGGAGTCTCACCCACTGGACCACCAGGGGAGTCCCTAACTAATCTTACTGTGGTGATCACTTCCCAATATTTACATATATCAATCATTATGTTGTACACCTTAAACTTGCACAATGCTATATGTAAATTTTGTCTCAATTTAAAAATTAATCAGTTTCCTCCTATAAAATAAAAAGGGGGTAGGGACCAAGAGTGGACTCGGTGAGCCTTGGCCATTGATGGGGTGAAAGCAGTGAGGAAGCAGGAGAGTCAGGCACCGTCCAGGATTCTGGCATGGTGACTTGGGGGATGCGATCCCCTTGCTAAGACGGGCACTGAGGAGGGGGAGCAGGTTTGGGGGAAAGAGGATGAGGTCAGTGTCGGACACGGTGAGAGCAGCCGGGTCCAGCTGGTAGTTGCTCTACGAGACTGGGGTTCAGGAGAGAGAGCTGGCCCACGGGCTCCGCAACTGTGTAGCTGCTGTTCTCTCTTGCTTTTTCTTTTCCCTCTTGCAGGACTGTTGCAACACATACCACTACCAGCCCCCTCTACATATGCACACACACACCACCACCGCCAGCCCTCTCCGGCCGTACACACACTCTGAATGCTCTCAGTGTTATCTTTCAAAGCATTTCCTGTCAGTGGGTTATGAGCTCTCTTCTGAAGAGGGGCTAATTTAACCCTACTCCCCACACCAGCCCCCCTTCTTATCCTTTCACAGGCAGACTGTACCTACCAGGAAGAGGTCTTCCTCCAAGAAAGCAAACAAACCATCTCTATGGGATGCTTTCTAATTCTCCATCTTCTCAGATGTCCCCCTGCAAAGCTCAACACTCTTCAGTGGCATCTCCCTGTATTTAGGATAAAACCCAAACTCCTCACCGTGGCTCTGAAGGCCTTCGTCACGGGACCCCTGGCCACCCCCCCAACCTTGACTCTTTCACTTCTGCCTCCATCACCAGATTTCTGTTCCTGGAATTAAAAACAAAACGAGCAAACAAATGCACTTCTCCCCAGCGGACATTTGCACAGGGCGTTTGTACTTGTTTGTGCCTAGACTGTCCTTTCCTCAGATCTCTGCTGGTCCCCCTCCAGTTCTTCTTCCAGTTCTCAGCACGAGTGTCTCGGGGCGGCCCTGGCTGATCCCTGTTGGTCTCCATCCATTGCCCTGCTTCATTTACTTAACAGCGATTATTGTTGTCTGAATTTTAAAAATTTGTATACCTGGTCATTCCCCATTAACGGGTAAGCTCCATGGTTCCCGCACATTCCCAGCACCTAGCACAGTGCTGACACATAGCAGACACTCATTAGACATTTGTTCTAGGAGCTTGAAATCTTGGTGAAACAGCCTTAAATTAAGGTGTTTTCCCCCCAGCCGCTTCTGCTAAGTTGTTTTGAAACAAACTGTAGTTTCTGGAGTGACTCTATCTTTTGGAGTGGGTGGGGAGGCAGTTACATCATTTGGATTCCCCACAGGAAACAGATGTACACTCAACAGGGTAATTGAGGAGAGATTAATAAAGGGATTATCCGGGTTTAGGGAAACCAACAAGGGATTGTGAAGTACTGCCAAGAACCCAGAGCAAATAGAGGCCCTGACAAGAGCCTTTGGTAAAGGGCTGCAGCCACCCTCTGTCACCCAGAAGGGAGGGAACCTCGGGAATAAATGCCCTGACCTTTCTCTACTCCCAGCCTCTCATCTTAACATCGCGAACAGGGAATGCGCTTACAACTCCTTTTAAGAACATAGAGTGTGATAGGGAATTATTCCTCAGTATGTGTGAACTTTTAACCACATTGAATGATATGTGAAAATTCGCTAAGTGATTATGTTCTGAAACCAGAATATTTGGGGTCAATCTTAGGAATGGCAAGCAACAATTTAACCCTCCATAACAGCATTTCGATAGTACCCCAGTGCTTGATACACCAGGACAATATATGGTCATTTTTGTGTTGTCGGTTTGCTTGTTTTAGTATATCATTTATGGCCACAGTCATAAAACTCCATTTGCGTCCTAGGTCAGAAAAAATTCCCTGTAGGGAAGTGGACAGTTGATGAATCTTCTAGGGCACTTTCTCTATCTGGGCTGACTCTACTCTCAGGTTGATAATATTACTGAAAGGTTAGTGATGCAGCCTTGTCCTGTCAAGTAATATATTTTAGGAGCCAAAAGAAAAAAAAAAAGCGGGATTAAATTTGATGGTAAAAAAGTTAAGCTCTAACATAATCTATTCTTTACTGTTTGTTGAGAGCTCATGAGGTAGACCATGAGTCCCCAAATGTAACAAAAAATAATATCTGCCTCTTTTGAGCTTCTACTGTATACCAGGCACTGGAGTCCTTGACATGACATGTAACAATCTCAGGGAGTTGGTATTATTATCACAGTTTTATATATGAGATGGACTTAAAGTCATCAGCAAGAAAGGGGGATTCAGGATTCAAACTGGCATCTGTCTGAAACTAAGGACAGGTTCTTGCCACCTGCACAGATGCGCTCAGACAGGACTGCTGGGATCCATATTGGAAGCCTGCAGTGGGGTAAGGGTGGGACTGTGGTCAAGTAGGAGGACAGGGCTGAGGGCATGTGTGAATCACTCTTGCTGTGCCATGCCGTGGGAAGTCAGCACTGCGGAGAAGAATGAGTTGTGGAAAGGGCGCCAAGGGACAGGCAGCTGACACTAGTGGTTGAATGCACATGAACCAGCCCCCAGCTGCTTGGCTTACTGGGAGATGCTGGCAACCACAATCTCAAGCCTATTCTCCCTCCAACTTGTAGACCAACTGTCACTGTGCTTCTGGTCACAGGGTCTCTGCCTTGTGTGCGAGGTTCCTCATTTGGTGTCCACAAGGCTATCCTGTAGTGTTCTGAGGAATTCTTGGAGCCCTGAAACCAGGAAGAGGATCTAGAGTTTAGGTTCCAAATGAGGAACCCAAACTCATTTGTTGTGCAGTTTGATTATCTTTCACAACTAAGAGAAGGTACTAGAAAGTTGGAGGAGGAAAGTGAGGAAGAGGAGAGGAATCAAGCATACAGGTAAGTCACTTGTATTCTAAGATTTTTTTTTTTTAAGTAGAAGTAAACAAATTTAGAAAATATCCATGAGGTGGAATCATTTGACTTTGCTAAGTAAACGGAGCTTAGCCGGAGAGAGATTTCCTAGTGGAGAGAGGCCCACGGTATTTGGCGTGCTGCACTTTAGACAGACCCAGAATTTGGGAGTACCATGAAAGCATTTTGGGACTCAAAAAATTATTAGATTTTGCTGAAGATTTTCTGTAAAGTAATGGTCAGTTTGGGAGAAAATACTTTGTATTTCTGCTGGTCAGTAGCTCTACTAAAATCCATTTTCTCAGCATAGTAACTCCAAAATCATTGGAGAGAAATACTGCTGCTTCAGAAAATTTCCCCAGAGCTTCTTGTTAATGTGGATTTACGCATGCATGGGGCAAAGTTGCTCTGATTTGAACGACCTCCGTAAAATGGGCCCAGTGAATTGTCTAATTCTCCCTGAAGTCAGATCTTAGTTTTCATAATTACTTTAAAATGTTATCAATGGAATTTTACCTACATAGACAATCTGAACTAGTAGATTCTGTTTAATTTAGGGTTTCTGTTCATTGACGGTAACTATTACGTTTTGAGCGCCTACTATGCACCAGGCATTGTGCCAAGCATTTTATGAGCATTATTATCCCTGTCAATCCTCACAGCAAGTGTTGTTCTAGCACCATCCACAGATGGAGGAACTGAGGCATAGTCCTCTCGATATCCTAAATAATATAGTCACTCTAGAAGTTAAGGTGAAGGAAAAAACTATATATATATAAAGTTAAGAAAACTAAAAATGAATGAAAGTAAAAATGGTGTCAGAGGGAGACCATTTACTCAACAAATAGTGCCAGGGGGAGAAAAAAAACCATACTTGTGTGTTTCTTGGTTTCTTTACCAGGGAATAACACAATGGTACTACATCTATCTAATCTCAAGATTTGTGCTGAAGTAGGAGAAAACCCCAGAGTTTGAAAGTGCCTGTGATAAGGCAGAGATTTGGGGCTTTTGGTTTCTTGTTTGGCTGCATTCCTGTCTCTCTGTAACTATAAAGGTTATTCCGGACACTTTTTTTTTTTTTAAGCATGAAACACCAAAAGAGAGGATCAGGGAAGGGAACACAAAATTTTTTAAAAATTGGGACAGAGGAGGTGAGAATAAATGGCGGTGAGGAACATCTTTCTTTTTTCATAAAATCTGACAGGTACCTATTATACTCTCTGCACTTGTTTGGACTGTCAGTCGTGTGAACTGTTTTCTAGAACTGTCTTCATGTAACTGTTAACTCCCTCCTCTTTCTGAGGCTGCCTGCAAGGTGTTTAGTCTGCAAATAGGCTGTTAGTCTAGGACCCTCATGAGCAGGCATTTCCCTGTTTGAGGAAGTCCCTGTGGCTGCAGTGTTGGACTGGGGTCACTAGCTTGCAGAGAACGGGAGTGTGGATGCAGTGATTAGCTAGATGGAGTTTAGCCTCTTTCCAGCCTCTATCCGTTTGTTGGCTCAGCACTCGAGAAAGGCTGTTTCAGGAAGCAAACCCACAAGGAACTAAGAGCACAGTTATGGGTGTATGAGTGACGCACTCGGGCTTTCTGCTCCAGCACGTGACCGTCAGGCAACCAACTGCGTGGGGTGGGCTGAAAGTTAATGATGCATTAGGGTGGGGGTGGATTTTATCTGAGCAACTCTCTTCTTTCTCCTGAAATGGCTTGAGTGATAGGTAGCAACATCCAGCATGAACTTTAGAGCCAGCCTGCCTGATTCTAATCTCCCAGCACCACCAGCTCTGTGACCCTGGGCGAGTTATTTAATATCATTCTACCTCAGTCTTTTCATCTGTAAAGGTATTTACAGAGGAAAACATCTGTATTGGGCATCATCATAGTAATACTTGATAGGATTTTTGTGAATATTATATGAGAACAGATGTACAGTGCTTATAACAGTGCCTGCCACCTGCTAATTGTAAATGTTTAGCAAGAAAGAGAAACAACTGTCCCATTGCTAACCTCAAACATAAGTGATTTCTCATTGTGACATTAATATGTTACATTTATTTTGTATTTTAGTTTGTGAAATGCTTTCATATGGCATTTCATGAGGTCCTTTGATGAGAGGATAGATAGTAGTTAAAATGTTTCACATTTATAAGAAATAGGCTGAGGAGAGAGTATAATCTAGGAAAGATAAGGGGAAGGGTTTCCACTCTCAAGGAATGCATTGCCTGAAGTGCTTCCCCAGGGGAAGTTTAAGAAAGGTGAACCAATGCTGATTGCATGCCCTGTCTGTCAGCAAGGTATGTGGGCCTCCAGGGCAGGAGTGTTTCCAGGGACCCTATCCAAAGAAGATCCTGGACCACTGGCCTGGCTGGGGGTAGAACGATGAACTGTTGACAAGCCAGAGACCCAAGAGGCTCCACCCTTCCCACCGGGGCTGTTTGCCAAGAGGCAACCTCCAGGTACAGAGAGCATCTGAGGGATCAAACCCCTTGTTTCCCTCCTGGAGCCAGACCTTAGGAGCTTGTTATGTAGAAGACACGGCTCAGAGAAATCCATGAAGGAACCAGATTTTTCTCTTCAAAAGGGAAAAATTCCAAATGACCAAATGGAACTGTGCCCTTGGCCAGCAGAGTGGCTTCACTTGTCCTCTCAGTGCTAAAACCAGGATATTCCTGGGCAAACCCAGCAGTCGGTTACCCTGGCACACTCTAGGCCCTGATCAAAATGGCCTAAGGGGGATTGAGGGCAAAGCTATTACTCAAATTTCAAGGCCAGATAACCTGATGATACCTCTTTTTAGATAGCTACTTCCTTATAGGTAGCTATGGTAATAATATTTTATTATTTTTAATTATAATATATATTTTTTATTTTAATTATTTTTAAATTATTAATATAATTACTTTGTGAATTATAGTGTTGGTTGAGTATTTCTGTGGGGCCCGTCTCCCCCCCAGGTCAGGGTGTCTTAACTCTGGCACAGTTGGTATTTTGGATTGTTGTGGTATGTTGTCCTGTGCATTGTAGGATGTTTAGCAGCATCACTGGCCTCCACCCACTAGACGCCAGTTGCACCCACACCAAAAATGTCTTCAGGCATTACCAAATAACTTCTGGGTTGGGGGGCAAAATGGCCCCAGTTGAGGACCATTGCTCCAAGGTCCATAACAGCATCCACGTTTTAGGAAAATGACCACCAGTTATCTTTGTAAACTATATGAGTTTCTCTTAATTTTTTTGTTCCTTCCCTCCAATTTTGCCCCCTTGATATTTTGATAGCCCTCTTGTCTTTTCTAGTCTCCTATCATCTATGATCATATGATTACTTATGAAATTCTGAAACATACCTACAGAACACAATTTTGTCTAACAGACTGGAAGGAGTCATTTCATTGAGTTTTCTAGAATCTATGGAAATTCTTTCTTGCCTCAACTTCTTTTGTCTCAGAAGGGTGTCCTCTGAGGTTCACTGGAATCAAGCATAAAAAAGTCTTTAAGGTTTATTAGAAAAACCATAATTAATTTTGATGTTACTAGAAAGCTTGTTTCTTCTCATGGCTAGTTTTGCCCAGGCCACTTCTGAAATAATAAAATTATATTCCCTGTAAAAACTTTTGGAGGAGCTTATTACATGCTTGGAGAAGATTTTTTTTTTTTTGCGGTATGCAGGCCTCTCACTGTTGTGGCCTCTCCCGTTGCGGAGCACAGGCGCTGGACACGCAGGCTCAGCGGCCATGGTTCACGGGATTAACCGCTCTGCAGCATGTGGGATCTTCCCGAACTGGGGCACGAACCCGTGTCCCCTACATCGGCAGGCGGACTCTCAACCACTGCGCCACCAGGAAAGCCCGGAGAAGACTTTAAATAACCTGCAACACCTGTAGAGGGGCTGCAGAACTGAAGACCATTTGTACAATCTAGATTCTTCCACCTGTTTAGTCAGCACCATTCTTTCAAATTATTTAAATGAAAAAGTATTCTAAACACTACTCTTCAGTTGCCATGACAGCTTTGTGGTAAAAGGTCATCTCATCCACCTTTTAGCCTTTAACAAATGAGTAAACCAGAGATGTCTAATACTATTTCTATAAAGTTTTGCAGACATAGAAATTCCAATTATCTTTATTAGTAAACTGTTCCAATTTTTAATTACCCTCTAAGTCAAAATTTCTTCCTTTTCTTAACCACTGAAGACAATCTCCTCCTTATTTACTTTAGTAGAACAAATTTTAATCTAATTATAAAAGTAACCGCAGGCTGTTAGAGAAGCAGAGAGGAACACAAAGGAGAAAATTAAAATAATCTATAAACCCACAACCCAGACATAATGCAGATAATGTTTTTGGAATTATACGTTTTTTTAAAATGCATATAATATATGCTTATCAGATTAACTCTTCTATTCCATTCTCACTAGGGATAGAAAACAGTTCCACAATTTTGTGGTGAATTTTAATATGTTGTATGTTTAAATGAATAAATAAGGAATTTCACAGGAGAATTAAATTGACAGATAATGCATAATGATGAAGACACAGCACTTTTTTCATTATTAAGTTATTGTTTTATTCAAATAAACGAGGTGTGGATATCAATCGTCTTAGTTTCTTATCTATTCTTTGAGAGTTTCTTTATGCTCATCAAACAGATATACTTATAACATCTACTCCCCTCTCCCCTTTTCCACAAAAGGTAGACTATTAGGTGAATTGTTTTGCAACTTGTTTTTCTTCACTTAGTACATTTTGGAGTTTTCTCAATCTCAGTACATTGAGATCTTTCATATTGAGTTTTTATAAAACAGAGATATAGTATTCCATTGTATGGATTTACCATACTTTATTTAACTAGTCTCCTATTGATGGGCATTTGGTTGGTTTCCAGTCTTTTGCTATTAAAAACAATACTGAAATAAATTATCTGTACACATGTCATTTTCCAAGCATAAAATATATCTGTAGAATAGATTCTCTAAAGTAGAACTGCTAGGTTAAAAAGTATATGCAATAATAATTATAATAGATATATAATATGATAGATAAGGGTCCTCCACAGGGGTGCCAGTATATACTCCCATGAGAAAGGTATGAGAGTGCCAGTTTCCTCACAGCCTTGCCAACATAAGGTGTTAATATGTTACTGTAAAACTTTTGGATTTTTGCCAATCTGATACATGAGAAATGATATTTCAGTGTATTTTCAATTTGTATATTTTCATAAAGTTAAAGGTCATTTGTTCTTTGTCAACTCTGTTCATCTCTTCTGCCCATTTTTCTATTGGTTTATTGATCATTTTTTCTTTGATTTGTATAAGCATTTTAAGTATTACAGAAATGAGCTCTTTGTGATGTGAATTGTGGATATTTTCCCATTGATTATCTTTTGTTTTTGTTTTGTGGTTTAAGCAAATTTTGTATGTAGTTGAATTTATCAGTCTTTTATTACGGCTTTTGGTTTACAAGTCACAGTAGAAAGGTCTTTCTCATTTCAAGGTTATAAAGAATTTTCCCATGTTTTCTTGTAGAATTTTTATGGTTTAATTTTTCACATTTAAATAGTTGATCCATTTGGAATTTACCCTGGTATGAGATATGAGGTATAGATACAACTTTGTGTTTTCTAGGGGAAATGTAGATGTCCCAACACCTAGATCTCCACTGGTATGAGGTGTGCCTTTCATGGTCTAATAAATTCCCATATGGACTTGGATATATTTCTGGATTTTCTATTCTGTTTCATTCTGACTACTTATGTGCCAGAGTTTGATTTTTGCATATAGGTGCCTGTGTTTATCACTCCATTTTTCCCTCTATTAGGTTGGAATTCTGTCTTTTAAAAAATATTTTTAGCATTCACTCTGTATGCTACTGGACAGCTTTTAAATCAATTTACCCACCTTAGGGGTTATGTGCTACTCTTCTCATGTATTTTAATTCTATTTATAGTATTTTAAATTTATTAAATATTTATTTGTTTATATTAAACTCCATAAGACATTATCATGATTGTTTTATGTGGTCAGTGTTTGTTTAAATCTACCATTTTTATTGTTTATTGGAGTTTTCCTTGTTTTATTTTTTTGTTGTTCCTCGTTTTATCCTGTATTCTCTGACTTTCCATCTTGCGCCATTTTCCTTCTGCTTAAAGAACATTCTTTAGTGGCAGTCTACTTGTGACAAACTCTCCCTATTCATTTGACAGAATATGTCATTATTTTGAGCTTCATTTTTGAAAGATACTCTTGATGAGAATAGAATCCTAAGTTCGTAGTTTTTTATGGATTTTGGGTTTTTTTAAATTTTATTTATTTATTTTTGGCTACACTGGGTCTTCATTGCTGTGCACGGGCTTTCTCTAGTTGCAGAGCGGGGGCTACTCCGTTGCGGTGCACGGGCTTCTCATTGCTGTGGCTTCTCTTGTTGTGGAGCACAGGCTCTAGGTGCGAGGGCTTCAGTAGTTGTGGTGCACGGGCTTAGTTGCTCCACGGCATGTGGGACCTTCCCAGACCAGGGCTCAAACCCGTGTCCCCTGCAGTGGCAGGCAGATTCTTAACCATTGCGCCACCAGGGAAGCCCCTAAGTTCGTAGTTTTGATTTGTTTCGCAGCACGTTGAAGATATTATTCTACTGTTTTCTGGCTTCCATTGTTACTGAAGAAGGCAGTTGTCAGTCTAACTATTAGCCCTTTGATGATAACTGCGTTTTGCATGATAAGCATAGCTGTTTATAGTCTGTCTAATAACTTCCATATCTTGAGTCCCTGTGAGTTTAGTTTTGTTTCCTGTATTTCTGCTGATTCTCACACATGTTGTCTTGATGCACCTGTTTCTCTTGGACTGAATGCTGGATCCTGTATTTGAAAATGTTTTTGTAGAAATAATTTGAGGTTTAGCATTAAGTTATGTTCTTCCTGGGTCAAACTATTTCTTTACTGAAACTTTCTACTGTGTCTCGATGTTTGATATTGCTAGTGGCTCTTCTGTCAGAATTTTCCTGGTTATGAACTTTAGGATTTACTTAACTAGTTCCAAACCTCCCCTCCTTAAAAAAAAACCACTCCATTGTTATTATTTTTTTGGAGGTGAACATGTTAAATTTATATATTAATTCAAAATGGCATCTGAGGGCTTCCCTGGTGGCGCAGTGGTTAAGAATCCACCTGCCAATGCAGGGGACACGGATTCCAGCCCTGGTCCGGGAAGATCCCACATGCCGTGGAGCAGCTAAGGCCGTGCGCCACAACTACTGAGCCTGCACTCTAAAGCCCGCGCGCCACAACTACTGAAGCCCGTGCACCTAGAGCCTGTGCTCCGCAACAAGAGAAGCCACCGCAGTGAGAAGCCCGCGCACTGCAACGAAGAGTAGCCCCCGCTCACCACAACTAGAGAAAGCCTGCGCACAGCAACAAAGACCCAACACAGCCAAAAATAAATAAAAATAAAATAAATAATAAATTAAAAACAAAAAAAAAGCCCAAAAATGGCATCTGAAGATGTTGAGTCTATCCAAAAATATGGTAGAGACAACATTTATAAAAAGACTTGTTGGGATTCTCAGGTGTTTTATTCATTTTGGGAGTTTAAAACCATTTGCTGAGGTCTTAATAGACATCAGTGTTCAGGTATGGTTTAATATATAAATAATTATTTTAGATTGTCTCATTTATAAAGCATGATAACTTTATCAATGCTATTGTGATATGAGACTCATGGCCTCTTGACTCTCCAGCATTAGGGGTTTTTTTGTTTTGTTTTGTTTTGTTTTTATTTATGTTTGGCTGCGTTGGGTCTTTGTTGCTGCATGCGGGCTTTCTCTAGTTGTGGCGAGAGGGGGCTACTCTTCGTTGCTGTGTGCAGGCTTCTTATTGCGGAGGCTTCTCGTTGTGGAGCACGGGCTTCTAGGCACACGGGCTTTAGTAGTTGTGGCACATGGGCTCAGTAGTTGTGGTACACGGGCTTAGTTGCTCCACGGCATGTGGGATCTTCCCGTGAACACGTGTCCGCTGCATTAGCAGGCAGATTCTTAACCACTGCGCCACCAGGAGAGCCCCCAGCATTAGCTTTTATTTTTATACCTCTCTCCATCCTGAGTCTTGCCCCATTCTGAGTCATTTCGGACAACCAAAAGCTCTGACTTTGATCTTGATTCGGTTAGGCTAGCCCTACATTCCTTTGGCTTTTACGGACGCTGGATTGCAATTCTTTCTTCAGATGTATTCGCTGTGCTTTACAGCATTGTTCGTGATACCCAACAAGCAAGCTGGCAGTGCTTCCACAGAATCTTGGGGTCAGAGACAACAAAGCACAGTGCTTCAGAGAGCAGGATCTGGTGTCTTACCAAACTGGCTTGAAGTCGTAGCTGGGCCTCTTCTAGCTTTGTGACCTTGGCTAGATATTTCACCTTTTGAAGACAAAGTTTCCTCCTCTGGAAAATTGATGTAATAACAGAATCCTCATCAAAGTATCTCGAGCATTAAATGAGGGAACTTATGCTGTGCACAGTAACAGGTGCATATTAAGTGGTCAATAAATGTTAGCTAAAATGTACTTCTCTCATTTAACAGGGACTTCTGCTCAGGTTCACTCACTTGAGTAACTTCCCTAAAGTCCCCGGGATTCTAGGAAGTGGCAGAGCTTTTTATCTCTGAGGCCAGTGCTCTTTTCACAGTGCCACCAATGAACAATGAGTAAAGAATAGCTAAGGTACATGGTGCTTATCAGGTACGTACTGTTCTTAGCACTTTACCTCTGTTAACTCAGTTTATCCTTATTAGAGAGAAGGTAGCTACTATAATTATTTCCGTTGTACAAATGGAGAAACCAAGATACAGAGACATTAAACGAGGTACACACAACTAGTAATGATGGAGCTAGGATATGAACCAAGACAATCGAACTCTTAACGCAAAGGTCTAATTGGTCTGGTAGTCCCCACCACTGGCAGTAGGGATTTGCAGTTCTCAACAGTGTGGAGTGACCCCCTCCAGGTTCTCCTTTGCTGCTCGCCTCCCTGCCCTCAACTGTGGCCTCTTGTCTCTCCCTCTGTCCTCTTATCCTTTTCATTCTGTGTCCTTATCACTTATCCTGTTTTTCTTTTATTCTAATCCCTTTGCCTTGGGCTTGCTCTGAAGATGGTGTAAGCTAAGGAGGAGCTTTAGGGAGACTAGCTTTTAATAAACACCTACTAAACATCAGACATAGTATCAGTTGCTTTCCTATCTATGTTCTCATCCTCATTTTGCAGTTGAGCAAACTAGGCTCAGAGAATATAAGTAATAAATTACCCACACTCACTCAGTTGGATTGTAACAGAACAGATTTGAGCCTAGGTCTGTTTCCAAAGCTTGTACTTTTCACCAGGGCTGATAAATAGCTGCATGCCCTTGATACGGCCATGCCGGTTGTTAAAATATTGAAATCTCTCTGAAGCTCTTGGTGGATAGCTGCTGTTCCAAGTCTTTCATGTGTCTCTACCACCACCAGCCTGGCCTGTCTAGTCCCTTCCCCAGGAACCTCTAGACGTGCCCATAAGCCAGCAAGTAACAGATTGATGGCCAGTCCAGCAGGGGCATCAAGGACCGTGCTCCAGCACAGAGGCTGGCTGGCAGATGTTGTGTCAGTGTCCTTGAGGCACTTCTGCTCTTAACCACGCTGTTGTGTAGTACCAAGCTTCCTGCTGAGTACTGCCTGACATCACTAGGGCACATCAGGATGAATGAGAAAATAACGTAACAGCTCACTAATGAAATTGCCATTTGGAATCAAATCAGAAACACTGTGGAAGCTTAGCTGAATTCATTGCCTCCCTTGATAAAGTACTGGATGAAGAATGTTGCATCTGTACAGATGGATTTTGTGTTCTCACCAAGACTGAGGTTGCTATAGAGGGAGCTTTTTCTCAGCCACTACCCAGTCTCCACCCCCAGTACCCAGCCTACCCAAGCCACCCATGCCAGGGCCCTCCTTCTAGGCCTCAGCCCCTGGGGCCCTTGCTTAGAGGCTTCTCTGCCTGCCCCCTCCACCCACTGAGGATTTTAAGGCCTCAGAGGCCCACAAGACTGACGTTACCTTTAGAATCATTTCTATTGCACTTGGGCAAAAAAAGATTTTTTCATAGGGCGTGGGGTTTTGAACATCATTTCTAACATTTTTTCTTAGGAAAAGGCATTCTGTGTTTCAAAAAGCTACTTATAAATGAACTTTTCTAAAATCAAGACAGGTATTTTTCTTGTATTCTGGAAGGAAGCTAAGTTAGTCTAGTATGTTTTACTCTTCCCCAAATCCTGTTGATTCCTTCCTGTTGTTTTGTGGTTGATGATAAACCAATAGATCTGTTACCTGAGCTGTTTATTTCTCCTACTTTAAAGCCATGCTTTTCCCAATCTTCAGAGATTCCTTGTGTATTTGTTAGGATAAGCTAAGTAGCAGTAATGTGCAGAGCCCAAGATGTCAGTGGGTTACCCGATAGAAATATAGTTCTTGTAGTCCTGGTATGTGTGCAGGTTTCCAGGGTATCACCTCCATGAACTCATTTGGAAATCCAGACTGAGAATAGCTTTGCCTTTTCCAACACATGATGTCCAGAGTTGCCTGGGCATTGCTATCCCAGTTGGCCAGAAGAGGAAAGAACCCAGAGGGGAGGAGATTTTTAGGGCCAGGCCCACATCACATCATCATGGTGCACATCAGTTTCTCTCCATCCATTGGCCAGAGCTAAGTCAAATGGTCACACCCCACTGCAGTGTGGGAACTATGGTCTTGCTGTGGTCCATAGGAAGGAACGACCACTATTCCTTGTATTTTTCATACCTTTCAAATATACCAGGCAGTTCTAGTTGTAAATGTGCCTTCCTGAAGGATGTACTTAGGGGATGTACTTAGGAGATGTGCCAGTGAGAGCAGGGCTATCACTCTTTCGTTTTAATTCAAGAAGTAGCCTTGGTAACACAGCCACACTGGGAGGAATGTTTATTACCCTTCTGGATTAGGCGAGTCCAAACTGTGGACCAGGTGGGAGGTTAACGTGTGGGAGAGTCCACCCAGGTTCTGCCCACTGGACATCACCGTCTCTGAGTACCACCGTGCATGCAGTGGGAGAGGCCCCAGTTCCAGGCCCAGCTGAACACTGACTGGCCATGTAACCTTGGGCAAGTTACCTGTCTGAATCTGTTTCCTTATCTAGATCAACTAGCAAATATTTAAGGTATTTCAGTGTTTTAAGATGGTATGGTTCTAAGAATTTGACCCCTGGGGATCTGGTAGGGTAATCACAACACAGCCACAAAGTTTGGAGAGCATTTTACAGCTCTTATAGCCATTTAATCATTAAAAAAAGAAAGAAAGAAGAAAAGGAAGGAAGGAAGGAAGAAACGAAGAAAGAAAAAGGAAAAAAGAAATGCACCGCAGATCATCAGAGTGTTCATTGTTTAAGTGCTGTTTATGAAGGAAAAAGGATTTGTTTGGAGCCAGTCTAGATGAGTGGTGAACAGCTCAGAGGTCCGCAATCACACTAAAATGTACTTTAGAGTGCCAGTCTAATGTAACACGTGGATCCATTCACTTTGGATGATTTTAAACTGCCAGTTTACACGGCCTTATCACTGGGCTTAACCCTCTTTGGGATGTGGCATTTGGAGCTTCACGCCCACCCATATGACTCTCAACCCTTGGAGTGTGAATTCTTCATTGATGTCTCCTCTAAGAATAATATTACTTCCAAGCAGCCCTATATATTGAACCAATACTACTTAGTATGGAAAAAATATATTATCAGTGAAACAAGTTTTTCTTCCTAGGGAGTAGTCATAAATAGAAAGGAAGCATCTTGTGGGCAAATCATGTTATGTTTTCCACTGCAAGGAGCAGTGCACTGTGCACATCTAAGCTTCTGTAGGCTTTGGCTTTGCAAAGGGCCAGGCCAGGCTGTTGAAAAAAGCATTGAGTGCGCACTTGCTCAAAGCACTGGGCTAAGGGCTGTGTTAATATTCAGAATATTACCATCAGTGTGGGCTACCTAACATTTGCTGGTCTTCTGAATATTATGTCATCTGAGATCTCAATGGGATAGGATCTAAGTTTCTGGGACTTCACTTGGTAGGATTTGGGGCAAAGGAATGAGGGAAAAAGGGCCTTGGTTTGATAAAAGAAGCTGTTGTACTATTATGTTTCAAAGCAGTTTTTAAAAACTCTGACTCCCCAGCGTATTACATTGCATTGAATATATTACCTCTTACTGAGCCCACACCCGCAATAGGCTAAATGAACCGCCAGAGAACTGTGGTTGACAAACTTCCCCAATGAGTAGAATTACTGGGACACTGTTTAAGATGAGAGATTTCCAGACCCTTCCTTTAGTGGTGCTGATGCAGAAAGTCCAAGGCAAGGTCAGGAATCTGATTTTTTTAAAGAAAATATTTATTTATTTTTTGGTATTTTTGGCTGCATTGGGTCTTAGTTGCAGCACACGGGATCTTTCGTTGCGGTGCGCGGGCTTCTATCTCTAGTTGTGGTGTGCGGGCTCTACAGTGCGCGGGCTCAGTAGTTTCGGCACACGGGCTCAGTAAGTACAGCGCGCAGGCTTAGTTGCCCCGCAGCATGTGGGATCTTAGTTCTCTGACCAGGGATCAAATCCATGTCCCCTGCACTGGAAGGGGGATTCTTAACCACTGGACCACCACGGAAGTCCCAGCAATCTGATTTTTAACGAGCTCTCCAGGTGATTGGACCAGCTTGAGAAACACTGCTCCAGTGCAGTGATCCCCAGCCTTTCAGAAGAGAGTTGCCATGAGGGGTGCCACGGGGACGAGAAGTACTCCTGCTCCAAGGCCAGGGCAGAAGATCTAGATGAACACCTGGCTTGGAGCATGCCCTCTATCAATATTTGTTGACTACTGGAAATAAGGTTACTTTGAGGAAATGAGCACATTCTCTCTCAACCTTAAGTGGATAGGGAGAAGCAAGTCATTCTGGAAGACTACTGGAAGTCCAGTGACTTTGGAAGTTCCAGTGGGCACTGTCAACTTTTATCTGTCCAGCTTTTTCTAGGCTTACCAACAGGCCCACCTCTTCTTTCGAAAGTCACATCATTTTTTTCTTCATTCACTTTGATTTTACAGTCTTGGAGCCAGGCAGACCAGTGGTCTCTTTCTGTTGCTTTTGTGTATCTTTACATCTAGCGGCTCTTAAAGATTATCTCTCAGGGGGCTTGTTCCCTGAATTGTAATCTGACTGTACAGATTGTAAAACGTGCAGCTGATTTAGTAATAGCTTTTAAAATATACACATTGGTTATTTGAGAGATGTTAAAATATAAAATTTGGTGTATTGTTTCGCGTTATTGAGCAGACCATACATTGTAGACCTCTAATGACTATTACTAACAGAGATTTCTCATCTCCTAGTGGAAGGATCTGTTATTTTAAGATAATGGAATAATGCCAGAAAGACCAAAGTTTAAGTCTCAGTCTACTTCTTAGAAGCCTTTTTTTTTTTTTTCTTTTTAACGAGACACTCTGAGCCTCAGTTTCCTTCACTAAAAGCGGGCTTACCACTTCCCACCTTGCTTGGTTGTTGGAGAATTAAAACCAGACACATGGTCTGGTTTTTTTTTTTTTTTTTTTTTTTTTGCGGCATGCGGGCCTCTCACTGTTGTGGCCTCTCCCGTTGCGGAGCACAGGCTCTGGACGCGCAGGCTCAGTGGCCATGGCTCACGGGCCCAGCCGCTCCACAGCATGTGGGATCTTCCCGGACCGGGGCACGAACCCGTGTCCCCTGCATCAGCAGGCGGACTCTCAACCGCTGCGCCACCAGGGAAGCCCCATGCCCTTGTGTTTTAAAGGCTGACCTTAGTGAGTGCTTCAAGGATTTTTGGGGTTTTCTGCAATTTTCATGGAGTGGATTCAGATTCTGCAGGTGATGTTGGTGAAACCTTTAACTGTCAGTGACCCTGGCCATGTTAGGAAACGCCTGACAATTGTGAAAATTCTGAGTGTTTTGGCTGTGTTTTGACAACAGCATTTCAGCTGACTGGTCTGGTTTTTCACTGTTTTGCTTCTATGAGGGTCGGGGCAGAAAATGAGAACAGGTTAATGCTCGAAAGTGAGTGCCTGGCTAGGGGTGAATGATTCACAGACCTACTTGCTAATCCATCTAACATCTATCATAAGTAGTTAGACAAAAAAAACATTTAAAACTGTTTGAAATATATAGATTTAAAGGAACACCAAGTTATCTGTTTCATTTGTGCTTGACAGTCAGGGCTGGGGCATGTTTTGTGCTGCCAGCAGGAATGAGGAATTGAGAAATAAGGAACAAGTGTTCTTTCTACCCTGTAATAAAGGGCCTGACTTAGCAAAACAACAAAAAACCCTGCTTTTGTGCCACTGAGAGTTTTCCTGAGTTGAGTGGGACCTGAAGGATGGTGGAGGGGATATTTCATGAAAGTAAAAAGAACTTAGCTGAATTAAGATTTTCTCTGCCCTGTGTTGGTCCCTCACATAAGCAAAGTTAGAACTGTATTTTATATTTAAACAACACTCAGTCTTCCTGGGCCCTCTTGATTTATTAAAAAAAAAATTTAGACACTATCCTGCCTTTGGGGGCTTCAATATTCAATAATATTACCTTTAGAAATACCTGTTTTGAGCATTAAAGGAAGCAACCATTTAGAAAGAGTAGATGCAAAATGCTGGTGAGGGAGCTTTGAGGATTTCGAGGCAGTATAACTTACACTCCATGTGCTTCTAATCTAGTTAGGAAGATAAGATCTAAACAGGTTAAAAGTTAAATAAGAATAATAAAGTGAAGAAATAACCTAAAGCTGTAGAGATAACATGTCACTGGGCCGGCATATGATGAATTGCCAAATAGAGTTACACAGCAATAAGGCTTTCACAATTCAGAGGTGGGAGAAGACCTGGTGTGTGTCTGCTGGTGAAGTGCTAGCCACCTCCGGGGTTTCTGTTGTGAAATTCAAGACTCATTCATTCAACAAGTATTTATTTGTGTCAGGTGCTGTGCTACATGCTGGGCATACAGAGGTGAGCAGACAAGGAGATTGCAGTTTGGTGGGGACAGCTAGACAGTGAACAAATAAACTCACAAGTAGTTCATCACAGGTCATGATGAGTTGTACAAGGGAAAGCTTACACCAAGATGACAAAGGGGGAAACAATCTAATTTGGGCTGCTGTAGGGGAAGGCTACCCTGAGGAAGTAACATTTGAACTGAGAGCTGAAGAAAAGATTTCACCCCAAGTATTTGGTGAAGTAAGAACGCTGCTGGACCCAATTAAGTAGCATCTTTTATTTCCACAGATAATTAGTTTAGAGGATAGAAAAAAGCCAAAACACAATTTATAATTGTTTCATGTTGTGGACATTAGGTGAAAGTCTATTTGTAATGAGCATATGCTTCCATGAACACAGACACACACACACACACACACACACACCCTTCTTACACATTGTCCTGCTCATATCCCACCCACGGCTCTCTCACCCCACTTGACAGAGTAATTTTGTAAACGACTGTGGAAAAGGTCATTCCAGATTCCTAGCAGGTCTGCCTCAACGTTTCCTAGAAGCTCTCGTGGAGGTGAAAATTTTGATTGCCAAAAGCTTTGTATACCCTCTCCCCGAACGTGGCCATGACTTCCCAGGAAGAGTACTGTGCTTGGGTTAACTGTCCCTACGCCTTCATTTAGCTGGCATCAGCGCTGGTCCAAATCAGTCTTCATGGATGACAACACAAGTTTGCCCCCACCATTCACCTTGCCGGATCCTATTTCCTGGAGCCACATCAGAAAAATAGTGGAGGCAGTAATTGCTTTTCAGATGACAGCGACATCATCGACTGAAGAGACAGGATAATGTGGTGGCCGCTAGCACAGCCTGCAAAATTAGACTGCCTGGGTTGGAATCCCAGCCTGCCTGTGTGACTGTGGACAGCTTTCTTCTCCGCGTTAATGTCAATCTGAGACATCCTCACCTGCAACCTATTGGGTCAGATGCGTTTTGGAATCCAGAATATTTCAGATTTTAGATAGTATGTTGCCAATACTCTGTATTGCTAAACACCACTAGCTGGGTCTGGGGCAATATCCCATAATCAAACACATCACTATTTCTTCAGCAAAGCATATGGATACTCATATACTGGAAGAAAGGAAATCTGCAGAGTCTTGTTAGAGACTAGACAGTCTAGGTTTGTCTACTGAATGACTTCTAAAAAATACTTGGTTTTTCAGAGTTTAGTATCTTTCTTACAGGTGAGATGGATGTCTTAGGAGGATCAATGAGAAGATATATGTAAGTGCTAAGGACAGAAGACACCATGCCAGGGTGAGCTGTTTGTGTGAAGTATCTGTTATTATAAAGCCACTGTAGACTGAGAAGAAGCTGAATCTACAATGTCATTTCCTTCTGTTCTCCGTCTCAACAGATAGGCCTTGACTGTGTGCCAGGCACACTGCTTGGCGCTGTAGGAAAACAAATATGGACCAGACAGCGTTCCTGCGTTGCATTACAGTCACAGCACCCATGGTCGGGGACGCTGCCAGCATTTTTTTTTTTTTTTTTGCTTTGCATATCCCACTCTTTCCTAGGTATTTTCCATGCTGGGCTATTTGAATTATGTAAGGATCAAATCAGCCTCCAGATAGACCATTGTGTCTGGTATGTTGTCATACACACAGAGGGCAGGAAATGATGACACATGATGCAAGTGACTGGAAACGGTTCTCAGGTAGGAAGTTATAGTTGGGACAGTAATGAGAGGAAGGAAGCCAGTTCAGTTGAATGAGCACTTAGAATAGAAGTGAGGACACTTGTTCCTCGGGCACCCTTCTTTGTGGCAGGCACCTTGCTGGCTCGTGGGACTGTAGGAATGAGAAGGGCGAGCACTCTGTGCCCTGGAAGTGGTGTGGTGTCTGCTGATGTTCACTCTTTCTGTGTGAGCCTGGAGAAACCAGTCACCCTCTCTGAGCCTGTGTACTTATCTTCAGAACAAAAGGGCTGGAGCTGGTTATAACTAAGGCCTCATCTTACCTTCAAAAGTCTGTGATCCTAAAGAATTACTTAACAGCTTGTTGCTCAACCCCTGTCCATCACTCTGGGATTCAAGTAAAGGATATGGGCTTTTGCTGCAATAAGAGAGACTTGAGGTAGACCTAAGGAAGGACTTGTTGGTGACAGAGTGTTGGAATGTATTTCATTAGGGTTTATTATCTCCCCAAGCTGGGCTATCTCATTTTTCAAATAATGAAGACTGACAAGTGTCAGGCTCTGTTTTAGGAGAGAAAAGCCCCTTCTCTCGTGGAGTTCACATTTCAGTGGGGCAGAGAGATAATAAAAAGTGATAATAATGAATACACGATGTAATTTCAGATAATAATAATTGCATAGACGAAAATTAAAGACGGGAAGGAGGAGAGAGAGTGCAAGCAGGGTTGGTGATTGGAGGGCTGTTTTCATAGAATGGTCTGGGAAGACTTGCAGAAGGTGAGTCCAGTCACGGAGAGAGCCAGGCGGGGAAGGTTGGGAAGGGCAATTCCAGGTGGGGGCAACCGTGAGTTCTGAGGCAGGGAGCTGAGAAAGCCGACATGTTGGAGGAACAGCCAGGAGGGAGTGAGGGAGTGGGAGAGAGGCAGGGAAGGAAGTAGAGAGCCACGCAGGCTCCTGGAGGGAGCCCTGGGAAGGACTTTGGATTTTATTCCAACTGTGAGAAGAAGCCATTGGAGGGTTTTGAGAAGGGAAGTGACATGATTTGATTTGAAAAGAAAGCTTGCTCTACTAGAATATGGATCTAGCAGTCATTTATCAGGAGTGCCTGTGACCCTCGTGTAGGTTAATTTAGTCCAGCCTGATATTACTGGATCTGGACTAAGTGCATTTTTAACATCTCAACAGTTGAAATACAGCATCTATTTCCATCTATATCTTTGTCTTTTCTCTATGTATTTCTTTGACAAAAGGGTTTGTATGAAGATGGATTGCTTTCTAAAGAGAAAATATTGTCATCTTTTGAGTTACTGCTTGTGCCGTCTTTTATCTTTTTATAGTGCAACTTTTGAAAAGCTATGCTATTTGCTCCTTCCTCCCTTCCTTCTTTCCTTTTTTAAAACAAATACTTAATGTTTCATAAGACACCTAGATTCCCCGCATGCGAGTGTTTGGGTAGTATTTGCTGGGTGGTGTTTTCCTTTTTTGTGCAAACAAACCTTGGAATACTGAATAGTATTCACAGATGGTGGAATTGAAACTTTCAGTTCTATTTTCTTTGCACACACCTTGTTTGAGACAGATGTTTGCTGCTGATACGCTGATAACAGTGTTGCGAAAGTGAAATTTAAATTGCCTTAAAATGTCTCCTGAATATGTCAGCCTCAAATCATGTGTATTTTGTGGCAACCCTATTTTCTTAGTTATTTAAAGCTCAGCTATGATACAAGCCCAGAATGCCCCGTGTGCCTCTTGTGTGCAAGTGGCCAGCACACCCACTCTCAGTCACCTTGGGGAATATTTAAGGGCAGGCTGGGCTTGCTACCCGAATAGCTTACTAACTGCCCACTTTTGTGCTCAGGAAATATATATCAAAGCCACAAGAGGGCAGCTTGTCCAGTGAGTCGAGGGGTAAAAAGTGCTTTAGACACAGGATAACAAGGGTGAGAACTTCTGAATTTTTCAAAATGTTTCTTGCATAAGGAAGCTTTTTTATATTCTTAGCCAGCTTCATCCATTTCAAGAGACAGTGTTTTTGGAAATTAAAGGTTTTAGGGCAAGTTCTTTCACTCAAATCTATTTTCACTTTTGTTTGGAATATGAGTACCCATTTCCCCTTGAACTCCCCTTTCCCCCATCTTCCAGCCCTTTTATCCTTGTTCAATCTTTACTGAACTATAATTTACACATAGATAACATTCAAACAATTTTTAGTGCTATGTGGAACACATACAGCCATGGAACCACTGCCCTCATCAAGATATAGAAATTCCCAGCTCTCTAGAAAGTTCTCTTGTGTCTCTTTGCAGTCAGTCTCCCTTTGCAGGTCCGAAAACCCTTTGGATCATTAATCTTTGAAATTTTTATAAAGCATTTTACAAAGCATTTTATAAATGTAAAGTAATGATAATGCACAAATATTGGGGCCCTTTCTAAGAAGCTGTGTGAGGGCTCTGGAGAGATTAAGGAAATTAGAGGCAGCTCCTTTCCAAGACGATTATATGAGTTCTTACTCTTTATAGTTGTGGTGGTAGTTTTAATCTGGCTCATTTTCACTGAGAGGGAGGGTTATCGTTAACTGCACAGTTGATAATTATCCATTTGTTCTTTAAGGTTTATTTGTGCTCTAATAATAGCTGATTTAATAATAATGCATTTCTGGCACTTAACTACTTACTGGTATTAATGAGCTCAAGGAATCTTCTCTGTGAAGGAAGTGCCATTATTATCCATATTTAGATGAGGAAACTGAGGTACATGTGACTTTGATGGATGAAAAGGATAAGTAGAGTTAGTTTCTTGATGTGAAATGTAAGATAAATGAAATTAAAAGCTTAAGAAATGCATGTTCTCATTGATCAAAGTAGTACCCTTAAAAAATTAGTGCTTCGGGCTTCCCTGGTGGTGCAGCGGTTGAGAGCCCGCCTGCGGATGCAGGGGACACAGGTTCGTGATATATATATATATATTTCTTCTCTAGATGCACATAATGTCCTTGGGCAGTGTTGTCTGTGGCCATGGGTTGAACGCCATGACAACTTCAGTTCTGCATCCCTGACCTTGCCTGCCAGGCATCCCTCTGTCTGTTTCCCTGGTCCCCGCCTTCATCTTCTCCAGATGGGTCACCCTGCCTTTAGCCCCTCTGCATCGTGGTCAGGAGATCTTTCTAACAGGTAGTTCTGGTAATGCCACCTTCCTGATTTAAATTTTCCAGTGGTTCATTGTGCAATGAAATGTGAGTGCCTTGCCTTTTTCAGCTGCACGTCCTGCTGCCCCCTCCGCTGCCCACCCTCAGTCCAACTACTCGTCATTCTCCAAAGATGCTGCACTCTCTCAGGTCCCCATACCCAGGAACTCACTGTGCCTTCTGGCTGAAAAATGCCCTCTCCTCATCCGTCATCCCTGTCTGCCAAGCAGACTGTTATTCATCCTCCAGAACTTGGCTCACGTCTTCCTTGATTAACCTTGACAGACTTGCAGTCATCTTTCCACTTTCCATTGCTCCTTGTGTCTTAGAGCTGGTGTCCCATTGTTTCATGATGGTCTTGTTTCATGTCTGTGGTCTGCTAATCTGCGGCACCCTGGAGGGCAGCAACTTTGTCTTTTCAACTTGGCGTCTCTCGCCTAGCTCAGTACCTGGACTCCCTATTCCAGACCATTATATACCATGAAGGCAGAGAAGATGCCTCTTTTATTCACCACTGCTATACCCAGTGTCTGGCTTAAGGCCTGACCTGTAGTAGGTATTCAATTAATATTTGTTGAAAGATGAATAGTGGGTGTTTTTAAGTGTCTCATTGCAATGGTTTAGCCCAGGGATTGCCACTGAAAGATCCCCGGCATAATCAAGCCATGGACATATTCTGTGTGGCTTCCCAGTATTTTTTAAAGATTAAAAATTTGGTACCTCTCCTATTTACCACTGTCTACACCACTCCTCTTATTTTTTGCTCTTAGTCTACTTCCTCATTTGTTCTCTGCCTGGTCCTGAGACATAAGGTTGGGGGTACAGAGAGGGAGGTAGTGTATTAGACCTCTAGGGCTGCCATAACAAAATATCAATACCACGGACTGGGTGGCTTAAACTAGAGAAATTATTTTCTCACAGTTCTGGAGGCTGGAAGTCCAAGATCAAGGTGTTGGCAGGTTTGCTTTCTTCTGAGGTCTCACTCCTTGGCTTGCAGATGGCCACCTTCTCGCTGTGTCCTCACATGGTCATCCCTTGCTTTATATGTGAATGTATCCTAATCTCCTCTTATAAGGACACCATTCATATTGGGTTAGGGCCCACCCATATGACCTCATTTAACCTTAGTTACCTTTTCAAAGGCCCTATCTCCAAATACTGTCACATTCTGATGTACTGGGGCGGGGCGGGGGGCGGTGTCAGGGCTTCAACATATGAATTTAGGAAGGATACTATGCATCTTATAACGGGCAGGAACATGCGCTCTCAGGTACTATGGTCTCTGCCTTGTGTCTGACGAGTGTTTTAGAACTCAGGAGCCATGAGAGAGAGCACTTTGCTCACCAAGGCAGAATCTAGATGGACATAGCACTAGATGGACATGCACCTGCTCCAACACCTGATCTCCACTCTGATCACTTTGATCAGGGGATCATATTCATGTTTCCTAAACAACTGACATTTAGGTAAAGTGCCAGGTAGAACTTAGGTGCTTTTCAGTTTGGAAATATACAGCCTTTCATCCTATTCACTCCAAAAGCTGACGTGTGGGCTGCAAACTACCTTTGCCAAGGGTTCGGTGGACAGTCGAGGGAAAAGCCTTATAGTGACACGGCACCACCTCCATTTGCTGTAAGCAAACAGCCAGGTCCTTTATTACCCTTGAAACCAGCACTCGTGACACAAGTTGGACTCAGAAGCAAGTCAAATGCCAACTTTCTGTGGGTCAAAGTTCCTTCAAGCACTGTGTTAATCAAAAGCTCAACCTTAGTTAATTAGGCCATTGAGTTGGGAAGAACTTTGGAACAAATGATTACCTAGTTCAACTGCAGGAGTTAGCAGAACTCAGTATTTTGTTTCCCAGAGGTAGCTTGCAGACTTGTGGTCTTTCTTGGAGCGGGTGGTAGTGAGACTTCTGTGGGGTTTTATTCATTCTCAGTGAGTTGTAGCATAATAAAGTCTGCTGTACAGAGCCTAGTTAATCAAATGTATTTAATTAAAGATGAAGTGGAATAGGTAGGGAATATTGTTCATATATGGGCAGAAAAGCTAGCTGCAAAGGGCTTCCAAAGGTAAAGAAATATTTAAAACACTAACAGCTCACAGGGCTTTAAACAATTTTGAGTGTTTGGTGATTTACCCTGAAAGACCGCAATTTAATGTGCCTCTGCAGAAAGACATTTAAATGAATATAATAATCATAGCTGCCCTCCATTGAATGTTTTCTCTCATATGGGGCCCCAAGGGCTTCATATATGTTGTCTTGTTTATTGTCACAATGTCCGTAACACGTGGATAAACAGGCTCATATTAGATGAGAAAAAGGAGGATCAGAGAGGTTGAGTAAAACGCCCAAGGTCACCCAGCTAGCAAGCAGTAGAGGTGAGTTTTGAGTACCTGGCCAAACCTGTGAGCTTCTCCTCCCCGTTATACCACCTCTTTATACGTTCCTCTTCTCTCCTTGTCGGACTGAGATTTTTTCCCCTTGAATGTCCTTTAGCTAATATCAACCTGAATAGCCTTGTGGAATTGGCAAAAGGGCATGACCTATTTTCTCCATGTATGTGAGCCAGTGCAGATCTCTTGTACTGACCAGTTATGTAGCTTTCCTTGTAATCCATGCACACACAAAGGTGTGTATTAATCGTAAAACACCATATTTCTTCTTACCGCTTCCCCTCCAACCACTTAGCCATCATTTACTGCATACTCCTCCTTAGCCATCTCTGGGTCAATAGTATTATCTTTTCCATTTCAGAGTTTGGGTAAGAGAGGCATCAGGACACCTCGCATTAGCAGAGATCAGCCACTCCTGGGCTCAGTGAGGAGGTTTGGTAAGTCATCTGGCTCCATCTTCACTGGGGCTTAAAAGAACATCATTCAGGGGTGGAGAAAAGTAGGTGAACATTACATAGTGACAGCCAAATGTTAATCCTCTCTCATTTTTTAAACCAACACATCGTTTTTTTCTGGGTATTTGCCTAATTTACTAGGCCAGAGTGCCCTGTATGTTTTTTGTTTTTGTTTTTTTTAATTAATTAATTAATTTATTTATTTATTTTGGCCGTGTTGGGTCTTCATTTCTGTGCGAGGGCTTTCTCTAGTTGCGGCGAGCGGGGGCCACTCTTCATTGCGGTGCGCGGGCCTCTCACTGTTGCGGCCTCTCTTGTTGCGGAGCACAGGCTCCAGACACGCAGGCTCAGTAGCTGTGGCTCACGGGCCCAGTTGCTCCGCGGCATGTGGGACCTTCCCAGACCAGGGCTGGAACCCGTGTCCTCTGTATTGGCAGGCAGATTCTCAACCACTGCGCCACCAGGGAAGCCCACCCTATATGTTTTGCAAGTACCATTGTCCCCGGAAGACTCCCACAGTCAAAAAGAATGACAGGGGCTTCCCTGGTGGCGCAGTGGTTGAGAGTCCGCCTGCAGATGCAGGGGACACGGGTTCGTGCCCCGGTCTGGGAAGATCCCACATGCCGCGGAGCGGCTGGGTCTGTGCGCCATGGCCGCTGAGCCTGCGCGTCCGGAGCCTGTGCTCCGCAACAAGAGAGGCCACAGCAGTGAGAGGCCCGCGTACCGTAAAAATAAAAAAAAAAAAAAAAAAAGTCTTTTAATACTGAGTTTTTCTGTAGTGTACACTGCATTTCATCAACTGTAGAATACACTTCCCCCCCACAATTTAACATGTCTGAAGTTGGGATACATCTTGTGGAGATTTCGATTTGGTGAAACACAGCATTCCTCTAATAACCCACAAATGACCAGCATTAAGTGTTCTCTGCCTCCTATTTTTCACAAAGTGCAAGTGCCTTTAAAAACTAAAATTTTTGGTGACTCCATATGATGGTTTTGAGACGAGTAGCCTGTGGACCTCCTAAGCAGCGGTCCTGGCATTCAGAACAACCCATGTGACATCACGGAGCAGCCTCTTAGGCAGCAGGTCCTAGAACAGATACTCTTATCCAAAGCCTGGCTCCCTTCCAGTGCTCTGCATCATGGGATTTACAAGTCAAATACTCTGTTTTAGAATATTTCACTACTATGTCCCCAGAGTGATTTGTTAGCATCCATTTATGTGTGAATGAGTCCAAATTCACATTCATGTTAAATACATGGGTAAGTAGCATCTTTGTAGAGGTAATGCCACAGAATGGACAGGATTCTCCAAGTCACATGGGTCTGATTTATACAGGCTTTAAGATTTGCAGAACCTCTGTATTATAGGGCCCCATGGGTGATAGTACATTAATCCTTAAATCAGTAGGGGTACAGGTAGATTGGTTAACTAAGGTTTTTCCCTGCACCTACTACGTGCCAGGCTCTGTGCCAGGTACTGGGTAATTAAGAGATTAAGACAGAAAGGATTGGTTTTCTGCCTCCAAGAACCTGGTCTAGTAGTGAAGGCAGACATTAAATAATTGAGTTGTGAGTGGGCTGAAGAAGAATTACAAGGAGTTAAGGGAGTTTAAAACCAGAGGACCTACTCTGAATGTCAGTGGGAGGAGTGACCACTGGTGAAGGTTTCTTGGAATTTAAGTGCTGTTTTAACTGAGACCTGAAGGAGAAGGAAGGAGTGGTTTACTAGGCAGAGGGCATCTGGGGGCAGGTGGTAGTGACATCAAATGAGGAACAGTTGGAGGGTTTCAACATGGGCCAGCGAGTGTCAGGTTCAAGGAATAAGCATGAACCCAATGGGGAAAGAGGTAGAGGGAAAATGGCTTCAGATGAACAGATGTCTGTCCTAAAATCAGGATATAGTCACGTTTCTTGAAGAGTCTTTAAAAGCCCTTAAGAGATTTTTTGTTCTTGTGGTTCAGACATATATTCTTCCTTCTCTATTAGCATCATTTCCTAGAGCTGGATTGCAAGTCCTGTTTTCCTGCCAATCCTTTGAATTCTCCCCAAATCTATGTTCTTAATTCCCTTCATCTACCCCTTACAGGAAGGTGATCAGCTTCTAGTGAGAGATTGTTTTCATTAATAAATGTGTCCACTTTTCTTTTTCTCTACTTACTTGATGGCATCAGGGAAGGGTGATCACTGGCATAGTATAATACATAATTCCTCCATCCAAAAGCCAGATTAAAAAAAAAAAAAAGATGGTCTAAATAGAACAGACAGAGGCCAGCTACTTGACTCTGCTTCCATTTTGGACCATCATGAGATTCTCAGGTTTTGAAACTTCATGCTCTATGTTCACATTTTCTATCCAGAGTACTGCTAAGCACTTGAGTAACTTCATTGACAGATTCGGAAATTCACACACGTGCATGTACACACATACGTGCATGTACACACATACACATACCATATACAACATGGAACCCAAGTTCCACTGAATTGGCCTTCTCAAGCTTGCTGGTTTCTTAGTCATGAGTGAATTTGATGTCGTCATTTTCGAGAGGTCTGTTGAGTGTAGGCCCACGCTGCTCCCGGGCCCCTTGAACTGTTCTTGTTCTGGGATATCTGCTGATGCTTCAGTTGTCTTGAGAACTTTAAAAAAAAAATGTCAATGCACAGGCCCTGCTCGCTGAGACACTGATTTAACTGGTCTGAGGAGGGACCCGACTATCAGTATTTTTTGAAAACTCCACGATTGAGTCTCATCTATGTCCCGTGTGGACAACCACGGTTTTACACTTTTGCTTATTAACCTGGTGAATGGCTGTGTATTGCTTTTTCCGGAGAGCATAATTTGCGTTCTGTAGTAGCTGTTTTTGGGCTTGTTTTTCCTGTGGTCTGCGAAGATGGTTTGGGCCTTAAAAACCTTTGGGTCTTAGGAAGACTTTGCCACTGCTTGGTGGAGTCCTGTCTGAGAATGGATCCCCTGTTTACACCACCCCATTACATGTCCTGGGAACCACACCTACACGTCCTCCCTATGACACTGTTCAGAATATACAGTTTAATTACTTAACACCTAAAATTTTATAGATTACAGGTGTATCTATAGATACAGGTGTATCTGTAAAATAGATACACCTGTAATAGAACTCCCGTTCTGTGTTACTGGTACAGCTTAAAGATCATGGGAACATTTTTGTCTTATGACAACCCCAGCTATCTATCTGTTGTGATGTTCACTTAAAATGAACAGAGACATAACACAGACACATTTCAGTTCCATTTTAGGTCTGGGGGAAGGTCTTGAAAATCTCATCTGACCTTTACTTAGACACCAGTAAGAAGAGATTAAGAAGTTGATCTAGACCAGTCCCTAGATGCTAAAATGCAGAAACCAAGGCTAGGGGTTGAGAGAGAGGCGGCGCATTGAAATAGTCAAGCCTAGAACTCAGGTCCCAGGTCCCTTAACGCTAATGATCTTTTCTCTTCACTCTGCTGTCTCAAAAAAATTTTTTGTGGCTTTTCCTCTTTATTCACACTACCACCTTCCTAGTCCTAAATTTATTCCTGAATTATTGCAATAGCCACGGAAGGGGGAAAAAAACCCAACAAAACCCAGAAGAAACTGCATCAAAATGCCAGCTACGGTTGAGTGTGAAAGGTAGAGGTCTAGATTTAATTTTTATATCTGCTTTTCTGTGATTTATACATTTTCTTTAATAAACAAGTATTACTTTCCTAAAGGAAAACCATAAACCATTAGTGGAATAGCCTTCTTACCGGTTTCTGAATGTATGTGTCTATTACGCAATCCTGTTTGTGGCTCGCTATCAGATCAGATTCCTAAAATATGTTTTTCTCCTGTCATTATCCTGCTTACACCTTCAGGGGCTTCTGTTGCTCTTGAGAAAAAGTCTAAACTCCTGGAATGCAAAGGTCTCCTTAATCTAGGTCCCACTTCTGTCTGTCCCCGTATCTCCACCTCACCCAGTGCAATCTTCCCTTCTGGCAGGGCCAGCATCCCCCTTGTCCTAGAACCAGGAGAACTCTGTCCAGTTCTTCGGATCATGCTGTTCTCCACTTGGAGAGCCCCACACTCTTTGTCCCTTTCTCTTTATGTGTCCAAATGTTGCCTTTCTAAGCTCAGCTCAAGTACCTCCTTCTCCTGTTCACATTTGTCACTTTTTATCTGTATCAAGGATGGCAAATAGGTTTCATTATATATACCAGGTCCAGACAATTGAGAATAATGTTGCATGGGGAATCCTGAGAGCTCATCCCTGCTCAGAGGGGAAGGGTTCTGTGATCACCAGTGGTTTCTGCCAAAGGCACAATAGGGAGAAGTGACAGAATATTTGTTACCTATCTTCCATCCAGATGTATAACCATTCTTTCAGACCTGTGATGTCCAATACAGTAGCCACTAGCCACATGTGGCTATCTAAACTAATTAAAATTAAATACCATTAAAAGTTTACTTCCTTAGTCATGAGACAGGCTGGGACCTGGGACCCTTTACTGCAGTGCTTGCACCTGGACGAACGTCTCCTCGAGAGCAACAAAATGCAAAGAAACTATGAGGGACTAAAAATAACTGCAAGCATGTGCAGTTGGGGCAAATTATGAGCATGTCACAAAAAGACCAAAACCCAACTGCCATTTCTGAGGTGCAGGGAGCAAAAGCAGGGTCCTGAGCATGACCCCTGCAAATAGCACCACCAAGGGGGTGGACAGACCACCAAGCCACGCCTCCCCCCACGGATCCACCCCATCCTCACCCCATTTAGGGGACCAGCTCACCCCGCCTTGGGGGGTGAGCAAGGGAACCTATTACCTGTTTTTGCTCCCTTGGGCTATAGCAGGAGTCCCAATAAAGCCTTGCCTAACTTCCTCTTCTGGCCTCTTATCAATTTTTATTGATTAACGGGTCCAAGAACCCAGGTTGGTAACAGTAGCACTACCCACATTTTAAGTGCTCAGCAGCTACACGTGGCTGTACTGGCCACCATATTGAACAGCAAAGATAAAGAACCATTCTGTCATTACAGGAAGAACCATCAGCTCTGTTTTAGCTGTATAATTAAATAACAATGTAAGACAGAATATATTTGTTTCATGTGTGTGTGCCTTGTTTTCTCAGTGGGCTCAAAAGCTTTTCATGGGCAGGACTCTTCTCTTACACTTGTTTTGTATCCCAGAGCACTGAGCCAGTGCTGGGCATGTATGGAAATACTTTATAAGTATTTGTTGAATTGAGTTTTTAGTACTAACTTGGCAATGTGCTATAAAGTAGAGTAGTAGAATGAGAACTAATTTGGAAATCGGGAAACCAAGTTTCTGGCTCAAGCTCTTCTGCCAGCTAATGTGTAACTTGAAATATTTCATTTAACCAAAGTAGGTCATAGTTTCCTCAAATGTAAACAGTTATGGACTAGACTACATCGGAAGATTTTTTCCAGGTTTGGAATTTTGTGATACATAGTGTTCATTTTAAACAGAAATGCACTCATGCACACACACACACTCAGAATGGAAAACTAGCCTGTTAAAAAATATTCTAGCTTATTTTAAATGCCTTTTATCTAATTTCCTGACTATATAACACTATCATTTGAAGGTTTAATGTCCTGCCAGATCTACAGCTAAATTCTTCTTTGAAGAGGATCATAGCAAAGGGAAGATGCCTCCACAAGTGGAGAATGTCAGACTCGGCAAGTGCGATGGAGAATTAGGTAGCCTTTGTCAGTAAGAAGGCAATGGAACAGCTGTCTCATGTTATGACAACCAGACTGCGTGCAGAAACCTCCAGTTTATGCCGCCCACCCTTTGCCCTTGCTCTAAGTAAGAGATCAGCAAACTATGGCCTGCTCTGCTGCCAGTTTTTGTATGTAGCTAAGAATGGTTTTTACATTTTTAAGCGTTTCCCCCAAAAAAGAAAGAGAAAGAAAAATATGTAACCATATGGCCTGCAAAGCCGAAAATATTTACTATCTGGCTCTATACCAATGGCCAGTGACCGTCATGTACAGATCCAACCACTTTTCAAGGCAGATCGCTTTCTGAGATATCATAAGGGCCTGTAGCTCAAACACAGTGGGATAAAACTCCCTGTTCTCCAGGCTCTGAAGACAGGGAAAAGCAATGGGCTGGTGGGGCGAAGGCCGGGCCCCATGGCTCCACCGCCTTTGTATCTGAAGCAGGCAGAGGCCTTGACTCTCAGTGCTCTGAGTGCAAAGCCAGTCCTTGGATCCAGACTGTGCATTCTGGTCTTGACGTTGGAAATTTGATGAGTCACAGTTTCTGGCTGTGTCCTCCTTGACATTCAGCATTCACAAGAATAAATTCTGAGGGTTCCTTGAAGGGGAAGGCGACACTCCGTGGTCACCCAAGCTTATCTGAGGAGGGAGCCGGGCTTGCATCTCAGCTTGTTATTCTTTTTCTTTTTCCTCTCTCTGCAGACACTCCTTTCAGTGCTTGAGTTATCTAGACTGAGTGTGCAGATAGACTGCTGGAAAGGCAGACCCCGCCACCAGGGCAGGGCTGGGCCAGTATCTGAACTCAGACAGCAGCCCTGCCTGGTGGGCCTGAGGCGAATGGCAAAGTTGACAGTTTTAAAAGTAAAAAATGACTCTTTTACTTTTCCTTCAGATGCCCCACAGCAAGGGCCCTTGGGTTTCCCCAAACCCTCTTTCTCCCTCGGCCTGCTCTCTAGGCTCTCACTAAATCTTGATTTCTAAAATGCACATCTTCATTATCCAACACCCCAGTTCTGGCATCTTTTCTTTTCTGATCTACCCTTTTTTCCCCCTCCCCTTGTCTCATTCTCTCCTCCAGGATAATTTTCAAAGTTCTATCACCCTTGGCTTCTGGTTACACACAACTGCCTTTAGTATAATGTAGTGTGCCTCACATCTAATAAAAATCCAAATTTACAAAACAAAAGAGATTTGAAAGGTAAATCTTCCCTTTGTTAAAGAAATTTTCCCGAATGAAAGACTAGTATCTCTCTTTCTCCCTCCCTCCCTCCCTTATATGTTTAGCACTTTCTACATTTCATTATAGCCCTTGGTGATTGAGGGTGGGCCCCTAGTTGGCTGCAAGCAAATTCATTTTTGTATTTGCAGATCATGGGGCACCCCCTTGCCCCCATCCTGGATCATAAAAAAATTTACTTTCTCTAGTTTGTTTACTGTCAAACCTGAGCTCATTAAATATATCCAGTGGCCTGGGTCATGGTCATACAAATAATAGGACCTTGGCTCACTTACAACAATGGTTGCATTTGCTTCAGCTAGTACGGATTCATTTGGAGAACTTACCAATTTATTCTCAAGGATGATCCTAGCCCAGCACCAAGCTCCCAGCAGCTTCCAATTAACAGTAACGAGCAGTGCCTGTGCACCATTTCTCCATTCTAGAATTCCCAGCCTGGAACAGTGCTGTTGTCACGCCCAGGGAAGCATCCGTTAGGAAAGTCTGCTCCGAGTCAAATGCTGATGGCCGGTTCTGGATAGAATTCCCTGACACACAGCCTTGGTTTTCATCATGGTTCTGATAGCAGAACACACAACTATGAGACAGAGAGAAGGGAAGCAACAGAAATCGATTTGCTAAAATTTGAGATGCAAATACACAGAAAACCCCATCATCTTTGGGATTCTCCATTATTCAGAGTTCAGTGTAAGCCTAATAGTTACAAGCTGAGATTTGGGTGTCTGAGTTCCAGTCTTGCCTTCCCCCAATAACTAGCTTTAGTTAACTAGGGATCATAATAATACTTGCCACATAGGATTTTGGAATGATTGAAGAGGTAATATTTGTCAAGAATTTAGTGCTGGGTCTGGTACACAGTGGGTGTTTAATAAGTGTTGGTATTAGTGTGTTAGTACATGTGTGAGGGGCATGGTCTACTGCAGCTTTTCTCAAACTTTTTTGGGCTCAGCACATCTTAACAGGCAAGTAAAATAAAGGACACTCAATGAGATGTAAACTTCAGATAAGCAATAAGTAATTTTTTGGTATAAGTATGTCCCAAATATTGCATGGATACTTATGCTAAAATATTATTTGTTGTTTATCTGAAATTCAAATTTAACTGGGCATCCCGCATTTTTATTTGCTAAATCTGGCAACCCTGTCTTTACATTCTTAAGAATTATTGAGGAACCTGAAGTGTATTTGTTTATGTGGGTTGTATCTGTTACTGTTTACCACATTGGAAATTCAAACTAAGAAATTAAAAATATTTATTTATTAAGTACTTAAATAATCGTGATTTCTTATGTTAACATAAATGACATTTTATGAAAAACTATATAAAAAGTAGATGGTAGAAACCACATTATATTTTTGCAAATCTCTTTAATTACTGGCTTGATAGAAGTCAGCTGTTTTTTTTTTTTTTTTTTTTTTTGCGGTACGCGGGCTTCTCACTGTTGTGGCCTCTCCCTTTGCGGAGCACAGGCTCCGGACGCGCAGGCTCAGCGGCCATGGCTCACGGGCCCAGCCGCTCCGCGGCACGTGGGATCTTCCCGCGTCCCCTCCATCGGCAGGCGGACTCTCAACCACTGCGCCACCAGGGAAGCCCCAGCTGTATTCTTATATCTGCTTCTGCCTTCAATCTGGTGAGATATGTTACTTTTATCAAAGTAAACAAAGAATACTCAGCTTCACAAAGATATGTATTTGGGAAAGGGAGGGGTATTGTAATAGCCGTTTCAGATAATTGAGAACATTCTTCTTTGATATTAAACCCAAACTCTACAAGAGATAGTTTCTTAAAGATTAGTTGCAGTGTAGAATCTGAAACCATATCAATGAACTTTTCATACTCATATTAAAATCCACTGGTTTATCTTGTACTTTGAATGGATCTTTTACTATGCATGATTCTATAACATCGTGGATTGGTCATTTGGAAAATATTAGTTTACTGAGTTGTGAAGATGATCCAAATATTGACACATTTCATTATACAATATTTTAAAAAATCACATTTAATAATGTCACAACTAATCTCATCAGAAAAGCACTTAATTATTGGCAAGCTGTCAAGCTCATGGTGGTGAATTCAAGTTCTTCAAAATTTTAACTTTTGCTAGAAAGCTCAAATTTTATCATTGGAAACAAATAGTAATACTATTAGTTGTGTTCTTTGAAGTGACAGGCACACTTCACTCATTTTTCCAGAAATTGTCTAACAAAAACCCACATCCGGATAGCCATAGTTTATCTGCTTCAAGTAAAAATAGTGTTCCATGCTTTCCATGATGAAAGCAGCTGTAGCTCAGTCTGTAACTCAGTCACACACATGACTTTCCTTGAGCCTATGATCATAATTTATTATGCAGCAAAAGTGCTTGTACTTGCTTCCCATTTCATCACAAAGAATATTTAAAAAGGTATATGCTCAAAACATAATAAAATTAATATTTTCCTGCTTCAAGTATGTTCTTAAGAAAAACTGCCTCTTAAAAAAAATAAAATAAAAACAACTTCTAGTGCCTGGCAATAAAAAAATGCTATGATTACTAGTACACGTTTGTGCCACTGTCTTATTCTGTGCTGAGGTACCAGCAGTTTTACCTTCTGCCTTTTCATCATTGGTGCAAATGTCAACACAGTGAAAAAAAGGGCAGAAATGTTAGTATTATTATGAAAATAGTTTTGACTTTGCAGACCTCTGAAAGAGTCCTAGGGTCTCCCAGGGGATCCAGGGACCTACCTCACTTTGAGAACTGCTGATCTAGTGGCTGATGACCCAGTGAAAGACATTCCTGGACAGTGCAGATTCATCACGTGTTCCCTTCATCTGTTCCACCATCTCCTTCCTGAAGCAGTTTGGGAAGACACCAGGGACTATTGGGACCTTCCTTAGGGTTTGGTTTAGGCTGGACTAGGGAACCAGCAGTTTCTGAGGCCTCACTCACAATGCTCTCTGAAGCCCTCTTCAGAAAACTGAAGTGGCTTGAGTGATTCAGGGGAGTTTCATGACCTTTCCAAGATTCTGGGAGACCTACTAGTTCCAAATAAAATATTCACCTCCTGCTGCTGCTTCCTCTCCTGTCACTAGTCTCCGAGAGAGCACAAAACTCCTTTCAGAATCTGGAATCATCTTGCAGGCCAAATATATGCTAGATTCAAATATATCTAAGCTAGAGGTGGGCCCCTGGAACTCACAGACACTCTGGAACAGGCCCACGGTGATAGAGCAGCACACGCCAGAGGTTGTTTTTTCTGCCCTAACAGAACTTGGCAGTTAAAAATACTAGGGGCTCACCCGCATGCTGGCATACCCAAAACAATAGCACAAAACTCGATTTAGAATTGCCTGGCTGGAAGTGGGAAAATGCTATTATAAAACATTGATATGGTGTAGAAGGCACGGGTCTTCCTCAGGGACACAGAATTTAGTCTCTGAGCAGCAAGAGGTAGAATATTTGAATACAGTAGCACACCAAGGGCTATACGTAACACAGGGAATTTTAACACAACCTACAGTGTTTAAAGTCAAGTATCAAATTTGTGACCATAGGAAAAAAACGAACATAAAGGCGTACGTGAAGTAGGGAAATCCATACTATCTGGATGGTTTTTGTGGTCAAATGAGGGCCCCAATAACAGTTTGTCAGTAGATTTCAAAGTGAGCAGGACAGATTGTCTTGGGGATAAAAAGAAAAGGTGAAAGGAAGGGATTGGGGAACTCAAGGAAAAGGAGTTGAAGAACAGGGCCGAACGGGTTCTCATAGAGTCTAGAAAGCATACACAGGTGGCTCTGGATTTGGGCAACAGACACTTAGTCCCTAGACTGAGCAGGCTGCAGGGTCCTTGTGTCAGGAGAGTGTGGCTCAGGTGAAGAGCGAGGACTCGGATCGGATCTGCTTTGATTCTCAGATCTGCCCTTATTGGCAAAGTGCGTGCCCTCGGGCAGGCTCTTTGAACCTATCTCCTCCTCCTCTGTTTGATTAAATTAAATGAGATTGTATATCAAGTACCTGGTGAATTGTAGGCATTTAATCATTGGTTCTTGTTTCATGGTGTGATTTGATGGTTAGTTTATTTGCTACCCTGTCTTTATAATCCACTTTTCTCATTCTCTCTGAATACAAAACAAAACCAAAACAAAACCTACTACATCAAAACACTAAACTCTTGGGCCTCCAGTCATTCCTGGAGTTTACTCTATGGAGGCACTACTTTGGATTCTGATATTATGTCTTCACATTTTTTTCCTTCAGAATTAAGATATATTCCTTAACAGTAAGCACTGGACACTATGCTAAGGGTGCAGAGGTGGATACTGTTATGGTCTAGAAAACTTTTGACGTACACATAAATATGCTGGTGCAGCGTGGCATGGGTACCCAATAAGGAAAGACTCCTATGAAGTGAATAATTATTCCCCAGTCATGCAGCTTTGTCACTTTGGAGATTTGCTTCTCTTGGGTTTGCCTAAAGAAGGGCACACAGGGCCAGCAGTAGCCAGGAGGTGGGTTATGGGGGTCAAGTGAGATAGACTCTAAAAATAGGGTGAGAGTTTGACAGTCCAGAGAGGGGAAGAAAGGAGATGAGGAGAAGAATGCTCTGAGAGGGGAATATGCCACAATTAGTAGTGAGACCCGATTAGACCAGGTGGGGACTTTGGGGCACTGAGAAGAGGTACATTTGAGGGTGGGGAGTCAGGTGGTCAGGGCCAGGAACGGCAGTAGGGCAACCCTGGCCTGTCAGGAGAGCCGACCTTCAGCCCCATGACCTCGGGCCAGCTGTTGAATCTTTCTGGATCTCTCTTTAGTAGAATCTGGATGATAACACATCTATCTCACCTCCCTCACCGGCTTGTTTGATATATCATGTAAAATAACAAGAAACAGGATGATAGGAATAATTGCTGTGCACATCTCTCTCTCAAGGATGCAGGGCAGAAAAGGAAGGAGGGTAGAAAGGGGAAAAAAGAAAGAGAAAATGAGAAAAAAAAAGACAGAAGGAAAAGGAAAGGGAGGCAGGCAGGTATCTGTGTTAGAGGGCAAGATGAATTCAAGAGGAGAAATGTGAAAGCACAGGCACTGACAGCCTGGGCTGGAGACCCGGAAGGCCCCCTCACCACGCCCCTGAGAGGCAGATAACGGGCATTTAGGATACCCACCCAAGGCAGATCAGTCATAGCCCTAACCTAAGGCATCTGTGATACAAGGAAATTGAAAACAAGATAAGACTTATGTACAGGAGGTAGGGGGGAGAAAAAAATGAACAACAACCCTAAAATGCTTTGAAAATGTGTATATGCCATTTTCTAGGCTCTCAGATTGGGAGTGCTGTCAGTTCTTTGGCAAATCTTTTCTGTTTCTAGACATTTTTACTTTATAGATGAGGGAACGGGCTCAGAGAGGTTAAGTGATTTGCTCAAGATCACACAGCTGGTGTGAAGAAAAGCCATGACAGCAATTCTGTGTTCAGTTTTCTTTTTTCCCCGCTGGATATACTAAAGGTATGAAATGCAGAATTCTAAGTATTCCTGGGGACTGGGTTAGGGGGTAGGGCCCAGAGAAACGGTTTTCATAGTTGCCTAACCTGGCTGTGTGTGAGATTCCAAAGCCAAAGTCACTTCTTTCTTCTCCCCTCTACAGCCTTGGTCTCTTTTCATAGAGTAGGCTTGACCGTCACTTGATAATTCTGTTTTCTCATTTCTCAGTTCCAAGAGCAGGTAGGTGCAAGCGGCCCACTTGAGCTCCAGACTCCAGCCATGTCCATATGTAGTTTCTGTAAAGCCAGGCCGACGATCCCTGGACACCCTCTCTTTTTATCTTGTTAACCCTGGTGGTACCAAGAGGCACCTGACATTCTGGGTATGCTAATAATTCAGTGCCAGCAAGTTTCTGTTATCCTCCAGTTGTAATTGTTAACTCGAATGGAATGCAAAACTTCTGGTTTGGAGCAGAGTTGGTTTTTAACTGTGAATTACTTGAGGGATATGGAAAATGGGGAGTACATTTTGTGTTTTGTGGAAGATGGTTTATGAAAAGCTTTTTTGGAGTCGGATTTCCTCTGAAAAATAGAAATCTATGGTACATGTGTAGTTGCGCTGGTGTCTACAGATTCACTGGGGGACTCTACCCTCTGTTAACTCTTGCCTTTAACACTTTTTCATTTAGAAAGCCAAGACTTGCTTGGGGATTAGAACAACGAGCTTATCATAATGCCACTTTAACCAAAACAGAACACCACACAAAACTCGAATGCTTCTAGTATTAAGGTTTATTTCTGCGAGCCCTTCCTCTAGCCGCCCTCCATCCCACCCCTTGCAAGTCTGGGATTTTTTTCCCCTTAAGGAGAAGTGTGGAAATAGAGCCCGCCTGTTCATTTGCATCATTGCACATCACACGATATCTCTGCGACCATTATATTGTGTTCTCTCAATGGTGTTTGCTCTGAGGGTGGGACTCAAGGCTGTTTAGTGTCTCGTAAAACATTTACCAAAAGCACTGAGCCATGGTTTTGAAGGGCATTCCGTTGCCAGAGCGTGTGGGAGGAGAGAGCCAGCCGGGGAAAGAGCGCTCCAGGTGTTTGGCAGGTACTTGTTTCATAGTTTAGAATTTATACATGTTTAGAATTTCAGATTGCGTACCGATTCGGCTTCCCTTCTGCTGAAGGGGCGGGAATGGTGAGGGGATGAAGGGGGCCAAGTGATTGCTTTGCAAACTCTTACTTTTCCGTGGCCTGGAGTCCCCGGATAATTGTAATCTTCAGTTTCAGTCAAACGTTGTTTTCAGTTTTACTAGGGGGAGGTGTGTGTCATGGAGGAGGTGAAATCTGCCTGTGCTTGAGGTTTTCCAGGGGCCTGAATCAGAACTTAGCATTTGCTCTAGCAAAGAATTCGGAACCAGGTGCGGCGTTTCTAGGAGACGACGTGTAACCTTGTGATTTGCGCTTCATTATACCCCGTGACTCACTCCATGAAAAGCTTTCGCTAAATGGTGGTTCTGGTTGCTTGAAAATACTCTTAAACTTTCTTTCCTCCCCCATCCCCTACCCCGATTAAAGGTCAGCTTGAAAGACTGCTTCTTATCCTCAACTTTTGTTTTTAGAACGCAGTTGCTAGGAGTAACTTTATATACTGGTCATACATAGTTTTGGAGAAACTAATGACAGTATTTCTTGAGAATACTAAGTATTTCTATTCTAGCTTATTTTTTTTTCTTTTGTAGAAAATACGAGCGTACATGATAAAACTAGAGCCGTAATCAAATGTTTACTTTTGATCAAGTGTAATAATGATATCCTGGACACAGATACCTGGAACTGTGTTATTAGTGGCTAAAACCCAAACGGGAGATAGGAAAATCTAGAAAAAGAATAGCTGCAAAAGATTTCTGTAATGGCCAGTTTTTGGGGAAAGAAGTTGCAGTATAGTCTTTGCGGTGTAACAAGCATATGGAATCTTTAGTGTGTTTATCTTATGGTGGGAAACCTCAGCATGAAGAGGGAACTAAAGTTAAGATCAGACTGCAAGCATATTGATTTATGAAAGAATGTGATTTGGGTACTCTTTTGCCCAGTGACGCTGGCAGTAAGAAGCTGAGAGTCTTCTGACAAGTTCCCAGTCATTGCAAAATGGCTGGAATAAATGATTGTTTCAAAATTAGAGGAAACTTCCTTCATGGGAAAAACGTCCCTGTGGCTTTGTGTACTTAGGCAAATGGGACTAAATCTAACAACTGTGGAGGGCCAAAGACATCCAGTTCACTTGAGGGAGAGCAGATTTAATTATTTTTATATGAATATCAGAAAATTGAGTCATTTCACTACCCTGACTACTGGAAGTTTATGTAACTTGCCACAATCAGATCAATATTGTTCTTACCTCTTCTAAAATTTCAAAACAGGGGTAAGAATACTTGCTCTCTACTTGTCCGTCCTATAGATGCACCTAGATTGCTTAAGAGTCTGTCAAACTTTTGACCTTCAATGATACCTCATAAATCCAAAATAGACCCTGACCGGGGAAGGAAGTCATGTGTTAATTCCACTGTCTCTGAAGTAGGTTGATACAGTTTTACATTTGAAATTTTGTCAGAGGAACAGAAAGACTGGAAAAAATTCTAAAAATAAATCCCCTTTAGATACTTGTCATTCCCTGCTTCCCTTTATTTCACTGGGAAATTCCTATTCCGTGCAGTTCCTTTGTTTGGCTTTTTAAAATTAGAAGTCCCAAAGATCTGTATGGAATTGTAAGAAACTAAGGCCAGCAAAGGCTACATTTACATCTCTCATTAGGAGGGTTTTTTTTGTGTGTGTGTGTGTCTGTGTGTGTGTGTGTGTGTATGTGTGTGTGTGGTACACAGGGCCTCTCAGTGTTGTGGCCTCTCCCGTTGCGGGGCACAGGCTCCGGATGCGCAGGCTCAGCGGCCATGGCTCACGGGCCCAGCCGCTCCGCGGCATATGGGATCCTCCCAGACCAGGGCACGAACCCGTGTCCCCTGCATCGGCAGGCGGACTCTCAACCATTGCGCCACCAGGGAAGCCCTCTCATTAGGAGTTTTTGCAGTTACATGGTAGTTTGTTAATTGATCAACTCAGATGTCAAATTAAACCCTGCGTACATTGGCCCCTATCTCTGGCATTTTAAACTTTGCTGCTATTCCATGTGATATGTTAATAATGCTTCTATATCAGGCTGGCTTTATAAGGCGTATATTTGAGTGAAGACTCTCCGCAAAGATTGTTGTAATCTGTTCCTTCTGTCCTTTAGACTGCAAGTTCTTGGTTTGTAATATGTCATAAAGGTGAAATCTCCAGGGACAATAATAGGCCCCAAATTAGGCGGTGGTTTGCAACGTGCGGTAATGCCCAAGGAGTCATGGTTGTTTTGGCTTGCTTGGACAGAGCTGTCACCAGAAGGTATGGGTGGGTGACACCACCTTTTTGAGTGCCCGTGCCAGGAAGGTCACATTCATGGGAACTTGGGATCAGAACTATGCAGGCAAACTAGAGGAATCATCATAAAGACCCAGGGCTACTTTGGGCTGGTTTTGTTTTGGTAAACACTGAATTTGTATAGGTTAATCAAGCAACGGTTAAAAATCCTTCACTGGTCTAGTAACTCAAGGTCTTGAGTTAAGGCAAAAAACAGTCTTCACAGTAGTCAAAAAATTAACACTATTATGTCCGTCCGGGCCTCACTCTGTGCCATTGGCTCTTGGTTTAGACATCTTTCAGTAGAATTCCTGTTTTCTCAGTGCACAGTAAATCAGAACTCTTCTTTGTTGGCTAATGATCATTCACTCATTCAACAAGTACTTACTGAGGTCTCATTCTAGGCTAGGTTCTAATCTCTCAGTTCTCAAATGTCCCTTCCTCAAGGTGGCCTTCCCAGACCCCCTAAATTAGGTCCTATACCCCTGTCCCTTTAAGATAGTCATCACCCTTGTTTTATATTAATACTTGCCTCTTCTGCCAAAAAATAAGTCCCCCTTACATTATGGATTGCAAGTGTCTTATTCACCACTATATCTCCAGTGCTTAGCACATACTGGGCATTCTAAAGACAGGTACCAGATACATGAATAAATGAATGAAAGAAAGCAAATGGTAAGAACCAGGAAGGTTAGCGGCAGGCATGTAACAATGAAAAATAGCCCCTGATAACAGGGAAGGGGCAAAAATTACTGTCACCCAGTTTAGAAGCAATGGCCCCTGAAGCCATCATTTCCTCTCAGCTCAGCTCAACCATATAAGTTTCTAAGGATAGCCTTGGTTCACTAAGAAGAAGAATGTGCTCAGTAGCATTTAAGATGATAGGACTACAAATCATTTTATAAAGATTTTCATCCAAGAAAGTAATAGTTTTCTTACTTAAATGGATACATTCAGTTATTTGGAAAATTTAATATATGAGTAATATTTTATTCCTACAGTTATGAGGTACCAGTGAATATATTTATCACTTATACAAAAAGAGCCTAGAAGAATGCATGAGAGAAAAACTTCCATGTAATGAAATTAAGTCAAGTAAGTGCTTTAGAAAATATTATTTCAAATATTATTTATTCAAGTATAACATAAAGGCAGTAAAATGAACAACTCTTAAGTGTACAGCTTGAATTTTTACATACACTTGTGTAACCACCAGTCTTAGTTCAAGGTACAGAACATTTTCAGTGTCCCAGAAGGCTCCCTTGTGCCTCTCCTCTCTGTCACCCACCCTGCTCCAGGTAACCATTATTCTAACTTCTATCACCATACATTAGCTGTTCTTGAACTTCATAAAAGTGGAATCATATGTATGTGCTCTTTTGTACCCGGCTTCTTTCACTCAACATTACTTTATGTAGCTATATATTCCTTCATTGCTGCATCGTATTTCTTTGTAAGAATACCCCACAATTTAATAAATTTGGTGGTGGGGGGGATTAAAAACATGACTCTATGAGCTGCAAATTATTCCCTGTGTGTGCCAGCCCTTTCAAATTAAATGATTTTATAAAAGGTGGGTTGGAAATGTTATCACCTGAAAGGGCGGAAGGAGAGAAGTCTTTCTGGGAGTGGATTTGCTAAGTACTCTCTGCACAGGCTGTTTGTTTAAGTGAAACCAGCACCCTAGGAGGCGACTCCCACGGTTTGCAGATGAGGAAACTGAGCCTGAGAAAAGTTTCATGACTTCACAGTTGGTCTGAACTAACACACAAGTGGTTAGTTACAGTAGAGAGCAATCCTGTCCTGGCAGAGGCTGTGCCAGGTGACTGCTGAGGCTGTGCTACCTCATTAACAAAGACTCAGCTTTTATACAGTAGTGCAGACCTGTGTGCCTCCTGCTGGAAAGCTGGCCATTGACCTGACTTTTCTTAGGTCATTTTCTCTATCTTTCCCTTCAAAATTTGTTTTGTTTTGAAAACAAGCAAACTTTTCTTTATGAGTAAATTTTTGTGGCTTATGAATTTTTTTTTGAGTTGCGCGTGGTATAATCTAAAATCTAATTAGCAACTATTGAGGTGTTTTTTTTTTTTTTTTTTTTTTTAAATTTTGGCTGTGCCACACCCTGGCCATGGTGAAAGCACCAAATCCTAGCCAGTAGACCACCAGGGAACTCCTTAAGATCAGGTTTCAATATCAATGCATAAAGAAATGTTCAATCACCATAAGAAAGGATGGGTTAATTTCCAAGTCAGAATTGCTGAGAAATTTCCTGGGAGGCAAAAGTCACATCTTTCAATGTGGGGTTTGAAGTGTTTTAAATCCGAACTCCCAGAAGGGTCTATATGTTGAATTCTCTGACTCATCTGATCATCTTGGAAATGAACAAAATTTCTAAATTTCCTTTTCCTTACTACCTTTCTTGATTTTCCATCCTACAAGTATAGGCATTCACAAATGTTCCATTCCTGCTTCAAAATTTATCAGAAACTTGCTTATAATGTCCTTCAGGTAGACTAACAAAAGGGAGCATATACCCTTTAGATTTTTTTTTTCTAGTTGGGAATAAAAGAGGTTATGTTTTTAATTTTGCATTAATATTGTAAGGCAGATCAGTGTGATCAGATCATCATTTCAGTGAGACCACAGATAAGCGTCCCCCTATGCCCAGAGGAAGACAAGAGAATACCCTGAGTGTCGCAGTCAGTTGTTTTAAGTCACTTTTAGAAAAAGCAAGAGATGCCCAGATTCTTTGCTTCAAAGGTATCATTATTTTCTCAGTTAGTAGAAATCCCCTTTCATATGGGATGCTTGAAAGCAGTCATTGAAGATTTGATTTGATTCTTTTTAACTTTATGAACCACCACAGGAACAATATCTTGTATTTGTATACTTTAAAAAATACGTTCCCAAATTTTTATAGTTATCTTTTTTAAAAAATTCTGAGATGTAACATATACCCATTTTGTGTATGAGAAAGCTGAAATAGAGAACCTAAGGTCACACCTTGTTAGGGAGAGAGGTGACATCCAGACTTTCGGCCTCCATGTTGCCACCTCTTCCCACTGCCCACATAGCCACCCAAGCAGTGTTTGGTGAACTGCATCAGCCATTAAAAATAGCTCTCCTTCAAAACCGTCTTTGGTCTGTGATGGCTTCTCAAATCATACCATTTGTGCACTTACTATGTGTCAGGCATTGCACTGGCTACTATATGTATATTATCCCCAATTCTTGAAACAATCCTGCAAGCTAGGAATCATTAACCCCCTTTACAGTTGGGGGAACTGAGTCACTGAGAGCTCAAGAGCCTTGAATAAAGCCACATCACTTAGTAAGTGCTGGAATCTGCCTTCACACTCAGATTAGTTTGACCCCCAAAGCCCATTCAGTTTCCCCACGCCATCCTGCCTCTCATCAGTAAATAGTGTCTTTCCATTATCTTCTCAATTACAACTGAGACAAGTGCAGGAGCCCTAAAACAAATTGTTGACAAGCCTTAACTCACCTCAACACGTCTTCCTGACAAATGGGCATTTTCTTTAGAACTTAACAAAGACATGTACTGTGTTGTATTCAGTTAAAAAAAATTTTTTTTTTAACTCTTGGAGCCATAGGAAAACTAGATTTGGTTGCCATGTGGTCAAGTGTTGAGTGCAGAGGGTCCTGTCTTCATCAGTGAGACTGGGGGGCCCCTGATGGGGATGCTGGAAGAAAGGGTAGCTCTTTGAAAAGGTGATTGGTCCAGGTGATTCTCAAGATCTCTCTAACTCTCAAGATTGTTGTGTTCTAAAAAACAGTTCCATGATGGAAAATTGGAGAGAAGTGTTCAAAGCCACTGCTCATTTCTCTCCATCAGAGTTATTGTTTTCCTTCACCAAACAGCCATGTCTTGAAGTGGAATCAAGTGGTTTCCAGCATCCAAGACAACTATAGTGTGGCTGCAGATAGGATGGTCTCAAAACACTGAGTCAGCCAGAAAGATACCTTGGATGCCAGTTGGGTACAAAACAACACAGTCATGAGGTTGACTACATATTGGTCTTGTCCTGTGTGATAAAACCAGAGCCAGCCAGCAGCCGAGCGTTCTGCCCTTCCCAGTACAGTGGCTTTCTCTGTACGGCACTTTTACTTTTTCGGCAAATTTACCAACCTTCTGGCAGTTACTGTTAGGATTAATCGAGATAACATGCAGTATATGAAAGTATCTGGCACATCATGGGTGATCTTAGTTTGCCTTCCTCTCAAACAGGATTTCCTGGAAGGAAGTTGGCACATGTGAATGGAACTGGACTCTTACTTAATAGTGAATTCAGTGGATTGAACATTGTCACATAGACTTTCTTCCCCCTTAAGGATTGTGAAACCTCACCATTTAAATTCCCCATTGTTGAAGTGAGCGGGATCTCTGTGTCAATTGCAAATGCAAACTTTGAGTAGAAGCAAAACAAAGGCTTTTATTCTACTCCTCTAATTAAATGGCTTCTTACTGTAAAGCTGTAAGAAATGCCCACTCTTTCATTTTTTAATAACAAATAGCGTAGTTCATAGGCACAGTCCCTGCTGTTGTTTGAATAGATATGTCAGAGAGAGTAAGATCATATAATGAGGGTGTTAAACAGGGCATCTGCACACATCACAAATGATTGAATATAATCCCATTCATAAAATGATAAGGGTTTTACTTGCTACATAATAGGATAGCTGTTTTCATTGGAATTTTTAAATGAAATATTTTGTAGAAGATGTCAGGCTCTGAGGAGTTGGGGTGCTATAGAAAGAACACCGACCAGGAATCAAGGAATTGATTTATGCCTGGGCCTTCTTCCAATTCATCTGTGACTTAGAGAAATTTCTCCATGCTTCTGGCTGCTATCTCATCTGTGTACTGTCACATTGAATGCCTCTCAGGAACATTCTGCTGTTTGTGCAGTAAAAGTTTTGTTTTGCTTTTAATTCTAGGAAGTGACACTGATTTGGATATTGTACTGTTATTCTATAGAAAAAAAATTAAATATCAGAAGATTCTGGCCTATGAAGTTTAGTCCAACCCTTCTTTGTCTTTGCCATAAGAAAAATTAAGGAATAAAGCAGAAACTAACACACCATTGTAAAGCAATTAGACTCCAATAAAGATGTTAAAAAAAAAAAAAAGAAGAATTAAGGCATCTTCTTATTCTTAAAAGTAAAAAAAACAACAAACAACCTTTTTCATTTTTATAATTTGCCTTCAGAAGTTGACTGTCCTTTGCCCTCCCTAAGCACTTCTTTGGTAAAAAACCTGCCGCATACAGATATTTCACAAATGGCCTATTTCTGGGCCACGTAAAAGTGGTGACCAAAATAAGAAATTTGAGTGGAATGTGAACAAATTAAGTTAATAATGATAATTTTTGATGGGGAAGGATTTTCAACACAAGGAAGTCATTCAGTATTTTATTAATTCAGTATTCTATTCACAAGGTCTTATCATGGAATCTGAGAAGTAAAACAACAGAAAAAAGTCGAAAGGAACAGTCTAATTCACAAAAGAGAAATACTGGTGTATAACATTAGGAAGAAAGTCAGTTTTGCAAATAACCTGCAAATTAAAACAACAGTGAGGTACCATTTTCCTGCCATGAAAGCCAACTTCCTTATATATGTCTGGTGGCCACGCATATCGGTATGACCTAGTAGGGAAAACAGTTTGGCAATATATATCAAGAACCTTAGAAATGCTCAATCCAGTAATCCCATGGATGGGATTCTGTTTGAAAGAAATAATGTAGAAGAATGTAGAGGAACACCACGGAAGAATCAAACACCCAAATTCCCACCCATGATGAGAGAGAGGGTTTACAATTTTATATTTAATTATCCATATTTCCATATCCTATCTTCTTACTTCCCTATGGCCTTTAATAAGAAATCATCTACCCCAGTGTGTGTGTGTGTGTGCGCGCGTGCGTGCGCGCGTGTGATGTTTCTGTTTTCCATGGTGAACACTGATTTTTTTTTTTTGTATAATCAGAAAAAGCATATGAAAATGTTATTTCTAAAGATCACTGAAATTCAAAGTCTCCTGCTGCCCGAGCCACAAGATAAAGAGAGTAAACACTGTCCAAGGTGACGGGAGCAGAAAGCAGTGACCATGGGAAGAAGCTTTTTGACCTTCCAACTGTATGCTGCTAGTAAGAACTCTTGCACCCTCTGAGTCTTTTCAGAATGCCCAGGACTGGTGTTACTTGTGCCCACAGCTCTCCTCCACTGCCTCCTCCCGAAAATGCGAGTATGCAGTTCACCTTTCATGAATGATCTTCTTCCGTGATCTGCAGGAAACCTTCTCCTTCCAATTCCTGTCACCCACTGCTGGCCATCAACAGCCACCAGAACCTCTGCAGACCTCACCTCTATGTAGCCTCCCTCTACCTTGAGACCACGTTGTAGGGAGGATTCCCTTGCCCAGTGCAGACTCATCATACTTCTATTGCATTTGTTCTTCTCTCTCAGCTTTAGGTTCTGATTTCAAGTCTTTGTCGTTCTTGTTTCAAAGACAGGGAGTGAAAGAAGAGGGAAGATATAAAGGTCAGATTTTAGTCACCGGTTCTGAGCCTGTGACGCAACACTGCCCTACGTCTGTTCAGGCTTAACAAATTCAACTGTTTTCAAGTTCTATATCATTGAACAGTGACTGGTTCACACAGTCATTAATCTCTCTCCCCGCCTCTCCTCCTCCGCCTCGCCCCCCATCAGAGAGATGGGAAAAACATGCACTAAGCCAGGGCATTTATTTCTCAACAACACTTGGAGAGTCCTGTCCACTTCCTCATTCATACTTGACTTCTCAATTCAGACCAGGCTCATTCATTGAATGAAGTTCTGTACTCTTTTCTGAACAGAGTAACAAGGACCAATCAAACAAATATCCTCTGGGAAATAACGTCAACATGATTACAATACAACAGGCGATTTGTCCAATTCGGCAGACCCACCCTAGAAGGCAGGCAGGCAGACCTGCTTCAGACATACCCAAAACAGCTAAAAATGCCCAAACTTGACCTTCGTGTGTATTCATTCTGGTGAGCTGACAGGCCAGAATCAGGGGGTTTTGCTGCAGACTGTGTTAATGCTTAAGACTGCCTGGATGGGAGATTGAGCTGGGGGAAGCAGGAGATGGAGGAAAGAATATGTGTGTGTGCTGGGGCTTGTGGTGGAGGTGTGTGTGTAATTGGTGGAAGTGGTTTTGTGGTTACTTAATATTGGTGTCAGGAAGGGAATTCTGCCTCTGGAAACGAAGAACTAAAAGACTAAAGTAACATCACTTGAGCTACTGAGCTTCATTTGACTCTCATCTGAACCTTTATTGAATCTTGAAAAAGATGACCTCAAATATTCATAGTGCATTAAATGATATTGGTGCCTTCTGCTCACCACTTGAATGGAAAGGGCGTTGATTAGCTCCTTGCCCTCTACCAGACTGGATAACAACATTTCTAAGACTTACTAATCTGCCCCAAATCTCTTATTCTTCTGTCTGGGGGCTACCCTATGAATCTAGACCTGTGTGTCCAATACAGTAGCTAATAACCACATGCAATGCAACTATTTAAGTTTAATTAATTAAATATAAATAAATTAGGTCCTTGTTTGTACCAATACATTTCAAATGCTTAATAGCACTTGCTTGGTAGCCACTGTATTAGACAGTGCAGATATAGAATGTTTCCCTCATCACAGAAAATTCCGTTGGACAGCACTGATCAAGATAACCTGTTCAGGATCTGAGAGTATGAAGTAAAGGCCGTGCATCCCTCTACCCTCTGAGATTAGAACCATAAGCAACAGAACTCCTGGATTTGTTTTATATGCCACCCTTATTTCTGTTTTCCACATCTTTGCCATACAACCTTCACTGTAACTTTTATCTTCATGTTATATGAGATATGTATGGCCTTAGGTTGCAACGGTCAAGTTCAGGTTTTGATTATGCTCAAATGAAGACCAGGAGTATTTCCCTGTTTTTTATTTTACTCTTCATCATAAATGAAACCATCATCTGAACTCCTGTGCACATTTGGACTCCAAATAAAACCTTCAGTCACCTGGAGCTTTTGTTTTATTACTACTGTTTTTTTGACATTGTGGAATTCAATGAAGAACATAATTGTTCCAGAGCCCAGTTTAAGTACTTATTCCCCTTGCAGACATTTCTTCAAAAACTTAGAACTTGAAATTCATCAACAAGTGAAACCTGAATAAGAGACATGACATAGACCAAAGAGTAGATCACAGGCCCATAGTCTATGTTTTCTGTAATGGATTTATTACTAAAAAGTTGTGGTTAAAGGGAAATCTAGCAAACCAATCGAGTTTTCAATGTGTCGAAGAAGCAAAAGAGAGTACTAGGGTAGATCATTTTGTAAAGAAAAATATTATTTTGTTACATGACCTAGATCACCTTCTAATTCATCTATTTGGTAAATTCAGAAGCCCATGTGTTGTGTGGTTATCTCAGTAAGGCTTATACCTACATAACCAGTCTGTTTGGACCTCAGATCAGTTCATTAAATACAAAATTAAGTCGAGTTGTTTAGGATCAAGTAGATGAAAATGTTATTGGTTTTTTATATATTTATTTATTTATTTTTGTTTGGCTGAGCCACGCAGCATGCAGGATCTTAGTTCCCCGACCAGGGATTGAACTCACACCCCCTACAGTGGAAGTGCAGGGTCTTACTGGTTATATTTTTTAAATGCCACACCTTACGTGTTGGAATTGTTTGGGCCTGGCTGTGGGTTTTTCCTAAAGGTGTTTTAGGAATTCTTTATATACAGTGTTTCTTCATAGTTATAATTATATTACTATGGAGTTTGCAAAAGAGACATTCACTGAATGAATGAATGAATGAATGACAATGCTATCTTTATTTAATATGACTAACCCAGTAATTCTAAGACCTGCAGTTATGACTTGGGTGTTTCTAATTCATTCAAAGGAGTCATAAGAATTTAAAAAATTCTAGTAACAAATCGAACTTAGATTCACTTTAATTTTATTTATTTTTTTAAAGTTTTTTTTTTAATTTATTCATTTTATTTGTTTATTTTTGGCTGCATTGGGTCTTCATTGCTGTGCACGGGCTTTCTCTAGTTGCGGTGAGCAGGGGATACTCTTCGTTGTGGTGCGTGGCTTCTCATTGAGGTGGCTTCCCTTTTTGCAGAGCACAGGCTCCAGGCACACAGGCTTCAGTAGTTGTGGCTCGTGGGTTCAGTAGTTGTGGCGCACGGGCTTAGTTGCTCCGTGGCTTGTGGGATCTTCCAGGACCAGGGCTCGAACCCGTGTCCCCTGCATTGGCAAGCGGACTCCCAACCACTGCACCACCAGGGAAGCCCTATACTGCCATCTTTTGTCAATTTCTCTTTTTGTTATACTCATGCCAAACTCAGGCTTTTTTTTTTTTCTTTTTAACTGTTTACTTCAAAGTAAATAAACTCAAATAATTTGAAAAATTATGTGCTCTAGTTGTCTTAATAATTTCTTTTTACAGTTGGTTTCTTCATTAAGGCTTTGAACAAGGCCCCCAGAGTATGCTTAAGTCTCTTTTTTTCACCATTTTATTATTTTATTATAATAATTTCAAACATACCGCAAATTTGGATCTTACAATGAACACCCACATACTCAAAACTTAAATTCTGCCATTAGCATTTGCTATACTTGCTTTATCATTATCTACCTCTTAATCCATTCCTCAATCCATATATTCTCTCTATTTTTTTTTGATGGCCTTCAAAAACAAAGTGCTGAACTTTGGGATACTTACCCTGAAATACTTCATTAACTAAAGTTCAATATTTGTTTATAGTTTTTTTAGATAAAATTTGCATAAAATGAAATGCACTCATCTTAGGTGTATATTTACTGAGCTTTAACAAAGGCATACCCTGGAGTAACCCAAACCTCAGTCATGATAAAGACATTACCATCACTCCAGAAAGTTCTCTTCATGCCCCCTCCAAGTCAATCCCTGCCCCTACCCCTGTCTCCCAGAGTCAACCACTGATGTTATTTTTCCTACCACATATTAGTTTTGCCTGTTTTCGAATTTCATATAAATGGAGTTTACTCAGCATGTACTCTTCTGTGTAAGACTCCTTTTACTCAGCATGTTTTCTGCTAATGATCTGTGCTAAGAAGCTAGTGAGCCATGATATTGCATGTATCTGATGTTAATGAGCAATATTCCGTTGTATGACTATATCACAGTTTGTTTATCCATTCTCCTATTCTCAGCAAATTCTTTTTTTTTGGCTGCACAGCATGTGGGATCTTAGTACCCCGACCAGGGATCGAACCCGCGTCCCCTGCTTTGGAAGGCAGATTCTTAACCACTGGCCGACCAGAGATGTCCCACAATTTATTATTAATCTTCATTAATTTTAAAAAATATTTATTTTTTTATTTATTTTTTCTTCTTGGCTGCGTCGGGTCTTAGTTGTGGCACATGGGATCTTTGTTGAGGCATGAAGGATCTTTTTCCTTACATTGTGCGATCTGCTCGGGTTTCTCTCTAGTTGCGGTGTGCAGGCTTCCCTCTAGTTGTGGCGTGAGGGTTTTCTCTCTCTCGTTGAGGCGTGGTGGCATGTGGGATCTTAGCTCCCATCTTTGTTGAGGCATGAAGGATCTTTTTCCTTACATTGTGCGATCTGCTCGGGTTTCTCTCTAGTTGCGGTGTGCAGGCTTCCCTCTAGTTGTGGCGTGAGGGTTTTCTCTCTCTCGTTGAGGCGTGAGCTCAGTAGTTGTGGCACATGGGCTTAGTTGCCCCGTGGCATGTGGGATCTTAGCTCCCTGACCAGGGATGGAACCCGCGTCCCCTGCATTGGAAGGTGGATTCTTAACCACTGGACCACCAGGGAAGTTCCATAATTTATTATTAGTCTTCATTATTATGATGTTAAGGACTTCACCTAAGTGGAAAAACTCACAGTGTTCAATGAAGAAGAGCATTCCCATGAAAATGCAGTGTTTTGCCAATAAATTGGAGCTTTGAAGGGATGTGGTTGTAAAGACACTAGTGGGCTTTTGAGCTACAGGAAAATAACTATCACAGTGCCACTTGAGTTGTGAATTGATCTGGAGTCAATCATAAAGTGAATTTTACATGAACTTTGGGTTGGGAGAAAAGAAATCTGACCTTTAGTGCTAGCCCTACCACTAATTAGTAACTTTGTCATCTTGAGAAATAATGCAATCACCAAAAGGAAATGAGGGGTTGAGCGAGATGATCTCTAAGGTGTGGTTCACGTCATTAACCATTTCTCAAATATGTGCTAAGCTTTGAGGGCACAGTTAGGAATAAGACATATCTTTTGGTCTTCACGCTGTTCACAATGTAGGAGTGCCAGATGGTGTTCTCCAGCTGTAAAGTGTCTGTGATATTGCTGATTCATTGTGTACCTCCTTTTGGGCAAAGCACAATGTAGTCAATGGATGAATGAGTGAATTGAATGAATTAATGAATGGAAGCAAAACAAGAACACTGTAATGTAGCTAAGGTGACCGATAGATCTACAACCGGTTGTAATATAAGCAGAATATGCTGTCTGCTGTAATAAAGACTCTGTGCTTGGGGAACAGTGGAGGAATGACTAAATAAGATGTGATTCTGAAGTAGTAACTGCTTCCTCATAGAGTCTTTAGGAAAAGAAAGTCTAAACAGTAAGTCACATTTCTGATGTAGGAAAACTTCTCCATGTATGTATTTCCATGTACCTGAAAATGTAAATAAATGATACATTTTGGAATCTAAAAGCCCTGTTGGTAGAGTATAAGATCCATATGCTGTAGATCTTAAATTTCACCCTTTTTGATTTATTTTTGAATGAATGTGTGGAGTTTTGCTTTTCTGTCTGAGGTAGCCTTTCTCCCTAATTTTTGTATTTCAGTTCCCTCCCGCATTTATATATTCATTCAACGGGTATTTATTAAGTACCTATTATTAACATGAGGCGTGAGGTGGTAATACCACAGGGAGGTGTAAACTAACTGAATAAGACTTACCTGAAGCTAACTGTAAGATCTGCTCCAGTTTGTAAAGGTACCAAATCACAGTCACATTTATACGTTGTGTTAGAAGTGAAAACCTCTGTGTGTGTGTATGTGTGTGTGCGCATGCCTTATGTTTCCCAGCAAGTAGAAGCTATTATATCAACTGTCATACTTAACAGTTTTTAATAGAATGCTATACTATAGTTTGCTTTCCAAGGATCCCTAAGGGGAATTTCTAGATTTACCAGTAATTTAAGCATTTTTCATGAAAAGGAATTTAAAGAAGCATCAATTTTAGGTAACTGGTATCCTGGGATATGTATTACTAGAAAGTTCACTGATGATATGTGGCCCAAATCAATTGTTTATTCACCAGACTAAGTAAAACCAGCTTGCTCAATAAAGTAAGTTCAAATTGTAAATGGACAATAGAGTTTTGAAGGTAGGCTGGTAACAGCTCGACATTTGTCTCTTTCTAGAATTAGAGAAATTTTAAAAAACAATAAGCATTTACAGTTTATATAAAATGAAGGAAACTTCTTTTGAATTTATATTTCTCTGAGTTTTCACCAGTTTTCAAAGCTAATTCTTTTTTTTTTTTTTTGCTGTACACGGGCCTCTCACTGTTGTGGCCTCTCCTGTTGCGGAGCACAGGCTCCAGACGCACAGGCTCAGCGGCCATGGCTCACGGGCCCAGCCGCTCCGCGGCATGTGGGATCTTCCCAGACCGGGGCACGAACCCGTGTCCCCTGTATCGGCAGGGGGACTCTCAACCACTGCACCCCCAGGGAAGCCCTAGAAGGAGCTTTTAAAAACTACCAAGGCCCAGGACCCTCCACAAATTCTAGGGTTTTTTGTTTTGTTTTGTTTTGTTTTTCTTAAGATCTCTAGCCAAGGTTGTTCAGCCAAGGCTGATGTGTAATAGTTTAGACCAAATGACAGTTTAGAAGCCATCGTTTCTGCTGATAGCCTTGCTTTGCGCTATAGATAAACAGGTTTATGAGTGAACCACTGCTTAGCCCACACAGGTGCTGATCTGGTTCAACCCTGGTCAAAACTTCACTTACAGATTTTCCATTTCCAACAAGTTTTGTTCTTTATTCTTATCTGCCCTCTCTTTTTTTTTTTCCTAAGAGGGAAGCAGGAGAAGGCAGATAAAATAAAAGGAAATAGAAAAATGAAAATGATCAATTGTTTCTGTTCCTTTTTTAATTTTTTTTTTTTGGTGAAATAGGTAAGGGGTAGATTTATTGAGAGAGATACACACTCCACAGAGTGCGGTCTGTCTCAAAAGGCGAGAGCGGCCATGGGAGCAACACACTCCGAAGACAGAGTGTGGGCCATCTCGGAAGGCAAGAGGCCTGTTTCTGTTCCTTTGAGCGATCCCAGTTAACATTGCTCAGGACAGCAGGCGGAGACATGGAATCAACAGGCAACAGGGCCTTTAATGGGTTGCACTTTAGTGACATTTGGCTATAATAATTGCAAAAAAAACTATCTCCAGGAATATGATAATTTTCTATAAATTTTTTCTACAGAGAGAGACCTGACCACTTTTCACAACAGAATTTCTAGGAGGAGACTTTATTGAAATGTTCTTTGTTAATTTTCTGTTTGAGTGTCAGCACTTCTCTTCAAAGATAAGTCATATTAGCACCACTCTTCTGTTACACCAAAAAGGATGAAATGCCCTTTTCAGTAAGGGCAAAGAGGCATAGAGTAAAGTTTTACTGAAGGAATTAAGGAGGGAAAGTGACAGCTTTTTATAAGACCTGGAGAGTACATTTGTTGAACTGGAAAAATGAGTGAGAAGAGTGAATTGGCGTTAGGTGAGATTACTGTGTGACCTTGGTTACCCCATCCCATAATAATACATAGCAGGGAGGAGAGGTGTAGTGAGACCCTTTGCTACTTAGGATTCATTCGGTTGCAAGTGACATAAATCCAATCCCAAATAGCTTAAGCAATCGATCAACAAACAAATATATCAAATTAAATTCTATACATAAAATTACATATATACATATATATTTACTTAGCTGGAAATTCCAAGGGGTGGAACATGACTAAATCAAAGGAGTCAAAAGAGGTCATCAGGATTGTTTTTCTCTATCTCTCTGTTGTCCTCTGTGTTGGTTTTTTGTTTTAACAATTCTCATTCCTATGGAAAACCCCACAGCTTTCTCATCCCCAGAAGGACTCTGATTCACCAGCATGGTGCCACACCTGGACCTGTCCCTGAGTCCTGGGACATGGAGGGGTCTGTTGATAGGAGACATGAGAGGGTAGATGGGCAGGAGAAAGTAGGTGTCTGCTGTACTCCTGAGCTCCCTTTCCTCAGTGCAGGTGCCTAGTTGATTCCCACATCTCATGCCTCAGACTCCAAAGTTGAATTACACCACCTTCCTTGCACTTCCATTTACTAGCATGGATTTACAACTCTCAGGGTTGTTTACCTGTATAGCTAAGCCTATTGATAACTGCTGGAGGTTTTATCATTTCAGCAAGATTTTACTCTGAGAATACTGAGTACTTGACTTGTCTCTATTGAGAAACTTTATCATTTCCTTTTTTTCCACCAAGGGGACGCCCATTTGCAAATATCTAGTTCTAGAATTGGCATAAGCGTACAGATCTGATTGGGAAGGAACCAGTATTATGAACATTATTATCTCCCTGCTTTGTTTCAAGAGCAAGAAAACCTCCTGAATAATCCTTGGGGGGGAATAAATACAACATGCTATTCTGTCAGCATTACGTTTATTAAGGATTTGTATTCTCTTTCCTAGTCATTTGAAGTTTGTGGTAAGTTCAATTTTATATCTCTGTTGCATGGTACCACATAATAGGGAGTGAAAACATATCTATTGAATGACTGAATGAAGAGTCAAGAATTTTTGGATCGTTTTACTGGATGTTCTAATTTGGCAAAGTTAGAATTATATGTTAAAATTCATAATATTACCCCAGAACATCCACATTTATTTGTTATAATTTAGATTTATTATAATTAATATGTTTTTAGTTATCATATTTATGAGCAGGAAGAAATAAAACACTGATGCCCACCTTTCTTTAGTTGAATTAACCCTTGATAATAACTGGCTAGAGCAGTGAGCGCCCTTTCCAGTTTCTTATCTCTCTTGACAAAACTTAAAATTTTTTTTCGTGTACATTCCTAGGGCACTTTGTGGAAGAACTTCACACTCTTTGAGCACTTGCTGTGTGCCAAGTGTTCTGTGGACACACTGTCTTAGTGAAATCCCACAGCCACACCATAAGTCCTTCTTCCTCTTTCTCAGCTGTGAAGAGAATCAGTCATTCCCTCCTTCGTGATACCATCTATTATGGCATTTATCACACTGCACTGTAATAGTTATTTGTTTTTCAGCATTTCTGTGCCTCCTACTAGCCTATGAGTTTTTCAGCATTTCTGTGCCTCCTACTAGCCTATGAGTTTTTCAGCATTTCTGTGCCTCCTACTAGCCTACGAGTTTTTCAGCTACAGAGTCTGTCTTATTCAGATGTGTATTCTCAGTACCCAGCTCACAGTGGGAACTCTAGAAATATTTTTTTAACAATTTGGGTATTTTGTGATCTTTATTTTACAAATTAACATCTGAGGCTTGCCCAAGGTTACTAAGTGGAAAGTGATAAGGTTAGTTGTTTTTTTGTTTAATTTATTCTTGGCTGTGTTGGATCTTCGTTTCTGTGCAAGGGCTTTCTCTAGTTGCAGAGAGCGGGGGCCACTGTTCATGGTAGTGCGCGGGCCTCTCACTGTCGCGGCCTCTCGTTGCGGAGCACAGGCTCCAGACGCGCAGGCTCAGTAGCTGTGGCTCAGGGGCCTAGTTGCTCCACGGCATGTGGGATCCTCCCAGACCAGGGCTCGAACCTGTGTCCCCTGCATTGGCAGGCAGATTCTCAACCACTGCGCCACCAGGAAAGCCCCTAAGGTTAGTTTTTGAGCTCATGTATACCGGACTCTGTCTTGTTTTCTTTCTGCTAAACCACTCTGGATTATTAGAAAGGAAGGTTGGCTGGAGTGATGAGGATGACTGAGGAGGGGAAATATAAGGGAACGATGAAGAGAGTCATTGCTTGCTGGGGCTGGGAGGGGAGGTTAATTATACACTGCTCAGTTTAGCAGTGCTCTGGCCCCAGCACTCCCGTCCCCAGTGCATGTGCGCCCATACACACACACACACGCACACGCACGCACGCATGCTCGCATATGCAGGCACCATCAGGGACTGCGTCACAGATAAAGTCTGAGTGAGCAGGGACCAGAGAAAGCATTTTCTTGAAAAGCTATTCACTGTGAGGATAACAAAGAGCTGGAGCACTCAGCCATCCACCAGGACATAAAAAAATCATTTTCATAATGGAACCTTCTCTGTAGGGTTATTCTGTGTGGTGAGATTTTACCTATATGGTTCTAGTTTGAGATGAAAGCAGGGGAGAATATGTAACATTAACATCGCAGTTCCCACAGTTGCATGTCTGCATGTTATTTCTTGGACATGAGGGTTGGAATGGGAGAGATTTAGGGGAAGCCTTTGAAATAGATCCTCCTGAAGTGGGGGTGGTGAGTGTAGCATCTGCCATCCTTCCACTCTCACATGCTTGGCTTTTTTTTTTCTAAATAACATCTTTATTTGGGATATAGTTCACCTATTTAAAGTGTACAATTAGGGGCTTCCCTGGTGGCACAGTGGTTAAGAATCTGCCTGCCGATGCAGAGGACATGGGTTCGAGCCCTGGTCCGGGAAGATCCCACATGCCGCGGAGCAACTAAGCCTGTGCGCCTCAACTACTGAGCCTGCGCTCTAGAGCCCGCGAACCACAACCACTGAGCCTGCGAGCCACAACTACTGAGGTCTACGCGCCTAGAGCCTGAGCTCTGCAACAAGAGAAGCCACCTCAGTGAGAAGCCTGCGCACCACAGCAAAGAGTAGCCCCCATTCACCGCAACTAGAGAAAGCTGCGCGCAGCAACGAAGACCTAATGCAGCCAAAAATAAATAATAAATTAATTAATTTTTTTTAAAAAGTGTACAATTCAGTGGGTTTTAGCATATTTATAGAGTAGTTCAACCATCATTACAATCGATTTTAGAACATTTTCATCACCTCTCTAAAAAAATCCCCTGTACCCATTACCAATCACTTCCCTTTTCTTCCCACTCCCTAGTCCAGCCATATACAAAACTAATCTACTTTCTGACTATAGATTTGCCTATTCTGAACATTTCATATAAATGGAATTGATACAATATGTGGTCTTTTGTGACTGGCTCCTTTCACTTAGCTTAATGTTTTCAAGGTTCACCCATGTCTCAATACTTCATTCTTTTTTATTGCTGAGTAGTTGTTTTCCATTGTATGAATAGACACATTTTATTTATCTTTATTCATCAGTTGATAGACATTTGAGTTGACTTTACTTTGGGGCTATTATAATGCTGCTGTGATCATTCATGTACTAATTTTTGTGTGGTCATAAGTATTCATTTCTCTTGGGTATATACTTAGAAGTGGAATTGCTAGGTTATGGTAATTCTTTTGATGAACTGCCAGACAGTTTTCCAAAGTGACTGTACCATTTTACATTCCCATCAGCAGTGTATGAGGGTTCCAATGTCTGCACATCCTTCCAACACTTGTTCTGATCAGCCCTTTTGGTTATAGTCATTCTGGTGGGTGTGTAGTGGTATCTCATTACAATTTTAATTTGTATTTCTGTGGTGGCTAATTATATTGAGCATTTTCCATGTGCTTTTTGGCCATTTGTGTATCTTCTTTGAAGAAAGTCCATTCAGATCTTTTGCCTGCTTTTCACTTGGGTCATTTGTCTTTTTATTATTGAGTTGTAGGAGTTCTTTATATATTTTAGACACAGGTTTCTTATTAGATATCTAATTTGCGAATATTTCTCCCATTTTGTGGGTTATCCTTTTACTTTTTTTTGTTGTTGTTGTTAGCTGCGTTCGGTCTTTGTTGCTGTGCATGGGCTTTCTCTAGTTGTGGTGAGCGGGGGCTACTCTTCGTTGTGGTGCGCAGGCTTCTCATTGCGGTGGCTTCTCTCTTGCAGAGCACGGGCTCTAGGGCACGCAGGCTGCAGTAGTTGTGGCGCACAGGCATAGTTGCTCCGTGGCACTTGGGGTCTTCCCGGACCAGGGCTCGAACCTATGTCCCCTTCATTGCCAGGCAGATTCTTAACCACTGTACCACCAGGGAAGTCCACCTTTCACTTTGTTAATGATGTCCTTTGAGGCACAAAAACATTTCAGTTGGCTAAGTCTAATTTAATGATTTTTTTCTTTTGTTGCTTGTGCTTTTGGCGTCATATCTACAATGCCATTGCCTGATCTAAGGTCATGAAAATTTACACCTATTTTTTCTTCTAAGAGTTTTACGGTTTTAGCTCTTGGATTTGGGTGATTGACCCATTATTATTATTATTATTATTATTATTATTATTATTATTATTATTAATTTTTGGCCACGCCACGCAGCATGCAGGATCTTAGTTCCCCAATCAGGGATCGAACCTGTGCCCCCTGCCTTGGAAGCACGAAGGCTTAATCACTGGACCGCCAGGGAAGTCCCTTAATTTTTGTATATGGTATGAGTTACGGGTCCAACTTCGTTCTCTTGCATTTGGATAGTTGTTCTAGCATCATTTCTTTAAAAAATATATATATATTTATTCATTTATTTTATTTTTGGTTGTGTTGGGTCTTTGTTGCTGCGCACGGGCTTTCTCTAGCTGTGGTGAGCAGGGGCTACTCTTCGTTGTGGTGGACAGGCTCTAGAATGCAGGCTCAGTAGTTGTGGCGCACAGGCTTAGTTGCTCCATGGCATGTGGGATCTTCCCAGACCAGGGATCAAATCCACGTCCCCTACATTGACAGGCAGATTCCTAACCACTGCCCCACCAGGGAAGTCCCTAACATCATTTCTTAAAAAGACTATTCTTTTCCCATTGAGTGGACTTAACACCCTTGTCAAAAATCAATTCACTGTAGACATACGGTTTGAGGTTTTTTGCCTGTTTTCTGGACGGTCAGTTCTATTCCATTGATCAATATGTCTGTCCTTACGCTAGTACTATACTGTCTTAATCACCATAGCTTTATCGTAAGTTTTGAAATTGGGAAATGTGAGTCCTCCAACTTTGGTCTTCTTTTTCAAGACTGTTTTGGCTTCTGGGCCCCTTTAATTTTTGTATGAATTTTAGGATCAGCTTATCAATTTCTTCAAAGAAGCTAGCCGAGATATTGATAAGAATTGTGTTGAATACATAGATCAGTTTGAGGAGTACTGCTATTAGCAATATTACATCTTTGATCCATGAACATGAGATGTTTTTCTCTTTATTTAGATCCTCTTTTTATTTATTTCAACAACGTTTTGATGTTTTCATATTATTTTGTTATTTTTAATGCTATTTTAAATGAAACTATTTTGTTAATTTCAGTTTTGGGGATTGTTCATTGATACTGTGTAGAAATACAATTGATTTTTGTATATTGGTCTTGTATCCTGCAACCTTGTTAGACTTGTTTAGTAGTTCTAATAGTGTTTTAGTGGATTCTTTAGGATTTTATGCATATAAGATCATGTCAGCTGTGAATATATGTAGTTTTACATCTTCCTTTCCAATAGGATTGCCCTTTATTTCTTTTTCTTGCCTAATTGCCCTGGCTAAAATCTCCAGTACAGTGTTCAGTAGATGTGGCAAAGAGTGGGCATCCTTGTCTTGTTACAAATCTTAGGGGGAAAGCATTCAGTCTTTTACCATGAAGTATCATGTTAGCTGTGGGCTTTTGTAGATGCTTTTTTATAAGATTGAAGAAGTTCCCTCGGTTTCTAGTACGTTGAGTGTTTTAATCATTAAAGGTTGTTGCATTTTGTCAGATTTTTTTTTCGTGTCTATTAAAATGATTGTATGTTTTTTGTCCTTCATTAATAAGGTGTAGTGTATTGCATTGATTGATTTTCTTATGTTAAAACCTTGCCTTCCTGGGATAAATCACACTTGGTCATGGTGTATAATCCTTTTTACGTTGTGTTCAATTTGCTAGTGTTTTGTTGAGGATTTTTGCGTGTATTCATAAGAGATATTGATTTGTAGTTTTCTTGTGATGTCTTTGTCAGGATTTTGTAGCAGGGTAACACTGACCTCACTGAATTGAGAAGTGTTCCATCCTCTTCTATTTTTTGGAAGAGCTTGTGAAGGATTGGTGATGATCATACTTTAAACATTTGGTGTTAGAATTCACTAGCAAAGCCATCTGTTCCTGGGCTTTTCTTCATGGAAAAAAAATTTTATTACTAATTCAAACTCTACTTATTATAAGTCTATTCAGATTTTCTATTTCTTCTTGAGTCTGTTTTGGTAGAAGTGTCTTTCTAGGAATTTGTCCATTGATACATCTAGGTCATAGATATATCTTTTTTATTTCTGTGAGGTCAGTAGTGATGTCCCTCTTTTATTCCTGAGTTTAATAAGTGGAGTTTTCTCTTATTTTCTTGGTCATTCTAGCTAAAGGTTTGTCAATATTGATCTTTTCAAAGAACAAACTTTCAGTTTCATTGATTTTCTTTATTATTTTTCTATTCTCCATTTCCTTTATTTCCATTCAAATCCTTATTTATTCCTTCCTTATCTTGTTTCAGATTTAGTTTGCTCTTTTTCTAGTTTCTTAAAGTAGTTTCTTAGGTTATTTATTGCATTTTCATTGTTGTCTTCGTTATCTGTCTCACAAGACAGTTTGTGAGTGACCAATGCTGAATCTGAGCCAGTGCATTCAGACCTTCTGCTTTGGGGACAGAATAACAAGGCTACTGGATCCATGAGATGGCTATAGAGAGAATAATTGATGAAATACTGGCTTCTCATTGTGATGGAGTCCATGTGGCCTTGTAGTTCTGGGGTCAAAACATGGGCTCTGGAGTCTGGCTGCCTGGGTGTGAGTTCTGTCTCTGTCATTTAGTAGCTGTGAGACTTTGGGCGACTTATGTAAGTTCTCGAAGCCTCAGTTTCCACATTTGTAAAATCAGCGTAAAGCTAGTTACTCCCTCATAGTGTTGTTGTGAGGATTAAATGAGCTAACACATGAAGTCTCAGCCCAGAGTTGGTACATGGTGACTGTTCAGTCAGGGCTAGCTATCCTGTTGTTGTTGATGTTGTTAGGTCAGATGAGCCTATGCTGTGCTAACTCCATGCAAAGTAGCTTCAGAGCCTGGAGTTGTGTTTCCATTAGTTTGTACTTCCTTGCCACCCATCCATGACCTCACCTGCACGTGCTACCAGGATGAGCCTCACCTGTGTTTGCTACCAGGCGCCGAGACACATTTCCTACTGAGGTGTGGCAGCCTACACTGTTATCACTTCCAAACAAGAAATCTTCTTTTCTCCAAAAGATCACCATCCTAACTTATTTGATCATCCATCCATCCATACTGTAATGATACTATGAGAACAAAGGCAGGAAATGTATTTTCCTAAGCAAATTTGACACAAGGTCAGGATGGGAGTACCATAAATTATGAAAACAGTGTCACTAAAAAATTCTCATTTACGTTTTATAGTACTTAAAGTTCTCCTCTTGAAGTGGGGATAGAAATGCTCTCTGTGAATGCACCAGAGGAGCTAACATTAAGATTCTGGTACCTGAGGCTCCATGGGGGTAACACGTTCTCCCATTGCAGCTTCAAGGCACTGGCTGTTGTTTATGTGCCCAATGGAATAAAAACAGTATATACATGTTATTCTCATCCTTTAGCCAAAGGATGGCCGTTACTTTTAGAAGAAGAAAAAAGGTATAGATCAATCCTCATCAGGAAACCTTCAGTTAGCTTCCTTTAAAATGAACATACAGCCAATCTCTAGTTATTTATGAATGGTATTAGTTAAGATAAAACTAAAACCTTCAAGCAAAGTAATATTTTCATAAAAATATTTTATTAACTATAGCTAGATACTAGTTTTATGTCTTTACCATTTGAATATAAATATTAGTATTTAATACTAAAACAATAGGTGAGCATTATTTTAATAATATATTGCTTCTCTTCCTGAAAACTCAGAACATTTTCTTGCATAATGTATATTTTTCTCCCTCACAGCATCTCTGAGGTTGTTATAGGGAAATAATTATTCCCATTTTACCTGTGGGAAGAAGAAATAAAATATTTCAAAGATATTTTCCCCAAGATCTTCTAGTTAGTAGAATAAGTATAACCAGTACTCAATTATTCATCCCTCCCCTTTCTCTCTCTCTCTTTTTTTCTCCATTAAACTTTTCTTATTAGAAACATCACTAAGTATTAGAAAGGATGTGGATATCCGCCTTCTTTCCTCTGTCCCTGTAGGTGCAGAGAAATTTGAGAATACTAGGTTATACATAGGGAAAAAGTGAAGAAAAGAACTCATTAGTCTATAAATTGATAATCAGCTTTCTTAGTGAGATATATGTATCATTAGATGAATTTTATCCAAGGATGGGTTGACAGTAGATTTATTTTTTGGAAGACTAAATTTAGTATGAATTAGTCAAAGATATAGTTATATTAATAATTGTTTTGTTTACCTCTTCGTACACGGAGGTGAGCCACTCTTGTTCTTTGTGTAGCCATGATTACAAATAATTATACGAGGATGTGAAAGATGGGCCATAAGGGGTGCTGAGAAAACTGATGGGTCATGAGTTATAAATTAGGCAATTAGAGTGGTCTGGGATCAGCAGCACAGATGTCTCTCCAGGCTTGGGCTCCTTAAACACTTAAATGTCCAATAGAAGTTTCTGTGATATGCTGAGAATCTATAATTGAAAGTTGTTAGGTTAAATACATTTTGTAGCTCTGTGTTATCAATCTGTAAATGTTATTGATTGTATACTATTTTCCAAAAATTTTAGGCCAGCCAGAATAAGAGACCACTAGCACTTTAGAAGATCATTTCAAAGAGTGCCAAGACATCAAGTTAAGCTGCACACACTGAAGCAACTGTAAAGTGTGTGTGTGTGTGTGTGTGTGTGTGTATTTATTACACATTATATCTAGATAGTGATTTTTCGCAGGAAAGAAATGGATGATGTAGAGGTGAAATCACTAACATCATCAGATAGTGGAGACCGCAAGGAACATCTCAGTTCCTGAGACCGACTCATTCTGGTTTCTTTTTTGTCACATTCAATTCTACCTGCCAATCTTCAACACAGGTTCTAAAAGAAACTTCTGGTGTAAAAGAGCTAATAGGTAAACTTTGACCATCCTATGTTGCTGCCTCCTAGGGGAGCACTGGGAATAATTTTTGGTGGCTACTGAAATCTTAAGACACTTCCACTCCAGTGAATGATCAAAATAAATTTGAACCCCTGTGCGTGGACCAGGGGTGACTTATAGAAAACAGTAACAATCAGGGATCACCTGACAGATAAGGATTGATTAAACATGTATGTGGATTATCAAGATCATAGCCTATAAATTACCCAGAGACCAGCCATTAATGCTGTGTAAGTGCCTTTACGGTTAAAAAGGGTACATGTGTGCTCTGTTGAATCATAGTCACATGGGGAATTGGTTCTACCAGAACTTCTAAATTCACAAACCAGTGTCTCTCAACCCATTTCCCTTTTACCCAGCACTCACCCTCCCCCGCCCCCATTTCCTCTGAGGATTTTACAACTTCCATTTAAATCTGTAGCCCTTCCCAGGGTATAACATTGTCAAAAGTATTCCTTACATGTAGTCCCTTTCTAAAAGTTGATGAAAAATTTAATTACTCCATAATCTGAGATAAAGTATGGACAAGAATGAATTTTATAAATTATACAGTACTGTACAAATTAGTAATTATCGTTACTACTGAAAATATAAACATTTCTTCTTCATTTTGATAGAACAGAAGCTAGATTGTTCTCTTATGCAAATGAGAAAATTATTATATTTTTGTCATTTAACAGATTTTGAATTGAGGATCTACCGTGTAGGAATAAGCCAGTAGGTTAGGCAGCACAAAGAATATGGACGTGAAAGAATTTGCTCTGTGTCCTCAGGCATCTTACAACTCCTTATCATGTCCTTATACCAGTTTATATTCCCACTGGAGTATATGTGAGTCCCTGTTTTCCCCAACATTCACCACCAGTGGGTGTTATAAAATTTTTAAATTTTTGTTGATTTGATAGGACTTTTTTTGTTTAGGTTTACATTTATTTAACTGAACAAAATTCAATTTGAATAGAGTGGAACATATTTTTATGTTTATTGGCCATAGAATTTTTCTGTACATTGCCTGTTCATGTCTTTGCTTGTATTTATTGGGTTACATTTTCTTTATTGATTCGTAAGAGCTCTTGCACATTAAGGAAATTGACTTTTCATTATATGTGTTGCAGCCCATCCTGTTTGTAGTTTGTCTTTGATTTTGTTTTAATAAATATTTCTGAATTCCATTTAATTCTTGATAGAAAGAAAAGTAATGATTGGGACCAGTTTTTAGTTTGATTTGAAATTTAGATAAATTCTCAGTTTCAATCTTAGCTACTGTGTTTAGTTATTTAATTCTCCAACCTAAGTTCAACTATTAACTGATGTGTCTTTTGGCACATAGGTATGTGCATATAAAGAATCTAAAATGGAGATTTCTTATATCATAATTTTTTAATTCTTCATTTCTGAAAGAGAGGTAAGTACCATTAATGGTATTCTATTTCTTCAATTAATTATTATTATTACTATTTTGTAGTTTTAGTGACAATCACTCAAAAGAAATTTAATAAGTAGTTACTGTTAATCACGTGCTTGTAAGTTTGAGGGATGTGTCGAGTTCCTCGTCATAAAAGTATGTTTTCACAGTAATGTGTTTTTTCCAATTTAAAAAATTGTCCATTTGAGAAATTATAAGGAGTCATGATCGACACTAACATTTCCATTAACACTTCAGATCAAAGTGATTTTCATATAAATGTTTTCATAGTTTCACTTGGAACTAACTCTGGGACTGATAATTTCAGTTTTGGCATTTCTAAAAACATACTGTGTTAATAAGTTGCTCCATTGCCATTTTTTTGGTTTCCTTTTCTGTAAAACAAAGCCAGAGAAATGAGGTGCTTCTCAAAGCACTGACGTGTCAAGGACACATACGGATTTTAAATTGGAAACCTGAAAAAAATATGGTAGGAGAACAGCAGAGGCACATATATGTATACTCTTACTATACTTGTATACTCTTACTATTCCTTTTTTAAAATTATTATTTATTTATTTTATTTAGTTTTGGCCACGTTGGGTCTTTGCTGCGGCACGCAGGATCTTCCTTGAGGCATGTGAGATCTCTCGTTTCAGTGCGTGGGCTTCTCTCTAGTTGTTGCCTGTGGGTTTTCTCTTCTCTAGTTGTGGCGCGTGGGCTCCAGGGTGCCTGGGCTCTGTAGTTTGCAGCACGCAGGCTCTCTAGTTGAGGCGTGCAAGCTCAGTAGTTGTGGCGTGGGGGCTTAGTTGTCCCGTGGCACGTGGGATCTTAGTTCCCTGACCAGGGGTCGAGCCTGCGTCCCCTGCCTTGTAAGGCAGATTCTTTACCACTGGACCACCAGGGAAGTCCCTGAGTTTTCTTATTATGATTTATGGCTCCATATTGTAAGTCAAAAATATTTTACCAATAGTTTGGAATTCTTATCAAGAGCAATTGTTAAGCACCCAAGTTAGTGAATTTCTATAGTCTTAGTTGAGAACACACTATACATACGTTTTCTGTGTATGTCCTTGGCAGGGAGAGAGGTTGAAAGCAAATGGCTTGGATATGATATATTTTGTAAGGTGCTATCAGCTTGTCATGCAAATATGACAACTATGTAAATGAACAACAATAACAACAAAACCGAGAGAAAGTCTTAAACTTTGTGTATAAGTTTTAAGTTTCAAATGTGGAATTATAGTTTATGCCATGCTGTGATGAAACAGAAATTCTCATCGATTTACAAGTCTGATTGCAAATGACGTTTGCAACACACAATTGTCAACTGTATTAAAAAAGGAATGCTGAAGCAATGTGGCAGTAAAGTCATCTGGAGAAAGGCCGTTACGTGGATAAGAAGCCTTTCTGAGGAAGATGATTCTGGAGGAGAATTGTAAAAGAAAACAAGGATCTGTTCGGACATAGGAAGTAGAAAGGTAGTTGGGGATTTTGTATGTGGTTGTGTGTCTGTCGAGGTTGAGAGGAACAAAGGGAAATTATGCAGTGGTTTGTAGTCACAAGTTAAACAGAGATTTGCAGTTCATGATCAAAAAGCTCGTAATGTTATGGATGACCAGGATCACATCAAATTGCCTTCATGGGAGTAATGTGATCCCAGCCACACTTAAGGTAGATGGTTCTTCCTACTGCTTTCAGGATGGTTAGCAGGGAAAGTGGCTAAAGGAGAGAAGCAAAGAGGTTGTGCATGGTTAGTGTTGAGCTAAATTGGTAAGAAAGGAAAGGAAAATAATTGGCATTAAGAACTTAATGATGGGCTGAAAAGGAGAGAAGGGAGCTAGAACAAGAGATTATTTTATCAAGTCGTTTTAATTTTTCTGATAACCAAAGTTATGCTGAAGATAGACATGTATAATGTTAAAATAGAAGAACATAAAGAGAAAAACTTAAATCACCAATATTCTTACTATCCAGAGACAACTGCATTCAATATTTTGTAATATTTTTCTAGTTTTTAGTTCTATAGTATCAGCTGAGCTCACACTATACATACGTTTTCTGTAGTATTTTGTTTATCTCACATGTCATAAACCTTCATTCATGACATTAAAATTCTTCATAAATGTAATTTTTAGTGACTGAACAAATAATATAATTTTTAGTGGCTTCTGTACCACCATTTATTTAACCATTTATTTCCTCAAGGTGAAGCATTTGGATAATTTCTAAATTTATTATAAAGAATTCTGAGATAAGCATCTTTGTATGAAAACTTCACTTTTATTATTTCTTTAGGATAGATCTTAATGATATAATTGCCAAGTGAAAAGAATGAACATTTTCAAGGCTCTTCATATATATTACAGTTTTTTTTGTTTGTTTGTTTGTTTGTTTGTTTTGCGGTACGTGGGCCTCTCACCGTTGTGGCCTCTCCCGTTGCGGAGCACAGGCTCCGGATGCGCAGGCTCAGCGGCCGTGGCTCACGGGCCCAGCCGCTCCGCGGCATGTGGGATCTTCCCAGACCAGGGCACGAACCCGTGTCCCCTGCATCGGCAGGCGGACTTTCAACCACTGCGCCACCAGGGAAGCCCAAGTTTTTGTTTTTTTAAGGAAAGTTTTGATCAGTTTATATTTGTCTTACTGAAGCGTGACATTTTAGCAGTATTCGTTAAAAATATTTGCTAATTTTGTTGGTTAAAAGTGATATTTTAAATATATTTCTTACCTTTATTTACATTTATTTGCTTACCAATGAGGCTGAACATTTTGTTGGGTTTGAGAGTCATTTGTAATTCCTAGAAGTGAGAGATTAAAATACATATGCTATGCATATAAGTACATTAATCGGCATATTTAATATTATTAGCATACAAGACATCTAAAGAGATTGTAGAATATTATTTCAAGTGGAAGAACAGAAAGTAAAGGCCAAGTGATGTAGATCTTCCAAAGCAGACCATAGTCATGAGGGGAACTAAGTAAGTATGGGATCATGAAGCCCAACATGGAAAGAGTATGGAATAGACAAAGAGCAGGAAACTCAAAGGGCTGGGGGCTGGGTGGAGATGAAGGCCAGACAGTAAATGAGGGAGGCGCCTACTCACTATGGTCCTCCACCTCCACCTCCACCAGGCCTCGGGAGCTTCTCAAGCATTCCAGGCAGGCTCTTGTTTATGCAAGTCTGTATTTCCCTCAAATTTGGCAGTTTCCAAGGGTATGGATCTTTTGTATACCCTCTCTCCCACCCACCCAGTGTGTCTCTTAAATGTGTAGTTTATTGCTTTTAATAATGGAGGTTGCTGAGACTATATTTTGTATATTTTTTGTTTCTTGGCCCTGAAGTCTGTTTTCCATAGTGTGTACATTCTTTTGAATTAAAGAACCATAAAACTACCAGAGAAAAGTAGAAATGGAGAGGACTGCAGAGTTTATGCACAATACAATTTAGCAATGAAGTTAAGAACTGAGGGTGTTGGTTGGCTCAAACCTAGATTTTAAAAACTAATATTCCAAAGTGCTGCCTGGTGGTTAACAGCACTCACACTATATATTTGTGCTTTTACTGCTTATGACTGAATGCTGTGCCATGAAAAACGTTTTGCCCCATATTACTGACACGGTATTATGGCACCACCCTTCTCCTAGCTGCTCAGGCTGAAATGTGAGTCATCCTGGACACTGCCATCCCACAGGTCATCCATTAACCAGCTCTGTCCACCCTGCCTTTATGATACTACTCAAAGTCAACTTCCCTTCTCACAACCCCAGGGTTACCAGGCTAGTGTAAGCCACCATCATCCCATCCCTGGATGACCAGAACAGCCTCCAGCCCATCTCTCCTCCTTTGCATGCCTGGGATCTCTTTTCTACACCAGAGTGCTCTTAAGAAAAAGAAAATCAGATTTCATCATTTCTCTGCTCAGAATCCTCCATTAAGCCCAACAGAATCAAAGTTCTTGCCTATAAGCCCTTCATCTGACCCCTGTTTGTGACTCCTGTTTGCTCTGCTCACCCTACTTCAGCATCACTCTTCTTTTCTTGCTATTCTTCAGATACCCCAAACTTCCTCCCCCACTGCAATCCTTCCTTGAGAGAAAAAGGACAGCCTCCATTTTTTCCTCCTAACTCTGCTTTATTCTTCCTCATAGCATTTGTCACTATGCCCCCTCCCCAAAACATATATATTTGCTTGTTCATTATGTTTCCCCAGTATAACAGGAAGGATCTCATCTGTCTTGGTCACCACTTTATCTTCAGGGTCTAGAACAAAGACAGTTGATGACCGGTAACCATTTGTTGAATGATCAAATGACTCACGTAACCAATTCAAAATTGAGTGTCTTGAGAAGTTACCATTTACTCATAGAAAATTAAGTTCATTATGTCTAAACTGTTTGCTTCAGTACTATTTTATGTTGTCCTTTTTCTTTTTTTTCTTTTTTTTGCGGTACACAGGCCTCTCACTGTTGTGGCCTCTCCTGTTGCGGAGCACAGGCTCTGGACGCACAGGCTCAGCGGCCATGTCTCACGGGCCTAGCCGCTCCGCGGCATGTGGGATCTTCCCGGACCGGGGCACGGACCCGTGTCCCCTACATCGGCAGGCAGACTCTCAACCACTGCACCACCAGGGAAGCCCTTGTCCTTTTTCTTGAACATACACTCTTTGCTAATTTTAGCATTCTATCTAAACTAATCAGCCTTGCAGTTGATCTTTTAAAGATGTCCTCGTGTTTCTAATTAATGACTTAACCAGTGTTTATAGATCCACAGCAGCTAAAGTTTTAATCTGCTAGATTCTTTTTTGTACAGTTTCTACTATTTCCATATTAAAAAAAATTTTTTCTTTACAATATCTACTTCTATGTTCTCAAAAAGTAAGAGCTTCTTTAAGAAAAAAAAAAATGTTCACAGTCTGTTAAAGACAACATAACTTATTTAGTACCTTGACAGCCATTCAAGCCCCAGACAATATTCAATTTCTTGGTTGATTAAGGTATTATATTTATAAAATATATTACGTTTAAGGTTAATGCCAATGTTGGTAATACCCAATTCTTGAAATAAAAAAAATTCTTCAGGAAAGAAGTTGTTTTTTTTTTTTTTTAATCACAAAGTAAAGAGATTCAGAGAAGTGCATGTTTTAAAGTTGTGAGGTTTGTGATTGCCGTGTTAGTGACCTATGACTGTAAATCAGAATGCAGCCTACTGGCATCTCTGGCAGGAAGCTTTTGCCCGTGGACTTTGGTCAATTTGATAACACTCCCTACCTGACTCTATAGCACTTAGTGCCTGCACAGCAGGTGATGCTGCGTTTCACCCAGTATTTTATAGTTTTAATTGTTTGACATTTAATTATCTCTCCAAAAAGATTATTAGCTCCTAGTTAATAGAGTCCACATCAGGGTCCAGGTCTTTGACTGCCTTCTCCCCCTGTGCTTGAGTACGTCCCAGAATATTATTGAAAATATATACGTTTGGATGGAAAAGCACAGTACTTGGTAAATCCAGGATGGTAGGGGATTTCTGTGGTAATTTAGAGGAAATTAGTAAAACACCATTTAATTATTAAAGAGCAAAACTTACATAATACTTTGCAAGATCACACACTTCCTGAGCTCTCATTATCCTGATTGCTCATTGGGGGTGGCGTGGGGCAGTCTACCTTTTACATTATGACTTTTCTCTAGCAAATGTGGAACACGGGGCTTGGATTTTACACATTATTTATGACTTTGTAATAGATATCTCCTCTCCACTTGCATTCAATATTTATTCTGAACTTCCTCTTTTAAAAATAAAGAGTCTGTTCAAACTACAACAGGATATATAAGGGTAAAGGCTGGTAATTATGAGACACTGCAGTTTGCTATGGTAGAGGGGCAGAAAGGGATCACTTTAAAATCTAACAGGTTTCTAAGAATTAATGAAGAGTGCTGCCTAAGGTAGAGGAAGAGTTTAGGGAGAGAATTGTCTTTAGATTTAAATTAGATTCTGTGACTTTTATAAATTATCATTTTACTCACCGAGCATTAAAGGTTTTCCTCCCTGGCTCCAAAGATACCATCTTATTCCAAAGGGAGTTCCCTGGCGGTCCAGTGGTTAGGACTCCGCGCTTCCACTGCCGAGGGCGCGGGTTCCATCCCTGGTCAGGGAACTAAGATCCAGCACAGCCGCAAGGCGAGGCCCCCATCCCCATCCCCAAATGTTCCAAAGGTTTTCTGTAAGTACAGAAATGCCTGTCACTGGCAGGCTCAGAGCAGCAAGGTCAAGGGTGAGTAGGTAGCTAGAGAGGTAGGTAATTAAGAGGAAAGAAAGGAGAGGGAGGAAGGAAGGAAGATTACTTATCTAGATGTGGTAAAATGTGATCTCTGAGAGCCAGAGTGCCTGGGTTCAAATCCTCATCCACTATTTGCTAGCTCTTTGTCTTGATCAAGTTACTCTATTTCTTACGCCTTAGATTACTCATCTGTAAAATGGAGACATTACTAGTACCTACTGCAAGATATATTTATGAGGGATGCATGTGTTAATATATGTGAAGCACTTAATAACAGTGTCTTGTATCTGACAAGGGCTATAGAGAGAAGTTAGCTACAGTGATTTTATTATAGATGGAGGTGATGAGTTTAAGTAAAAGTTAGGAAATTTAGGTGATGATTCTGCTTTGTGCCTCTTCATTGGCTGCTTCCCCAAATGTACCCTTGTCAGTGTTGTATGTGATAAACATGGGTGCCTGAAGTCTGTGGTCTCCTCATGTCTGCCTGTGACACAGGAAGGTGGAGAGCACTAGAAGGACTGCTTTTGTGACAAATATAAATTTTAAAGTAAAAAAAAAGTATCCCTGGCTTGAGTAAAGCTTGGGAAGGAAGGAGTTGGTTGGATATGGCATAGGGTTATACTTTAATTTATTGGGTAAATCTCTCTGTCACTTTGAGAAGTTAGAGACAAGCTCTGTAGTAGGCATAATTAACATATAATATTGTAAAGCTTCTGGATTAACTCATGCAGTGCTGATGCTGGAACCCTAGATTCTGAAAAAAAAAGTTAGTAGACCTGATCCACGCCCACCTCTCTCTTCTTGAGTCAGTGTTCCCTGTCATGATGAACATTTCCAAGAAGTAGGGACTCAGTCCCGCATATCCCCAATAAGGGTGAACCTAAAGACTGATTAAATAGGGGCGAAGGGGGTGAGCTAGGGTAAGGGTGAGAGGAGATCCCACTGCAGCCCAGCCTGGCCAATTTAAACCCTCTGAAGTTCCTGCTAACCTGAGAAAGGAGGGGAAAATTCGCTTTACTTCAAAACAATCATCCCTGGGGCTTCCCTGGTGGCGCAGTGGTTGAGAGTCCGCCTGCCGATGCAGGGGACATGGGTTCGTGCCCCAGTCCGGGAAGATCCCACATGCCGCAGAGCAGCTGGGCCCATGAGCCATGGCCGTTGAGCCTGCACATCCCGAGCCTGTGCTCCGCAACGGGAGAGGCCACAACAGTGAGAGACCCGCGTACCACAAAAAAAAAAAAAACAATCATCCCAAAGCACTTCATTCTCTCTTGGGTTCCTTTCTGTAATACCGTGTACCTGGCTCTTACTACTGTATTTAAGATGTCTGCTGCCTTGCCTATGTCCACGTTAAATAGCTATACTATGTAAGCAGGAAGTACTTGACATATGATTTAAATGAGGGCAGGTATATGCTTTAAGAGTGTATCCCACTAGACATCTAATGGATTCCAAGCTCAATTTTTATAATAAGTAATAATAAATATACTTTCCCTTGTAAGACAGGGACCGTGCAGGATGGTCCCCCGCCGCTCTGGCCACACACACACATTTTCCTTCCCTGCTGTTTCTTCTCTTTAGCTCTTTCATAATCTAACATACTATATATTTTACTGATCTATTCATTCAATGTCTGTCTCCCCCGATGAGATTATAGGGTTCACGAGGGCAGGGATTTTTGTCTGTTTTGCTTACTGTTATAGCCCCAGTACCTAGAACAGTGCCTGCCACTTAGAAGGTACTTGATAATATTGATTGAGTGAATGAAATACACAAATATTAGTTATTATAATTTTACTCTTTAAAGCAATTGTACCAGTTGAGAAGATAACGTTTAAAATTTTTAAATGAAAGCCCTCAGATCCTTTTCTGATGTCCAGATAAGATAAACTCGTCAGCCCAGAGATATGGCAATGTCCATTATTTAATTCTTCCTGTTGATACTGTTAATGGGATATTTAACAAATTAACCGAAAGAGAATACATAAAAGTAGAAAAAGACTTTTTGGTCTAAAGTAGTGGTGGAAGAGGGCAGGTAAAGGGATGTTAACAACGCATGCAGCTGAGGCCAAGGCATGTATATGTTGCGTGTATGTGGAAACCAAAAGCTGTCTTGGAGGCGTTAATCCTTTTATAATATTGCCATTCTTCTGGTGGGTTCTGTGTTTATCACATACATTCTTTAGGAGGACTCTCATATGTATACCTGCATGCCTTCAGCTCTTTGAACTCACTTTTCCAATGTTGGTTAGTTAGTGTCACAACCAACTATTGTTGCTGACACCACCAGTACAGATATATGGCATCAGTGCCAGTAATCGGCACTTTTTCAGATGAAAACTAGTACCTCAGTGTGTGTGTATGTGTGTGTGTGTGTGTGTGTGTGTGTGTGTGTACAGTTTCTTCCTCTTATGCTTTAGTCATGCATTAATACAATGCCCAGTTTCAGCAAAGGTTTTGAAATTCTAAATACATAGTGTAAAATTTACTTCTGGAAAACTATATACTGCTATTAAATAAAGAGCAAACACACATTTACTTGATCTTTACATCGGCTATATCTTTAAGCCTTTAGGTAAGTGAAAATAAAAAAGAATGTTCTCTCAGTAGGATGTAAAAGGGACTTTAATAGATATTACCTATATTTAAAATAGCCCACATAACAATTTCCTGGCTTCTTACCAGGTCTTCACTCATGCTCCAATTTCTCTTCTCCCAGGCCTGTCTGAATCTTCTTATTCCTTTTTCCAGATCTACCTTAGAGCTCATCTTGTCTCAAGCTTCTGTTTTGTACCTGTATTTTTTTTTTTTTTCTCTACTGTCTCAGATCTCAGATTTGCCTGCTGTCAGTCCACTCTAAAAACAAAGTTGCCTTGTTAAAACAAAGGATGCTCTTCCAGGGATGACCAAGGCACACCAGAGCTATCAGAAGTTAAGGCAGCAAATGTAACGTGTCTACTCTGATGCCACTGACACAGTTTTTATACTGATACATCTCCCTACATCGAGGGCTATGTAATAGGAGTCAGTGTCACTACCAGTAGAAGGGATGACTTTTACTTTTTTCGTGTACTTGTCTATATTGTGTGCATTTATAATAACTTGTGTGCATTGTTTTTGCCAGGACCGTAGATATCTGTGTGCCATATATGTATTTTTAAAATTAACTCTGTTCAAAGCAAAAGTAGGGAGAAGTTGCTCATTTTTGTTTAGGGCAGGCAGTAGTTTTAATGATTGCTTTTAGATATCCAGTGAAAAGCTGCCCTGTCCTTACCACCTTACTCTTAAAATTTATCATCCTGAGTTGGTTTGTTTCCTATGTTTTTGCATTCTTGGTAATGGTTGGTATAAGAATTCACACATAAACAAACACACACACACACACACACACTCTCTCTCTCTCTCTCTCTCTCTCTGTCACATGTGCTCACCCACTTGACCGACACCCATTCATACACCAAACCTCCAAACCAAAAATATTCTTCCTAATGCTTAAAGCATGTCACACATCCAGAATTGATAAAAATTCTTATATAATATACTCAATTACTCTTATATACAAGGTAGATTTTCTGGGTTCCTTTTGTAGTCAAAAGGAATTTAGTCTAAAGTCGATAGTTTTTTGGAAACACTGCCTTAGTATCGTTGAAAAATTGCTTCCATTTTCCTTTCATCAGAACCTAGCAATTTAGTTTTATACAATATTTAACATGATTATAATCTTAGACTTGTTCTGGATTTTGACCCTTTACTAAGTAACCTGCTGATAATTTTCTTGTCACTACTGATAGCTTTAGATTATTTCATTTGGGAGTAATAAAACTGTTTCTCTTTAAAAATATCGGTAGATAAACAGATTTAAAACTTTCTTGTCACTCTGGCCTTTTTACTTCCCATCCTGGCTACTTCAAATTGCTAAAGTTTATGGGATTTAATAAGGTTCTCAATTACAGAATAACAACTAAGGGAAAACTTGAGGTCACAAGTTTGAAATGTTTGTTTTAGGAAGAGTTTCAGATTTGTTCCTCTCTTTGTACGCTGTGGAGCTCATGTTAATCCTGGTTCAGGTGGTCCCAGATGTCACAGGTTAGCTTTCAGGGACCCTCCTCCCGCCCATCTTCTGGTCCCTTCTCCCCTCGTCTCCCAGCTGCCTGAACTGACAAACTCAACCCCCAGAGTAGGTTCCATCTCTTCACTGCTTGAAGAGGAGTGTATTTACTCTGTTTAAGTGCTTCAGGTCCTGCTGATCCATTGTTATGTACGGACTGGTTTTATTATGCATGAATCATGTTTTACCACTCCTTTTTCTTTCTCTGTCCCTTCTGTTTTTCTCTGCCTCTTACCAATAAATCCATTTCCAGTTCCAAATGGATGAAGTAAAATAAATGAGGGTTTCGTTCTTGTGTAATTTTTGCCTCTATCTTTTTTCTGCCAGGCTTGTCATAAACCCAATTATTGGTAGCGATTAGTAGAAAAGATGAAGGATACTCACTCCAAGTTACCTACCCCAGATACAATGAAAAGAAAAAAAACCCAATATTTGCTAAAAATAGAACATTTCTAAGAAATCATAGTAGTATTTTTTGAGTACTTTCTGTATGCCAGGAAATTTTCTAAGCACTTAATATGTGTGTTCATATATAAAGTGTTTAGAACTCAACAACTCAAGTGAAGTAAGAATTACTGTTTTCTTTGTCTACAGCAAGCAGAACAATGTAATGGACATCCATCTTGTTTCTAGGAAGGTGAATTTAAAAAATCATTTGTTTCCTTTTAGTCAGTATTGGTGTATGAATAAAGTATTTCAGTTAAATTTCCTTCTCTGTGAAATGTCAGAGCTTTTGTCTTCTTGGGTCTTCCCCAGATCTATTTGTTACAGTAGGTTTGCTATTAAATTTTCAGGCTGCTGTTGAGCGTTTTGTATCTGGCAATTTTAACACCTCCCTTCTTTCCGTACCACCCACTCAAGTTCATTTCAGGTGCCCTTAGCAAATGACTCCCAAGGCATTTAAGTGGCCAAAGCTCATTGACCAATGAGGAGAGGTGTGCCATGTATAACAGAGTTACGCAGTTCCTGGATCAGGAGCAAAGTTTGCTTAAGGAAAGCTTTTGTTACCATTAGCCTGTTGCATCCAGATTTCAAGACTGGAAAGGTAGGGAACACCTTATTTGTTGTAATTGGAAGAGAGGAGTTGGTTAAAATAATTTAGATCATGTAGAATAAACAAATGATCTGTTTTGTTTTTAACCTAAGGCAAAAAAAAAAGAAAGCAAAAAAAGGAAGTTTGTGAGAATTTCAAATGCTGCACAGTTTGTCTTACCAGCAGCAAAACCGAAATTCCTAAGCTAAGAACATTTTTTTTTTTTAATTAGTTTTTCTAGCATCTCTTCACTTTAACAAACTTGAAAAAACTAGGTGGGAAAAAAAAGTCATGTTTTCATAGATTGCTGCTATTTTAATTATGGGACAAAAAGCAGGAATTTGTCAATAATGTCCACATTTATTTTCCAAAGTCATTTCAGAGTCAGTCGTTAAAGAAGAAATTTTAAGTGACATGTGGTAAGGAAAAATGAGAAATTAATGGAATTAGCTCTTGAGAGTTACTGCACAGAAGTTAGTGATAATGACTTTTCCTCTGAGTAAAGTGCTGGTATAAGATATAGACTCTCTTGTATCAATCATTTTTTCAAACCAATAGTAAACTTTATTAAATGGAATTAGTTAAGTGTAGGTTTATATACTTTAAAGACTACATAAATTAGTTTCACTTTTATTAGAACGAATAGTTTAGTTATATTTTATGTGCTGTTTAGATTTGTTCTAATATTAACTCAAAGAAACCAGAGATAAAGAATCTTTATTCGCTTCTTTCTACCTGGAAATGGAGCGATTTGGATAGCATTTGAAGCTAATCCTGAAAAGAAAAACCCTCTTCATTATGAATAAAGTATGATGAATCAATGTTGCGACAAAATGTATACATTAAAAAGCATATATTATTATACTTATTCATTAGCCTACATCTAATGTTTAGTATCAGAAGGTAAGTTTGAGTTCAAAGAAAAGTTTAACTGGTTTCCCATGATTGCTTTTTCCCAGAAATGGCTTAATATGGGCTTTAAAAGCTGTAAATTTAAAAGCTGTAAATTTCTAACAGAAATTAGATAATGTATTTGTTTAAAAATATAGTATGAGAGATGGTACCATCTGGTAAAAAATTTTTTTAATTTTTATTTTATATTGGACTATAGTTGATTAACAACGTTGTGTTAGTTTCAGGTGCACAGCAAAATGATTCAGTTATACATGTATCTGTTCTTTTTCAAATTCTTTTCTCATTTAGGTTGGTGCAGAATATTGAGCAGAGTTAATTTTAGTGTTTAGTTAAAACTCTATTTTTGTTTAACTTGTAAAGAGAATTTTTTTAGCGCACATCATCACTAGGTATAAATGCCCAGTGATTTCAGTTATCTCAGATTCTCCCCTTTTCAAAAATTATTTTTATATGCTCCTCTAAAAGACTTGCATCCTGAAATTTTCTACTTATATTAGATTTGTTCATAATGCCACTTGATGAGAAGTTTACTCTCGAGATCTCCCTCCTAAGTCTCTTGCCGTGGTTGACTCTTTGGGGGAGGTGGATGTAGATCCAGCACCGGTCACGGAGTTAACTATTCACGGCAGCCATCTTCTCTGGTACAAGTAAATGCTGTTTCTCAATTCCAAGCTGAGGTTCAAAGGTTTAGACTAACTTCACAGATCAGAGGTCAGGCACGAATTGCTGCAATTTGTAGTTCAGTTCTGCCGATATGACAGAATTTCACAGCTATGATGATTGCTTTTTCCACTTGTGCATACAGGCCAGGCCGGGCAGTTAACAGCGTAATTTGTACAAGTCAGCCCTTGGCACCCAAGTTTAATGAGTAACTAGCTGGTGCCTTAGGTTTCACTGGTACAAAGTGCACATTATAAAAAGGGTCAAATGTCAATGCACAAAGATGGAGGGGGGGTGGGTAGTGATATATCAATAACCACCACCTGTGAATCGTACGTAAAGAATTAGTAACTTGCGTTAATTTTTAAAAATAATTTCTGTGATGTGAATGTTAGTGTGTTTGTTTTCTTTGCTACTAAAAGAGGTAGATTATTTTATTGAATGTTAGCAAGAAAGAACGATCTGATTAGAGATTATTGACAACCGTAGAAAGTGAAATTGCAGGCTCTGTTTACTCCTTTCATGGGGTCTCTGATTTCTCAAAAACGTACCCAAATGTGCCAGCTTTTCAAGAATCTAGGGAACAAATTGGGTAATGAGGTATTTCTGAGCTCATGATATTTATGAGTATCTAACATTCTCTACTTTTCATCCAAAAGGTTAAACTCCTATCTTTATTTCTAACCCAAGTTGAGAATATCTTTTACTGTTTAAAGTTGAATATTGAGACGCTTCAAAAAATTCTTAGATGTTGGGCCTTGAAAATCCATGGGTTTGCCATTCACAGTTTTGACTTCTCATAAATGACTCTGAAGCTGCAATATAAATACATACAGAGTAATTTGTCACTTTTGTTATAACACAAATTTTAGTCTTCCACCCTTCCAGACTGGGGTGTAGAAGCAATCGGATTCTTCCATAGAGCAGAATAATTAGGAGCACAGATTCTGGTCTCAGACCTCCTGGGGTTGAATCCCAGCTTCATCATTTACAGTTAAAGGACCTGAGCAAATGGGCAGCCTCCCTCTGTTTAGCTCCCTCATCTCCAGAATGAGTATAACCATAGCATTTGCTTTGTGGGGTTGTAGTAATGATTAAATAAGACAGGGTACACGAAATGCTTAGCATGGTGCCTGGTGCATAATGAGTACTCTGTGAATATTAGCTGTTATTAATATTATTAAGTTACATGCTTTATGCACAAGCCTCCCCTACCCTGTACATCATCCCCACTTGTTTAGACTTGGTCTTTCCTCTGTTCAATTCAGGAGGGACACAAGATAAGGCATAGTTGGGTAAGGCGATCTGGGAATGTTTTAGATGCATTCTTTTTGAATATCATGGGGAAGTGTATTTTTAAATTCCTCGGTTTCAAGTCTAGCACTCTTTTATATGCTAGTTTTCCCCCCTAATTGATTTGCTGTCACGTGGCAAAAGCTGTAAAAAAAGATAAATCTAAATCATCTGGTTTCCTTTGAGAGTTGTTTTCCTTCTGCCCTTTGGTGAGAAACATTTGAGTTAAAAAAGAAAAAAAATCCATAAATGATACCATACCAGTGGGCTAAATTCTATCCCCGATGATATGTATTATACTTACTAGAATTCATTCTTTCTTTCCAGAAACACCAGAAATGAAAATCTTAAAAAAGTGATTTTCTGTGTTCTATTTCTTCATTTTGTTCCTATGCAACACAGAAGTGGCATCTGAATAAAAACGTGATACTACCAATGACAATATATAAATTATGTGCTTAGCATTAAAAAAGTAGTAACAGTTCCTCACACTAATTAAAGTATGAAGCACCTACTCCTGTGCTAGGACTGTGTGTGGGACACTGGGGTTATAGTAATGAGTCAGATCTAGATTCTGCCCCGGGCAAGTTTACAGTTGCCTGGAGAAGACTGCTATTATACCAACTACTGTAAGATTAAACCATATAAAGTTGCCAATATTCTACCGTTTTTGTCCCCCCAAACAGCAATTTCATGAGGTTCAAGCCAGTGTTATGAGAAGTGCTGTGAGGGATTATATGATGTTTCAGGAATGTTTTGAGGGGCTCCAGGGATGACCTCTGAGGAGTGGCGTGTAAGGATGAGAACAAGCTGGCTAGGTAGGAGCATTGGTGAGGGTTTAAGGCACTGGGAACAGCAAGTGTTAAGGGGGAAGTGACACAAGATGAGGCTGGAGGGAGCAGCCAGTCTTCCTTATACCCCTTACTAGGGATACTGATTTTATTCTAAGGGCAGTGGAAGAGAGTGTAGAGGTTTAAGCAGGAGGGTGACATGATCAAATTGTGTGTTTTTAAAAGGTCACTTTGCCTGTCTTGAGAGCCAGGATTGATTGCAGCAGGCAAGAGTGAATGGGTGAAGTCAGCTGGGATACTACTGCAGGCATCCAGGCCGGAGTTGATGGTTGGCAGTTTACATGATGCGTTCAAATGTAGTGTCTCATTTTATCCTTGTAATGACTCTCACATGTGGTGTTAATAGCAGCTTCAGTATACCGGTGAGGATGCTGAGGCCAAAAAGCTAAGTGGCATACGGGTGGTCTCACACTGCTGGTGGCAGAGCGAGAACCAGAACTCTGTTACTAGACTATTGCCCTGGTAGTCTCCCGGTAGCTTTAGGCCCGTGTACTAGCCTCCCTGGGTGTGGGCAACTGGTTTATCTTTAGAAAGGATTTGGTTTTGTTTTTGTTTTTTTTGCGGTACGAGGGCCTCTCACTGTTGTGGCCTCTCCCGTTGCGGAGCACAGGCTCCGGATGTGCAGGCCCAGCGGCCATGGCTCACGGGCCCAGCTGCTCCGCGGCATGTGGGATCTTCCCGGACCGGGGCACGAACCTGCGTGCGTCCCCTGCATCAGCAGGCGGACTCTCAACCGCTGCGCCACCAGGGAAGCCCAGGATTTGTTTTTAAGAAACAGAATTCTCATTTGTTGGTGGAGGAGTCAGGGTGAGAAAGTTATTTTTAGCCTCGGTTTATGCATGAGAGTTGAGAGAAGCAGAGTGTGTCATGGAACTTGATATTAGATTGGAACATCCTCTGGGAAATACATTTATTAATTTCACATACTTATTTACACCCTGCCTCATTGCAAAAGTGGATTTGAACAGCTTTCAAAAATACATATGGTAGACAAAATAAAGAAGAGAGGGTAAAAAAATCAGGGTAGGCAAATTAAGATGATGCCACAGGCATCATAAGTCCAACAAACGATTGCCCTCAGATCCCACCATTTGTTGAAGAAGGACCCATGAGTAACTCTTAAGATTCACATGCCTGAAAAATTGAAAACAAACCAGTGTTCTGCTCAGGACAGCTTTTTCTTCTACTGGAATCTAAGAAAATTTCCCCAGTTGGTCTTCCTAAAGACTTCATGATATAATGGACAATATCCATAGCTTTTTCACACAACAAGGAGTGGGTGAGGGGCTGGAATGAATTAATTAACCCAGTTTATGTCTGGAAATAATTCTTTTCTCTAAGAACTTCCCCACAAATTTTACATGACCTTCAGTAAGACAGTTTCCTCCACAGTAAAATGGAGAATTTGTACTAGAGATCGACTTGTCAAACAGGGTGCCCCGAGACACCCAATTTTGTGTCAGGAGGAGTGTGAAGCCACGGGAAGAAAGTAGCATGTGGGTTTTGCTTGAAGATTTTTATGACAAAATAATATTAAAATATTTATGAAATGGGTTATGTTTGGAACCATTCTGGAAAATCGGATTTTTCTGGAAACAAATAGTCCGAAGTGTTTTATTTGGGGGAAATTTTCTGTTACTTGAATAGCTGTGAAAGGCACTTGAATAACTCTTCTTCCCATCATTAAGATTTAGCACAAAACTATATAAAACCTATCATTTCATTTATATATTAATAATTTGCTTCCAATTCATAGAGTTTACATGTCCATTACCATGATATTATTTCTCAAAAGAAAAAATTTGCCATTATAGAGAGAAAACTTACAACTCTGCACAAATATGTGCCAGGAATGGTGCTTTACAAGTATTTTCTCTGTTCTCCATGCAGTCCTGCAAGGAATTAGCTCCACTTTATGGATGTGGAGACTGAGGCTCAGAAAAGTTGAATAAATTTGTCTGGATTCACTTAACTTGTAAATGAATAGTGCAGGAGTCTACATTTTATTCTGTTGCCTTGACAGGGTAGAATTAATTTCAGGACACGGCTTGTGTAATTTGCACATTTATTTTTATTTATCAAACACTGTGATGCTGATCATTAGGTATTATCCAGGATGTAGCATTTAGAAAATCGACCTCACAGACGAGGGTGAGGATTATATGCTTTGAGATATACAGAGTTTAACGGCAATGACTCTGTGATTTATTTGAGGGTGTGGCTTTTTTTTTTAGTAGATCATTGATAATAAGGATTAAAGCCAGCTCATGATTTAGTTTTTTTTTTTAACATCTTTATTGGAGTATGATTTAGTTTTTTGTTTTTTTAACTTTTTTAATTTATTTACTTTTGGCTTCCTTGGGTCTTCGTTGCTGCGCGCGGGCTTTCTCTAGGTGCGGCAAGCGGAGGCTCCTCCTTTTTGTGGTGCTCGGGCTTCTCATTGCAGTGGCTTCTCTTGTTGCGGAGCATGGGCTCTAGGCGCGTGGCCTCAGTATTTGTGGCACGTGGGCTTAGTAGTTGTGGCTTACAGGCTCTAGAGCACAGGCTCAGTAGTTCTGGCACATGGGCTTAGTTGCTCCACTCCACGGCATGTGGGATCTTCCCAGACCAGGGCTCGAACCCATGTTCCCTGCATTGGCAGGCGGATTCTTAACCACTGTGCCACCAGGGAAGCCCTGATTTAGTTTTATTGCTTGTGTTCCCATAAAGTTATGAATCCCATTGAATGCCTTGCCAGTCATTGCAATATAGACATAGTTATGGCAGAATAATTTTGGAGCTGTAACTGACTTTAGAAGCCATTTATTTATTTGTTTATTTATTTATTTTGGCTGCACTGGATTTTAGTTGTAGCACACGGGATCTTCGTTGCAGCATGCGGGCTTCTTAGTTGCAGCATGCAGACTCTTAGTTTAGTCATGCATGTGGGATCTAGTTCCCTCTCTAGGGATCGAACCAAGGCCCCCTGCATTGGGAGCACGGAGTCTTACCACTGGACCACCAGGGAAGTCCCTAGAGGCCATTTAATTGGCAGGTTCCAAATTGTGCTCTGTGGTCCTAAAGATCCTATGGTATTTCCATACAGCCCCAGTGGATGATGGAGCAGAATGGGTAGAGATGCTTCCCCATATCATCCCCAACCACCAGTTTAGCCAGCTCCGGTTTTATCAGTTTGTTTCTGCATCTAGGTAAATTTTTGGTGGAAGAAAAGACGCTACACCTAAAAAAACGAAGGAAAACAAAACAAATAGTAAAAAACCAGTTTGAAAACTACTGGTAATCCAACTCTTTTATTTCTTCAGGGGAGCAAACTTTGGCTCAGCGAGGTAAAATAATTTGCCTGAGAACACAGAACAAGGCATGGCAGAGCTAGAGTTAAAATCCCAGTCTTCTAGGTGCTCCGAGTCTGGTGTTGCAGCCACTGTGCCATATTGAATCGTGGAAGTCATCTGGATCTTCAGATGGCTTAATGAGGGCTCTCCATAGTGAGGAGAGAATATTCCTGAAGTTTGGTAGATTATATTTTCAGATGTGAAATACAGGTAAAAATTTTGTGCTTAGGATATATTTTAACGTCTCATCCAAAATACCCTTATCTTGAACTTAAGTTTCATAATCTGAATGTTTTCTATATCATGATCTTTAAGATTATCCTGGGATCCCAAATCCTACTTTTTATAGTAGTCCATGCAAAGAACATCCTCAGAAGACTCTTAACTCTTCATTTTAGGGCAGAATAACAAGTTGCTTTTATACCACTTCTAATCAGTTGGTAGTGGTTGGCTGGAGCGCTTGTTTCAGTGGTTTTTGAGACCCTCTTTGGATTCTGCAGGCAAGAATGTGATGATCCATAGCGATGTGTGGCATAAGCCCCCAAATGGGGCAGGGGGAGTCCATGAGCTAGATAGTATCATCTCTGTAAAGAGCACCACCTCTTCTTTTTGTGAATCTATAAGCATAAAATATAAGCTACATGTGTATTCATTCCTAAACATTGTGTTGTGCATTTTGGAGTCGGTGGCGGGGTGGGGTACGGATAAATAAGACAGAGGGGAAAATAAAACAAAGGAAGAAATTGGTCATTTTCTTATTACTGTTCCCTGTCTTTTCAAGGATAGAAGGAGGAATAAAGGGTTGCATTTCTTGGTTTGTAGAGACTATGTTAATTAGTAATAGTAATTCATTTTTTGAAGAAAATGGCCCCAAATTCGTAATGCACATATGAAAATTGTATTCAAATAGAAAACATTCCTAGCAATTTTTTTTTTTACCTCTTAGGATTTGCCTCAAAGGGTGCTCCACAAATTGAACTGAGAAATCCCAAGGAAGCTGCCTGAATCTCCTTGCATATTCGTATTCAACATTGTGTAAAGGACCAGACAAATCAAATTGGTGGTTTTTGGTAAGTACATCCGCTGGTGTCCTTTTCTTCTTCACTTAAGGAAAACATTAAATTTTCATTCTTATGAACCAAGATGTCTGCTGTATAGACAATGTGTACCTGGTGTATGTTTATGTCGCAACGTTAGTAGTACATAGAACTTGATAAGTCATTTGGTAAGTCATTTTGAACCGACAATATAAAATCCTTATTTCTTTGTTGTTTACATCTTTGTGGCCCGAGAGGAAAAACTACTGCTGCTGATATGTGAGCATCTTAGGAATTAAGGAAAAATGTGTATTGCTTATAAATGTCTCCCTCACAAAAAAAAAAAAAAAAAAAAAAAAAAATCAAGGGTATTTCAATCAGAGTTGTCTTTAGAAATTTTGGATGCAAGGAAGGGTCCTTTGTACAAGCTATAGAAGATACTGGTATGTTCTCGAACAATCCTTGTGCCTTCTCTAATTTCTGTTTTCTCACCTGTCATATAAGGTAAAAATAACTACTGTTATGTTAGACTCTCCAAATCATGGCAATCCAATGAATTACAACATATGTAAATATACTGTGACAACTATATAATTCTCCACAGACAGAAGGTATTATTATTCTGTGGGTGATAATCCTATGTATGCTATGGCAGGGATGGAGGCATAGAAGAAAGAGGCTGCTCGTATCAGCTTCACCCAGAACCTTGGATGGGCAGCCCTCCCGGCTGCAGGCATGGCCCTCACTTAGCTTTGAAAGGTAGAGGCAGTAGATCCCTGTGTGTTAGGGAGGGGCTACTGGTGACACTGATTGCCCAGCAACTCCCCATGCCCCCCCAAAGTCCCTTTTCATATCCTCTAGGCTGGATTCTGGATTCAGGAACTCAGAGAGCTAAAATTGTTTTAATTATATATATTTAATTGTTTTAATTATATATACTTTTATTTTTTTCTATATATTTTTATATATTTTTTTCTTTTTCTGAAAGCATATTAATTAAAGGAAACTTGGAAATTAAAGAATAACAAAATTATTTATAATCCCACAATCGAAAGGTAACCACAGTTAACATTATAGTATATTTAGTCCTTTTAAAGTTTTTAAAAATATTTCATATATATTCTAAAATATTTTTTAACAAGGTTAACAGAGTTGAGAACATGAAATAAGTATTCTAGCCTACAACTATGCTGTAATTTTTATAGCCATTTCCATACTGCTGAACATTGTTTGTTATATCACATATAAATACATGCTATTATGTTCATTACATTATGCTATAAATACCACAGTAGTGAACATGCCTGACTATAAATTTTACTCATGTCTCCAATTATTTTCTTGGGGTAAATTTCTATAAATGGAATTAATGAGAAGGAACTGCTTTTAATGACTACTGTAAAGCTCTTGATGTTGTCAAACTATCCTCCAGAAATGTACCAAATTATATTTGCCTTCCCATCCCCACCTATTATATATGACAATGTTCATACCACTACACACATGTACAGATTGAATTCTATCACGTTGAGAAGATGTAAAATTATAAATATTTCTACAGAAGCTCAGGAAGTATAAACCTGTTCCCTCCCCCTGGCCCAGCCCAGCCTTAACCAACACCAGGTCTCTGAAGTAGAAGACAGTATCATCCAATCGACACTGCATCCACCTTGATCTCTCAGATCTGTTCATGGGGGAAAGCACCTATGAGGCTTGCATTCATTCACTTGGCATTCATTACGACTGCTTGTGTTCATTTCTGTACTATGTGCTTCCGGGGAACAAAAGAGCTTTTCCTTGTCTACGAGAAGCTTAATTCAGTTGGTGAGTCCAGACAAACAACAAACAAAAATACTTAACCTTGGATAGGTCACTTAACTTCTCAAGACCTGTTTCTTCTTCTTTAAAGTGAGAGGTTCAATTTGTCTATATCTAAAGAGTGTCTGAGGTGGTTTTTAGTAAAAATATGTGAGTACACAAAGTAGTGAAAACAGCAATAAAGGTATCTAAACTTTGAACAACATGATGTGTTGTATAATTTCCATTATCCCACAGTGGAAGCACACCAGTTCTTTAGGAGAAAAAAGTTTCGCTGCGTTAAATACTAGGAAAAAATTTCAAGTTAATCATATTTTTAAATGTAAAAGTAAAGTAATAGAAAAATCCTTCAAGATGGCCTCTAAGGTTTCTTTTAGCTCTAACATCTATAATTCATAAGTAATAGATAAAATAGCAAAGGCCGAGGACCCCCAAAGCAAAGGAATGTCAGTGGGCTTCACAGAAATTTGGAGAGTCAAGACTAGGATTTTAAAGCGATCATTTCTACAGATGAGTTCTGTCTAATCATCATCCTCACTACCCATACACTGGAAGTCTGTCCTAGTACTGGTACTGTTCATGAATTTTAATCAGATTTTCAAACTTTGGAACACACCAAACAGGTTTAAGGAGTAAATAAGCTTATGAATATTTAGCTATCCTTCGCCATTACCACTTACATCTATCAGAAATGTTAAAATTGTCTGACTCAACTACTGAGATACACTGAGCAATGTCAGGGAGACTGGGCCAAACTTTGGCAAGAAAGTCTGCCACTGGCCATTGCTCTCTCTTTGAAGTAGACTGTCCCTTGCATTTTAACACACAGTAGATACTTCATAAATATTTGCTGGATTCCTTTCTACTCAGATTTTGTGCCACTTTGTAATACCGGTTTGTTTTGTACTCAGAAAAAAAGTTACGTATATGTTGGAACAACTTCCAAAATCTAAAAGCATGAAGGAATTGTAATAACACCTCAGACTAGCTCTAATCTTAATCTTGGAACAAGGACACGTTTTGACTAGATTTCACACACTTGAAAAGTCACAGTTGAAAAGCCAATATATTGATCATTTGCCTCTCTTTGCAATTTGAATCGTAAATATGAAGAAAAAAGCTGCAAAACCTAGAACATCATTTGTCTAATCATTTTCCCACTTTCTCTTAAAAATCTGCATTCCTTCCTCCCTTTCATTCCATATATTAACTCTGCTGGTTTTCCATGACTCTTTTTTTTTCTTTTTTGTGGTAAAATATGCATAACATAAAATTTACCATTTTAACCATTTTTAGGTGTACAGTTCAGAGAAATTAAATACATTCCCATTGTTGTGCAAATATCACCACCATCCATCTCTAGAACGTTCTCATCTTCCTGTACTGAAACTTTGTACCCATTAAACAATAACTCTCCATTCCTCCCTCCCCCCAGCTCCTGGCAACTACCACTCTATTTTCTGTCTCTATAAATTTGACTATTCCAGGTATCTCATATAAGAGGAATTATACAATATTTGTCCTTTTGGGTCTGGCATGTTTCACTTAGCATAATATTTTCATGGTTCATCCATGTTGTAGCATGTGCCACGATTTCCTGCCTTTATAAGGCTGAATAATTTTCTGTTTTGTATATATACTACATTTTGTTTATCCATTCACGCATTGATGAACATATGGGTTATTTCCACCTTTGGGCTATGTGAATAATACTGCTGTGATCATGGGTGGTACTAATACCTGTTTGAATCCCTGTTTTCAATTCTTGTGAGTATAAACGCAGTAGTGGAACAGGTGGCTTATGTGATAATTCTATGTTTAAGTTTTTGAGGATCTACCATACTGTTTTCCACAGCAGCTGCACCATTTTGTATTCCCACCAACAATGCACAAAGGTTCCAATTTCTCCACATTCCTGTCAACAATTATTTCTGTTTTGTTTTAAATCATAGACATCCCAACAGGTATGAAGTGGTATATTATTGTGGTTTTGATTTGCATCTTCCTAATGATTAGTGATGTTGAGCATCTTATGCTTATTAGCTATTTGTGTATCATCTTTGGAGAACTGCCTGTTTAGCCCTTCGCCAATTTTTAAATTGGTTGGCTTGCTTTTTTATTGTTGAACTGTAGGAGTTCTTTGTATACTCTGCATATTAATTCCTTAATATTTTGAGAAATTATTTTCTCCTGTTCCTTGGGTTGCCTTTTCATTCTGCTTACAGTGTTCTTTGATTCACAAAAGTTTTCGTTTTGATGTAGCCTAATTTATCTATTTTTTTCTTTTGTTGCCTGTGCTTTTGGTGTCATAGAAATCAATGCCAAATCCAATGTCATGAAGTTTTTCCTCTATTTTCTTCTAAGAGTTTTATAGTTTTAGCTCTTACATTTAGGTCTTTGATCCATTGTGAGTCAGTTTTTGTATATGGTGTATGGTAAGGACCAGGCTTCCTTCTAAAGAGGTACTTTTCAATCCCATCATGTCTCAGTGAAGATGTGTGTCAGTTAAGCAACTGGCACACATATTCACATGTATGCTCATCCTCGCTCACTTTTCTTTCTCGTGTAGGCTTTGGTCGTTTCCCAACAGACAGATGAGAGAAAGCTGAAGCAGTTGGGGACTTAACAGCCCAGCAGGCTCAGCTCTTATAACTAGGATATAGCAGTGAGAGCCATGAGGCAGTGGCCAGGATCAGCAAGCATTTTGATGTAAACATGCTTGATGAAATCCCCAATAAAAGAACAGCAGAGGTGCGGTGAACATTGTGGTACATGACTCTTTTTGAATTATGGTTTTCTCAGGGTATATGCCCAATAGTGGGATTGCTTGGTCATATGGTAGTTCTATTTTTAGTTTTTTAAGGAACCTCCTTACTGTTCTCCACAGTGGCTGTATCAATTTACATTCCCACCAACAGTGCAAGAGGGTTCCCTTTTCTCCACACCCTTTCCAGCATTTATTGTTTGTAGATTTTTTGATGATGGCTGTTCTGACTGGTGTGAGGGGTGGGATAGGGAGGGTGGGAGGGAGATGCAAGAGGGAGGAGTTATGGGGATATATGTATATGTGTAGCTGATCCACTTTGTTATAAAGCAGAAACTAACACACCATTGTCAAGCAATTATACGCCAATAAAGATGTTAAAAAAAAAAAACAGCAGAAGTAGATACCATTTTAGGCTGAGAAGAAAAAAGGGAGTGTGTGTGTATGTGTTGTGTTCGTGTGTGTGTGTGTGTGTGTGTGTGTGTGTGTTATATGTACATATACTTGCCAGCAGAGGGAAAGAGAGAGGTCACTCCATGCACTGTGACTGTGAATTTTGGGCTACAGCAAATTTTTATTTATGTTCGTACAAAAATAAATTTCTCTTGGTGCTGCTTTAGAGAAACCAAACTAGATTAGCCACAGTCATGTGGGCAAACTGTATTTCCAAAACAGTTATCCTAGTTCTGTTTTACAGTGAACAGAACCTAAATGTGCTTACAGTGTAAAATGTGAAGGTCTGCTTAGCCTTCACTTGCAGAATCTTGAGAAGAAGAAACTACCAGGCGGTGTAAGCTGCCTCATCCAGTATCACCAGGACCAAAGGTCTGCCCTGCACTCGCTGCTCTGACAGGCTTGGAGATAACATCGCCCCACTCACATAACTCATAGTTGCAGGATTCTGCACATGAATTAGATTCTCAACATTAGAACCCAGTATTGGCAGTTGGGCATCCAAATCTCAAATAAATTACTGTTTATCTACTAAGACTCTGACTTCAGGACCTATGAGAAACACACTGTGACCCAGTCTGTCCCCTCTTGTTTTTCATGGGGGCTGGTTTACAGGCATAAACTGTTTGCTGCTCTGGGTCCTCATCTTCTCTTTACCATAAAAGGCGACTTAGAGAAAAAGGAAATAACTAAGCCTATTAAGTTTTCTGATGTCAGGTGGGATAAGCTAAGCCACACTTTCTAAAAACAGTTTGCAAGACTGGTGTACTATATTTCCCTTGAAGCATTAAAATCATTTCATACTTTATTAACTCAAAGAATATCCAGTATTTCCCTGTGAGACTGAGAATAAATGACTAGCTTAAATCAGGGGCGTTTTTGCTGGTATGCTAGGTTTTCAATTGAAATATTAACTCCAAGGGCACACAAGGAAAGTACAGACTGCGTGAGACGTGAACAGCAATTACATCTCCAGCAATAGTCCCAGGAGTTTATTATACCTGAAAAATCATAAGCTTCCTGACACTTGACCATTTTATTCTAAATGCCCTAGGTTCAGGAAAACTCTGGAGATATATTTTCTGTTCATTTCCATTCTTAAATTTCAGTCTATATTTCATGAGTTTCTTTAACTAATATAGTTCTGCTTTCTGTATAACTTTTATATTCTATGTAACTTTTATGTAAATTTCCAGTTAACTTTAACTGCCTAGTTAAATTATAGAGACTGGGAAAACTGGTTCTCCTTCCCCTCCACCCTCTTTTCTTCTCCTTCTTTTAATAAATATCTTTCCTAAGAATAGAGAAACTTCCCTATGCCCGCCCCACCAAAAAAAAAAAAAAAAACTCTGCAAATTCTACCTTGAAAATATTAGCAATTTAGTATTTAAATAATTTGTAATTGAGAAACTCTCTTCCTTTCCCTAGTTTAAAACCATATATTACTACATTTTGTTCAAGTGGTGAATACCCGGTAAAAAGTGGGGTGTGTGTGTTATTTAAACAAGGATTAAAGCAAACAGCTACTAATCAGTAGCATCGCTCTATTCCTGTAAGTTACTCTGGGGTACTTAGTAACCAGGTATTTACATTTGAAAACCAGGGATATTAAATGAGAATTTAAGATGAGAAAGAGAAAAAAATAATTAAGAAAAAGAAATTATGAAGAAATATGAATAAGGAGGAAAGACGGCAATAGTGATTTTTTTCTCCCCTAAAACCAGAGGTCCCAGTGCTGCTTCCCCACCTTTTCCCCGCTGAACAAGAGGTTGCTTGCCTGTGTGGCAAGACAGATAGGTAAGTGACACTACTGGATCAAGAAACTTGGAGATTTCCTACATAGACATTTGTGAACTTCTATATTCTGTTCAGTGTCAGATTAGTTTGTGATTTCTCTTCCACGTCATTAAGACCCACTACTGCATGGTAGAGAACTGCTCGGGAGCAGAGATATACCAGAGAGAAAAGGACCCTATCCCATTGTGTGAGCTGAAGCAGTGTAACACCCAGCCTTTCAAAACACCTGCACATAAGAGAGCATATGGAAACTGCCTTCATGGTCAGGCACTGTCTTTGTGCCTATTTCCTTGTGGCGGCAGAAAATCTGTACCAAATCCCTGAGACAATACAGTAGAAACTAAGCATATCGGCTCAGGCAAAAAAAAAGTCATGGAAGTTCTCCAGCTGCCTGACCAGTGCCTGCTTTACCAAGAAGTGTCTAGGGAGCCTTCGATATAGTCCATCAGTCAGTGGTTGGTGGGGCTTTTCCCCTTGACACTGCTGATGCCCGAACTGTGTATTAGAAATGCCAGCTCCTGTACCAAAGCTGACCTATCCATTCTTCAGTGTGCTCCTTCTGATTATGTCGACAGACCCTGGACAGTACTTGGCATGGCTATTTGTACACAGTTCCAAATGCAGGTAAACCACAAAAGTTAAATAAATAGATAAGTATAAATAGAAAAACATATCCAGAGCAATTTACTGGTAGTTATACATAATATTAAAATTCTTTTTGTAGCTTTATCCTACCATGTTTCTTATAAAAGGCAGTGCTCATTCACTGGTTCTTTCATTAATTTTTTCCTTTATTGAAATATTTTTTCATTCAGTGCTAGGCACTGGGGATACCAAAATAAAGGTCCCTGCCTTTGAAAAGCTTCAATTATACCTAATGAGATAAACCATATTCTTTTAAGTTTTCTAATACATTTTAAACAGTGTAGAAGAAAGTGGAAATAGCCTAAAATGTCTAAAATCACTTCATAATAGAAAGTGAATTTGACTTTTTCTGTTATAAAGGGACCTCTCTCCGATGGCCCCATTTCTAACAGAGTCCAAGTTTTTATAATAAGAATTAAGCTACTGAGTATTAGGGTTTAACTTTAGCCATACTTTTGCTAGAAGGACCTGTTCTTTAAACTATCATTTTCGTTTCTCACTGTATGCAAAATAATAATAATAATAAACCAAATATCACCAGAGGAAGACCAAAGGTAGTAAAGGGAGAGTAATATTTAAACATTTAATGAATAAAAAAATATAATTTGGGGGTTAGTTTAAAGTTGCATTTTCATGCATATCGTCTTTGCCTCCCACTATAAAGTTTACTTTCTTTTATATTTTTTTTCTCACAAAGAGCCTATTATAGTCGTATTGTTGTGGTATTTAAAAATATTTTTAATTTCAAAAATAACCCGCATTCAACTTAAACATTTGTAGAAGAAAGTAACCCATGGCTTATTCAGTATTGAGAGTATTTCTGGCCAAATGCTATTTCACTGTAACTATTGCCTTGGGATACTTGGCAATGAAATACAAGGACATCAACATTAAACAGGATCTGGTTTTTTTTCTGTGGTAGCAGATATTTTTTCATAGAACTGAAATGACTTATGTTAACCAAACAAAATCAGAAGGTCACACCTAAAACTGAAGCTAATGTTTGACTGTGTCACTCCATTTCAGAGTCTTTGTTTCAGAACAGGCAATTTGTCATTTTTCTTACAAAGAGACCTATGATATTCTTATAGACTACTATTTGACATACCACCAGAAGGTAATATAAGAACATACCCCATAGAGCATGTACTCGCGTATAATATGGCATAGTAATTAAATAGACCATATTATTACTATATAACTACCACTTGCAAATATAGTTTGAAATTGGAGGAAAGGAAGAGCATTTACACATCATCATAAAGACTGTGTAAGCTTATGTTTGGGAAAGTTCACTCTCTAAATCTGTTTTGGCATAAATTCAAGAAACTAAGCAAATGAAAAATATTCTTTACACACAAATTTTAGAATTTTTAAAAAGCTATAGATATCTGGATCTCTACTCTATTTGGACTGCCCAGATTTTGTCTTGAATATAAATGGACTCTATTGTCAAACAGAAGTTAAACTAGAGACTGTCATCCCAAAGATAAGGTTCCTTTATTAAATTATAATTCCAATTTATCACTGTGTAATTGTGATCTTGAGCTTAAGCACATGGTCATCCAGTTTCTCCATCAAGAAAATGGGACTGATACTTTGGCATAGTTTGTAGGTATATATCAGTATAGGGAAGGTATATACAGGAAAGATATAGAGAGAGAGAGATCAATTTTTTAATAACTTGCATCATATTCTAGATGACATAGGGGACTTCCTATCTAAAGGAACTCTATTATAAATCCCTTTGCAAATTAAAGAATATTTTTATAATAAAAATAACCATTCATCAAACTACCAGTTCATATATTCCAATGCTGGCACATAAAGTTTTTCTGTGAATATTATTCCCAGGTAACTTTCTTAAACTTGCAGTGGTAATTTGAATATATCATAGTTAATAAACAACATTTACTACTACATTCAATGGGTAGACACAAAGCATTAGTGTAGATATACTAAGTAGTAATAAAAATAATATAATACACAATTGAACAGGTATCAAAAAGAACATAGTTTTTGCTTTTTGCATAATCATTAGCTTTAAAAATGCATCATTATAACATTTCACATTTACAATGTCTTACAGCATTTTGCTACATAAATATAGAACATAATAGCTATAGAAGTTCCCTTCCAGTTTATCCACAAAAATCTGGGAGTAAATTCCCTCAGATTCTTTAGCTTTTAAAATTAAATTGTCAAGCAGAAAATTCGTGATTCTAAGCTGTGGCTATATAGTTCTCTCCCAAGAGAACATCCTTGAAAAACATCTGCTGTTTTGCCCAACTGAAATAATAATAATTTTAAAATTATATAGGATATGAAAATATAAAATGTAGTCAATTTGAGCATTTAATATAGCCAAGTACTTTTCTAAGTGCTTTATATGTATTATCATTTAATCTTCACAACAGTGTGAGGTATATTATTCCCATTTTATAGATGGTGAAACTGAGGCTCACAAAGATTAAAGTCACTGGTGTGATGACACTTGTTTCTCAAGCGGTGGAGCCAGGGTATAAGCCAGGCAGTCTGACCCCAGAGCCTGGGTTGGGTAAGCGCATCCCACTGCCACATCGTAGTCCCATATTCTGACTTAAAACATTTGGATTATGTGAACTCTAGTCCTTAAACATTTCCATTTAAGAATTTAATTCAATAGCTTTTTTTAAGTCTAAAAATTATCATTTGAACCTATTAACTACTTTATAAAGGGCCAGAAATAGGCTATGGAACGGTTTGTAGAACTCTCTGAAGAGGAGTGGGGAGGGTGGGAGGTGCAGTGAGGCATTTGGTAGAAAGGAATGGTTTTCCAACAATTTTACTGTGGATCTGTGCTTGAGTTTCCCTTCAACGCTGTTAACCAATGTCCATCTCTCCTTGATATTGTTTTTATTCTGTTAACACTGGCTATCCCTAACTCTCCGATTACTAAGAAAATAGCAAAGGCAGAGTACCATGGTAGAAAGAGCTTGGACTTTGTCATCAGCTAAATTTCAATTCTGAGTGGTCTTGGGTAAGTTATTTGATTGCTCTGAGCCTCAAGCTCCTGATCTTTAAAAAGGAGGCAATAATAGCCAACATTTATCAAACCCTCAGTATATACTTGGTTTTGTTCTAAGCATTCGGTATATATTGTGTAATTTATTCCTCACAGTGACGCCCTGAGAGAGTGATTATTATTACTACCAGTTTCATTTTGCAGATGAGGGTGGTGAGGAACGAAGACTTTAAGTAACTTAACCAATGTCATACAGCTCCATAGTTAAAGAACTAGGGCTCAAACCCAGGAAATCTGACCCTAGACCAGGTCTTCTGCTATAAAGCGCCAGACAGTAAATATTTTAGGTTTCGTGGACCACACTAGTCTCTGCTGCAGCAGTTCAACTCTGCCATTGTAGCATGAAAGCAGCCGTAAACAATATGTAAACAAGTGGGCGTGGCTACATTCCAACAGAACTTTATAAGAACAGCCACACGGTTGAATTTGGCCCTCTGGCTGTAGTTTGCTGATCGCCTGCTCTAGAGCCTGCATTTTAAACTTCATCTCATAGGGATGTCACAAAAAATCAAAGAACTTCCTTAAGGTGACTTATGCACATAATAATTGCTCAAAAACCGTAGCTATCATTAACTCAAGAGTTTTTAAACCATACGTTAAGGAAATTCTTTGATTATTTGTGGCCCATCTCCTTCCCTCCAGGGAGGATCGCACTTAAGTCATCTATTGTCTTTTATGCCACCCTCTTCGTAGCATGTAAGTAAAATACACTCTCCAGCCACATTTCCAGAAATGCTAGACATTCCTGAAATCATCTCACTGTGCTAAATGACGGCAGTCAGCAGAGTGTTTGGCTTATAAAGATGCTCAATAAAATTGATTTTGATTTTCATGATTTTAATTAATTCATTCCACTACGGCACCATCGGGTATTATGTTCGCAGTAATGCGATATATGATAATGTAACTTTAAGTGTAGGAGGATAAGGGGAGCTTCACCTTGCAGAATTTCCATCTGTCTCTAAATGTAATTAAACCAGATGCGCAGATTTTCAGTCCTTGTCCACCTGTTATAGCTGGGTCACTCCTTGGGTTCTGTTTTGACCCATGGTTCATTGTTGCTTGTATACTTTACGAAGGCACTGTCATACCTTCGGCACTCAATAAAATGTTAATTGAAAGAACATATGTGTCCTCCTAGGGTTAAATAATCTTAAGTGGCTGCCCATCTTTGCTCAGGATGTTTGCTCTGCTCTCCCTCCTCTCCCTCCTTCTTTGTCCACCCTTGCTAGACTAGGAACCCCAAGGACTGTGCAGTAGTCACCACTGTATCTCCAAGCACCTAGCATGGCCTGGCATACAGCAAGTGTTCAGTCACTTCAATCAGCAAGTGTTTGATTGAATGAATGAGTGAGTGAATGAACACATACACAAATATTGTTTGATCATCTATTTCATCAGTTCATTGCCTTCTGCCTAAGGGGTACAGAGGTTGATTTTAGTATCAGTAAATTGACTGTGTTCCAGGAGCACATTTACAGTGATTGTTCATAGTGTGTCTTTAAAAGAAACAACTCTGAATCTTTTATTTATTTATTTTTGGCCGCGTTGGGTCTTCATTGCTATGCGTGGGCTTTCTCTAGTTGCAGCGAGCGGGGGCTGCTCTTCGTTGTGGTGCGCGGGTTCCTCATTGCAGTGTCTTCTCTTATTGCGGAACACGGGCTCTAGGCACGAGGGCTTCAGTAGTTGTGGCACGTGGGCTCAGTAGTTGTGGCACACAGGCTTAGTTGCTCCACGGCATGTGGGATCCTCCCGGACCAGGGCTCGAACCCGTGTCCCCTGCATTGGCAGGGGGATTCTTAACCACTGCGCCACCAGGGCAGCCCACAACTCTGAATCTTTTTTTTTTTTTTTTTTGGTACGGGGGACTCTCACTGTTATGGCCTCTCCCGTTGCGGAGCACAGGCTCAGCGGCCATGGCTCACGGGCCCAGCCACTCCGCAGCATGTGGGATCTTCCCGGACCGGGGCACAAACCCGCGTCCCCTGCATCGGCAGGCGGACTCTCAACCACTGCGCCACCAGGGAAGCCCACAACTCTGAATCTTCAGTGAAGCTTTCTACATAATTAGAAACGAGCAGTGACACCAGAGAAAGGTCTAAGTCTTAAAAACCAGATTGTCAGCGGTTTTCACATGTCCATGAAGCAGAGGGGTCTAAATTTAATGAGGCATTTCTATAGCTTGGCAGATCCTTAGCCTGATTGCAAAAGTGGTATTTGTGTGACCCAGGCCTGTTGGCTTGCTGGATGACAAATCAGTTTGGCGACAGAATCAGTGTGATAGAGCTTTATGGTGGTAGTTCTTTGCGTTGAAAAATAAAATTGATAGGTTTTCCACCAAATTAAATGAGTAGTTTGGTATCAAAAAAACACTACCTTGGACCTTTGAAAAATGTTGCACAGTTCTCAGTCTTGACAGCCTTGACAGGAAGAGCCAGATCAAGACACCAAGGCCATGCTGGGTGTGGAGGTGCTACTATTTAATTAGTACCTCCCATGTGTAAGTGTATAATCTGTTTAAAACTCCAAGATAGATTCGATCAGTAATTCTCAACAGGGAGCAGTTCTGCCCCCCAGGAGACATTTTTGGTTGTCATGCATGGAGGGGGTGTGGGCATGTAGAGGTTAGAGGGCAGAGATGCTATGAAACATCCTACAGTGCACAGGACAGCCCCCCAAAACAAAGAATTATCACACCCAAAATGGCAGTAGGGAATGAAGTTCAGAAACTTTGGATTAAATGATACCCAAGGTTCCTTTGCAGCTCAAATTCTGGGATTTTAGGATATTAGATTATGTACGTGAAAGAATTTTATGAGTTGCCAAACACTATACTATAAATTCAAGCTACTATTATGATACAAGCCATCGCTGCTCTCCTTGTCCTCTCTGGTATCTGTCTGGCAGTCATCCTTTCTGTTCTGAGCCAGATCCCTCAAAGGTGTAGGTCAAAAGAGCCAAGATAAGGGGTGAAACTAGAAGTCCCTCCTACTGCTTGTTCAGAGTTTGAGAAAATCCAGTAGACAGATGTTGCCAAATTTGCAGGTTTCATTGTTTTCAGCATTATCCCATTAACCTGTTGAGAAAAAGTATACGTGTGTAATGCTTATTTAAAGGGAACCGGATAGCCGATTCTTAATGGGTATTTATGTGCTGCCAAAGCCCCATAGAAAATTCCCCCACGCCACCTCTCTGGAGTGGGTGGTGCTACCCCTCTCCTGGTACACAGCCAGCGTCCTTGGGAACCCACAGCCAAATGCCTTATTTTCAGGGATGTGCTGATAGAAATGCCTGGGAAAAGTGAGCCTCTTGGCTTTCATCTGTTTATCAGTTATTCACTGAATGATGCGCCTTGCCGAAACAAAATCTGTACAAGCATCAATACAACTTAAGCAACAATACAATTAACTCTTCTCAGATTAGCCAGGACCCGACAGAAGGAATGGCCCAGAATGTCATTATTCTAGTGCCTCTTTATCCTTCCAGAATTTTCCCTAAATAAAAGAGAGTCATGGGAGGATTTTTGTGTCTCCCAAGGATCGTGCCTTCAAATAGCACAAGGTTGCTGGCTGAGATAGAAAAAAAAAAAGAGAGAGACCAGGCTTCAGTCTTCAGCTTACTGTGTGGGACCCCAGGTAAATTCCAAGTGTTCTGCCTCCAGTTTGAGCAGGACTTCTTTTACACGTTCAGACTCTGAGGTAACAGAAATGTCCCCATGCCAGAGGCCGGCTTGGTGGTGGGAGTGTGCTCTCTGCTGTTTACTCTAATGGGTGGTGGTAACTTGACACAGGAGCAGTAAGATAACCGCTCAGCATGAGGCCAAATCTTGGAAACTTTTTGCAGAAGCTGGTCTTCGATTCTGTTCCCCCTGATGTGTGGCACTAAATGTCATTTGACCTTGGAACCAATACTCTGAAATGGGTGCTATTACGAGCACTATCTTAGAGATGTAGACATGAAGCCTCATGTGACATGGCGAGTAAGTGGCACATTCGTGATCTGAACTCCTATTTCTTCAACTCCAAAGTCTTTGCTCTTAACCAGAATGGCATATGTTTTATTATATCTACACATTGTGTATATGAGGTCATGCCTAAGAAGTGACTATTAGTAAAGACAAACATTTTATGGTATAAATAAGGGGACATTAAGAATAGAACTCTAACTGCAAACAGAGATAGAATCACCTCTTGGATAAATACATTCTAAAACCTTCTGCTGGATTAAATTCCATCTAGTGCTGGAAGACACTGCTCACCACTGAATATTAACTTCAAATTGCAGTGTGTCCGTTGGTCAGCGAATAAAACTCTTCCAAGAATTCCAATTCCAAATTGCATATTAAACACACACACACACACACACAACACACACCTGTGAACCAAAGCTCACTGGTAGTTTGCATAATTCTTGAGTAAACTCATGCTCATTTTTGATCCTAAGACTGGTTGGTAAACACTGGAAATATTTCCCAGTACAGTGTTTACAGTGTTATCCCTTGCCCTCTAAAATGTCCCACTTCAGGGAATTCCCTGGCGGTCCAGTGGTTAAGACTGCACGCTTCCACTGCTGGGGGCCCAGGTTCAATCCCTGGTGGGGGAACTAAGATCCTGCAGGCCCCGCAGTGCAGCCAAAAAAAAAAAAAGTCCACTTCAAAGTTAAAATCTTACCGAAATGTACTCTAAACTGGTACTAAGGGAATTCAAATCCTTGATGATTTCTAGTTTAAGTCTGAGTTAACCCCAGAATGTTACGTTACCCCAACAAGCTCAAACTCAACCTAAAATAAAGACAACAGAAATTCTAGCTAATAGTTCATAATAATAATCGCTTGATTTGAAAGAATATTCTCCTCTGTTTTACATGCCAAACTGTGAATAAATGATTTGTTTTGAATATATTGCCATGTTTGTTTAATGCAAGCAGCCTTCAATGACCACTAATGTGTTTTTAGTGTGTGTGAGCTCGGCTCTGTGTTGGGAGGGTCCTGCCTCAGGGGATCTGGCATCCTTGTGAACGACTGTACCATTTGCATCCAATGCAGCAAGTCTCTTCAGGTTCTTTCTGAAGAGCCTCTTGCAAACTGCTGTAGCCAAGGGTTAGGTGAGAAACAGGCTTACACTTGGACGCCTGAGCCACATCACCAATGGAGAATCACACTGCCAGACAGCTTACCTGCAGTGAACAGAATCTGGGAGGCTCTGATATGCCAGTCTACACGAGAACTCACAAGCTAGGCTTCTCATTCTGACTGGTTTAAAGTTGGCTGGGGTAATACCTCTTGCTTATTTCCGTACAAACACAAGAATCCTACATAGGGGTAAGAGTCTTACCTCAAGTTCATATATCTTTTTCTAAGTTCAGATTTCTTATGCTGACATTTCTTGAGCACTTGGTGCTAGGTTCAGCACTCAGAGCTTTGCATGGATCATTTCAGCCCAATGGTGAGAGTTAACTTAGCGCAGCTGTGGTACAGACTCTGAGCCACACTGTGGATTCAAGGTAAGCTCCGTGAGGATGAGGTCCACAGGTATCTGGCACATAGTAGGTGCTCAGTTAATATTTGCAGAATGAATGAATAAATGAACACAAACTCTTCTGTGTTTGTGTCACTTTTAAAATCTTAAGAAATTGTTCACATAAAAGTGTTAGGAGCTGAGCCAACAATCTTTACCAGATGTCTCTTCTTCTAGGCCTCACAAATTTGACCATGTAGTTAAATGGAAAACAGCTTAGAATGAGGGTGGGAAGGCAGCTCAAGAAGACTCTTTAAAATATGTTAGAACTTAAAACTTTGTCCTGAAATTAAGTCACTGCTCAGCATAGGAAACAGAGGGAAAAGTGACTGTAATACTTGGCAATAGGAATCTCTGTTACTTAGTCTCATTGATGTTCTCTGCACATCTCCTAGAGCAGAGGTTGGCAAACTTTTACTGTACCTGGCCAGAGAGTAAACTTTTTTTTTTTTTTGCGGTACGCAGGCCTGTCACTGTTCTGGCCTCTCCCTCTGCGGAGCACAGGCTCCGGTCGCGCAGGCTCAGCGTCCACGGCTCGCGGGCCCAGCCGTTCCGCGGCATGTGGGATCCTCCCGGACCGGGGCACGAACCCGTTTCCCCTGCATCGGTGGGTGGACTCTCAACCACTGCACCACCAGGGAAGCCCGAGAGTAAACATTTTAGCCTTTATGGGCCATGCAATCTCTGTCTGAACTAGTCAACCCCACCACTGTACTGCAAAAGCAACCATCTTCAAAAAAAAAACAAGTATGGCTGTGTTCCAATAAAATTTTATTTACAGAAACAAATGGCAGGCTATATTTGGCCCATGGCACAGTTTACCAAGCCTTGGTCTAAAGCATGTCTAATTGTCTTAAGTTTTCTGTTTCATCTCTGACAGAAGGATCATACGGCTAACGCCATATAGTTCCCCTTTTATAAGGCATTAAATAAACCATGTATCTTTCACATATCTATGCCTTTGGCCTTGAAAACTCATTGAACAGCACACCATGTAATTTATTTAACTGTGGTATATTATCTTATAAAGATGAGAAGAATGGAGTTCGTAGCCCATAAGGTTTTATTGAATGTACCATTTTTAAATGGCCTCTAATGAAATCCTAATTTTATGGAATCTTTTTATTCTTTTTGCATCTCTGAGCTTTCTCACTCTTTTTTTTTTATTGTGTGTGTGTGTGTGTGAAAAATATACATAACAAAGTTAACCGTTTTACCTGTTTTTAAGTGTCCAGTTCAGTGGCATTAAGTACATTCACAATTGGTGTGCAGCCATAACCACCAGCCATCTCTAGAACTTTCTCATCATCCTTCACTGAAACTCCATAAACACTAATTCCCCATTCTCCCTCCCTCCAGCTCCTGGCAACCACCATTCTACTTTCTATCTCTATGAATTTGACTGTTTAGGTACGTCATCTAAGTGGAATCATATAATATTTGTCCTTTTGTGTCTGGCTTATTTCACTTAGGATGTCTTCATGGTTCATCCATGCTGCAGCATGTGTGAGAATTTCCTTCCTTTTTAAGGCTGAATAGTATTCCACGGAGTATACATGCCACATTTTGTTTGTCCGTTCATGTGTCAATGGACTTTTGGGTTGTTTCTACCTTTTGGCTACTGTGAATAATATTGTTATGATCATTGGTGTACAAATATCTGTTTGAGTCCCAGTTTTCAATTCTTTTGGTTATATACCCAGTAGTGGAATTGGTGGATCGTATGATAATTGTTACCTTTTCGAGGAACCACAATACAGTTTTCCATAGTAGCTGCACCATTTTACATCCCCACCAGCAATGCACAAGGGTTACAATTTTTCTACATTCTTGCCAACACTTATCTTGGTTTTTTGTTAGTTTCTATGTTTGGTTGGTTATAATAGGCACGCTAGTGGATGCAAAGTGGTATCTCATTGTGGTTCTCAGTTGTTTTTATGCTAGTGTTTGTAGTTAGTGTAAAAAATAGTTCATTTAAACACTACATTAATTTATATCTCATGCAAATTTTATATATATATATATTCACATATATGTGCATTTATTCCTCTCCTAATGCCAAAATTATGTGAGATGGCTTCCAAGGACATGAAAACAATAAGATGAATAATATACATAGCTAAATTCATGGCATTGGGGATATAGAAGACTAAAAAAAATGAACCAATAGCCACGATTAGATGAACCTGAGAGTGTGTTGTGATGTCCTATACAATTACAAAACTAAAGTGACAAAGTCAATCCTGAACTTGTTAGTGGCCAAAGAAAAAAGGGAAAGGGGGCCAGTAACATGATTCACTTATTCCAGATGATGAAAGCTCAGGAAAAAAAGGCTTTTCTTGGCTCGCAGATATAGGAAAATAAGCTATAACTATTTTAAAAGAGATGATATGTTACTGAAAGCAGCAGAATTTTTGGTGAAATTAATGGGGCTGGAATTGGGAATGACTCCTCTAGCCTGACTGTTATACAACTTTTTTGTGTGTTAAATGGTAGTTTCAAAGTACAATTTTAGGAAAATAAAAAGTCAACTCCACATCTCTCAGCAGAGCGATAAGGACTATTCCTTTGGACTTTAGTCACTGTTTTATGTAGGACAACTATGTAAGATCTTGAATTCCCTCATATATGTTTATATATGTACCTGGCATTTGCTTCCCAGGTCACAGATTATAAATGCATATGTGTTTGTACAGATAATCTTCTTAAGAATATATCCTTATCTTCCTTTTGGAAGGAGGGAAAGATCTTCATGTTCAAATTTGATATTGAATTTCTGCTTCAACTTGAAACTACAGGAACTGATGTATATTTTCAAATTTATACCAGAAAAAAGGCTTCATGATAACTGGATATGTTGCCAAACCAGCCTTCAAGCAATTGAAGAGCAAAGCAAATTAAAAATAAGAATAGAAGCCGTATCAAACAGATGTTTTTAAAGAACTGAGAAAGTGTCAAAATTACTCTAAAACTGAAAGAATTGGTCTGAAGTTTTACCCAGAAGTTTGGATGAAGAATAATAACTGACATTTCTTGAGCATTTACAATGTTCCAGGCATAGTTCAAAGTGCTTTGTATGTATTAACTCACTTCTCTAAACTCAACAAAGTTAATACTACTGTCATCATTCCCATTTTATAGATAGGGAAACTGAGGCATGGGGTAGCTGAATATCCTTGCTCCAGGTCATACAACTAGGAAGTGTTAGAGCTAGGATTCACACACAACCACGCATTCTGGCTCCAGTGGCCAGTCACTGACCCACTAAACTGCAGGGGTCCCCAGCCTCTGAGGTACCGGTCCCTGGCCTGTTAGGAACCTGGCCACACAGCAGGAGGTGAGCGGCGGGTGGGCGAGCGAAGCTTCATCTGTATTTACAGCTGCCCCCCATAGTTCACATTACCACCTGAGCTCCTCCTCCTATCAGCATTATGGTGAGTTGTATAATTATTTCATTATATATCACAACGTAATAATAATAGAAATAAAGTGTACTACCATAAATGTAATGCGCTTGAATCATCCAGGAACCATCCCCCACCCCCACCCCATCCGTGGAAAAATTGTCTTCCACGAACTTGGTCCCTGTCGCCAAAAAGGTTGGGGACCACTGCTAAACTGTACTGCCCCTTGATGTTACAGCAAATGAACCAAAGAAGTATTGGTTGGCCAGTGGGCAAATAAATATCTTCTGTTGTGTCCCTATATTTTGTTTTGTTTTGTTTTGTTTTCTTTAAATGATCAAACTTACCTTAATTATCCTTGAAATTTCCCTTAATATTCTTATGTAGAATTCCCAGTAGTAAATTTTTTTTTAACATCTTTATTGGAGTATAATTGCTTTACATGTATCCCCATATCTCCTCCCTCTTGCGTCTCCCTCCCACCCTCCCTATCCCACCCCTCTAGGTGGTCACAAAGCACCTAGCTGATCTCCCTGTGCTATGCGGCTGCTTCTCACTAGCTATCTATTTTATGTTTGGTAGTATATATAAGTCCATGCCACTCTCTCACTTCGTCCCAGCTGACCCTTCCCCCTCGCCATGTCCTCAAGTCCATTCTCTACGTCTCCGTCTTTATTCCTGCCTGCCCCTAGGTTCTTCAGAACCTTTTTTTTTTTAGATTCCATATATATGTGTTGGCATATGGTATTTATTTTTCTCTTTCTGACTTACTTTACTCTGTATGACAGTTGCTAGGTCCATCCACCTCACTACAAATAACTCAATTTCATTTCTTTTTATGACTAATATTCCATTGTATATATGTGCTACATCTTCTTTATCCATTCACCTGTCGATGGACACTTAGGTTGTCTCCATGTCCTGGTTATTGCAAATAGTGCTGCAATGAACATTGGGGTGCATGTGTCTTTTTGAATTATGGTTTTCTCTGGGTATATGCCCAGGAGTGGGATTGCTGGGTCATATGGTAGTTCTATTTTTAGTTTTTTAAGGAATGTCCATACTTTTCTCCATAGTGACTGTATCAATTTACATTCCCACCAACAGTGCAAGAGGGTTCCCTTTTCTCCGCACCCTCTCCAGCATTTGTTGTTTGTAGATTTTTTGATGATGGTCATTCTGACTGGTGTGAGGTTATACCTCATTGTAGTTTTGATTTGCATTTCTCTAATGATTAGTGATGTTGAGCATCCTTTCATGTGTTTGTTGGCAATCTGTATATCCTCTTTGGAGAAATGTCTATTTAGGTCTTCTGCCCATTTTTGGATTGGGTTGTTTGTTTTTTTAAATATTGAGCTGCATGAGCTGCTTGTAAATTTTGGAGATTAATCCTTTGTCAGTTGCTTCATTTGCAAATATTTTCCCCCGTTCTGAGGGTTGTCTGTCTTATTTACAGTTTCCTTTGCTGTGCAAAAGCTGTTAAGTTTCATTAGGTCCCATTTGTTTTTGTTTTTATTTCCGTTTCTCTAGGAGGTGGGTCAAAAAGGATCTTGCTGTGATTTATGTCATAGAGTGTTCTGCCTATGTTTCCCTCTAAGAGTTTTATAGTGTCTGGCCTCGTAAATTTTTTTAAATGATAAAAAATGGAAAAAATTTAGTTGAAAGATGAAACCTTATTCAGCTATTATAAAGTATGTTTTTACAGTTTTAAGAGCGTGGAAGAATGCTTTTAAAATGAAGTAAAGCAGCAGGATGTAAATTTATTGGAAGCCCAGCTCCACCTCTCCCACCCTCCAAAAGAAACTATTGGAAGAAAGATGGGAAAGTTTAATTGTAGCTATCACTGGGTAGGAGAATTAGGAATAACTTTTTTTCTTATTTTTCTTAATTTCCATAGAATTTACTTGAATACTATCACAGACCCAAAAAATGAACTAAACTTCATTTTTTAAAAAGCTAATCAGAGCTGTTCTCTACAAAGGCAAAATACGAAGCTCCTAGTGATAATCTCACTGCATAACTTAAAATCATTTCCGTGAGCCCTATGCTATAGGAGTGAAGGTGGCATGATTTAGACTTGCACTGGTGTAGCTATTTAATTTTAAAGTAAAATGAAAAATTCTGCAATAGTCACATCTCCAGTGTTCAGTAGCCACAAGTGGCTAGTGACAGGTTTTCCATCGTCACAGAAAGTTCTATTGCTCAGCACTGGTTTCAAAGAAAGAACATGGAATCTGGAGCCATACGCCTTGAAATCGAGTCCTGATATGAGCTGATACTTGCTGTGTGAAATGAGCAATTTACTCAACCTCTCTGAGCCTATTTCCCCATAGACATTTGGGACTAATGATAATATCACTTCCCATGAAAGGAGATTAAGAAGATCAAATAAGATAATGCATGTGACAGTTCTCTGAAAACTATAGTGTAGTTTAACAGGTTGTTGCCGCTTCACAAGTCCCCCAGCCTGAACTTAATCTAGCTCTTTGTGCACTGATTCCAAATCCATGAATGATTCATACCAAGAATTTTGCTGATAGGGAACGACACCGTAAAAATCAGACTTACCAGCTCTTAGCACAGTTCCCAGGACAAGTCCTTGGTAATGTGGGTGTTCCATTTCTTCCTTGTAAAAAGCTTCCGCACACAGCTCTGTATCTTCAGTAACACCTCCTCGGTTTTTTCCTTAATATAAACACATTGCCCTCCTTCCATTCCTAAATGAAAAAAGCTGTCTTAAAAAAGAAAGCAAAGAGGTTTTGTCTGTCAACGAAATAAAGGGGGTACAATGCTGTAACTAAAAGGAAGTCAGTCTGACTTGACAGTGCAGGAATTAAGCAAAAGATGTTGCCAACTGCTGCAAGAACGTGAAGTTTTCCTCAACAATGACAGCAGGTTCTCTATGCTTCAAAGCTATTGGGTTACTGACTAAGCGGAAGTACTTGCTCATTCTGATTCTTTTCCCCCGAGTCACTTCTGGTTTTTCCTGCAAAACACCTTGCCCAATTTAGACAATTTTAGAGCTGCTGCATATCTAGAGCGGTCTCTATCTTATTTTTCATTCAACCACCTGATAGTTAAGCGTGAGTCTTGTATGGCTTTGAAGAAGAAAGAAAGAAAAAAAAAAAACAAGTTCTGACTCAACTCGGTAAAGATTCCACACTCACCCCCTCCCTCCTGCCTCCCCCAGGTTTCCGCCGGGCTTGGATGCCTTTGACATTATGACCGCAGAGGATTCCACCGCAGCCATGAGCAGCGAGTCGGCCGCTGGGTCCTCCGCCAAGGTGCCCGAGGGCGTGGCGGGCGCGCCCAACGAGGCGGCGCTTCTGGCGCTGATGGAGCGCACGGGCTACAGCATGGTGCAGGAGAACGGGCAGCGCAAGTATGGCGGCCCGCCGCCCGGCTGGGAAGGTCCGCACCCGCAGCGCGGCTGCGAGGTCTTCGTGGGCAAGATCCCGCGCGACGTGTACGAGGACGAGCTGGTGCCCGTGTTCGAGGCAGTGGGCCGCATCTACGAGCTGCGCCTCATGATGGACTTCGACGGCAAGAACCGCGGCTACGCCTTCGTCATGTACTGCCACAAGCACGAAGCCAAGCGCGCCGTGCGTGAGCTCAACAACTACGAGATCCGCCCTGGCCGCCTGCTCGGCGTGTGCTGCAGCGTGGACAACTGCCGCCTCTTCATCGGCGGCATCCCCAAGATGAAGAAGCGCGAGGAGATCCTGGAAGAGATCGCCAAGGTCACGGAGGGCGTGCTCGACGTGATCGTCTACGCCAGCGCGGCCGACAAGATGAAGAACCGCGGCTTCGCCTTCGTCGAGTACGAGAGCCACCGCGCCGCCGCCATGGCGCGCCGCAAGCTCATGCCCGGCCGCATCCAGCTTTGGGGCCACCAGATCGCCGTGGACTGGGCCGAGCCTGAGATCGACGTGGACGAGGACGTAATGGAGACCGTGAAGATCCTCTACGTGCGGAACCTCATGATCGAGACCACCGAGGACACCATCAAGAAGAGCTTCGGCCAGTTCAACCCGGGCTGCGTGGAGCGCGTCAAGAAGATCCGCGACTACGCTTTCGTGCACTTTGCCAGCCGCGAGGACGCCGTGCACGCCATGAACAACCTCAACGGCACCGAGCTGGAGGGCTCGTGCCTCGAGGTGACGCTGGCCAAGCCCGTGGACAAGGAGCAGTACTCCCGCTACCAGAAGGCGGCCAAGGGCGGCGGCGCAGCTGAGGCGGCAGTGGTGCAGCAGCCCAGCTACGTGTACTCCTGCGACCCCTACACGCTGGCCTACTATGGCTACCCTTACAACGCGCTCATTGGGCCCAACAGGGACTACTTCGTGAAAGGTTAGTGGGGACTTCTTGCCTGGGTAGGCCCAGGGATCCGCGTCTGCCAGGCGGGCGGCGTCGGGGGTCTGGTGGCTGTCATTTACCGAGCCGGTGGACGGCGAACCCCTTACCCACCCTCGTTTGGGTATGGGTTCTGGGTTCTGTTCTTTGCTGGCGCTTAAGGCATGCACTTCTACAGCACTGAGAGAAATGCAGATCGTTAGTATGTGTGGGATGAGTGGTAGAATCATGGGCGCATGCAAGCTCTTCCTGCGCTCAGCCTTCCAGGGCCTGCCTACTGTGGGGCTAGTCCGCAAGGCTCTGGGTTCTTAGGTTTAAAACTACGTGTGAAATGAAATCTTTAGAATGTTGGGGATTAGGGGGCACAGTGTTGTCGTTGGGTTTTTTGTTGGGGTTGTTTTGTTGTTTGTAGTCACTGGCTAGCCTGTAATGAAACCAGGCATTACACTGGGAAGCAGAATGCTTCTTAGCCTCTGGGTCCTGTTCTGTGCTTCTGTGACTGCTTCTGTGACTTAAGTCAGCCCCTCTAACCTCCCGAGGCTTGTTTTCTCACGCGTAAAATGAGAAAGGTGACTAGCAGTTCCCCTTCCACAGCTAACTTTGTTACAGTCTGTGAACATTTTTATTTATTGGAGTTGCAGTTGCAGTCCTAGGAACTCATCCTTCAAGTTCATCTCTTGCATTAAGCAGACATTTTAGGGTGCACCTAGGCTGGAATAGAAGGTGTGAAGCATCTTCGAGCTCATTGAAGGGCGGAGGTGTAGCCACCTGCAGCTTAGAGCCAGCGCAAACACCTAAGTGCCAGGAACCTTGAGCTAAGGTCCGCCTCCTGTACTGTTGCTATTGGTAGCTCATCATGTTTTGTGTTGTTATTATAAGCAGGCAGCATAAGAGGCCGGGGTCGAGGTGCAGCTGGCAACAGAGCCCCAGGGCCCAGGGGTTCCTACCTTGGGGGATATTCTGCTGGCCGTGGTATATATAGCCGATATCATGAAGGAAAAGGAAAACAACAAGAAAAAGGATATGAACTTGTACCGAATTTGGAAATCTCTGCCGTCAATCCAGTTGCCATTAAACCTGGTACAGGTCAGTATAAACTGGCGTGAGAATGGATCTTTTCAGCCTGAACCCCAGCCCTCCCTTTGAAGTGACTTCCTTGGGTACTTTCATCTCCATATGGGTTCCTCTTCTCAAAGGCAACCGAAGATTAGGCAAGGAACGTGGCCTCCTGGGCCTTCTTATCTAGAACTTAGGGAGATAGTCTAGTGTCTAGTTTTGACCACGTTCCAGTCAGACTTTCCGATAGTGGGTTTTTCAAATGGGTATCACCAGTTGTTAGGCTTTTTTTTCAATTAGGCAGATTCTCAACTAGGGAGATTGGGATGGGGTGTGCAGAGAGAGAAGAACACGAGTCTCTTCTGTGTCTTCTACCAGCTAAAAACTTTCTTCTGCTTACTCAAGCCTATTTCTACCACATGCATCGGAAGCCAGAAGGCGCATTTCTTTGCTAGTTCTGAGAGTTGCTGGGAAGGGTAGAAAATTCCCCTTCAGGAGCAAATAACACTGCTGTCTCTTGTCATGGTCTTAACAAACCAGAATGCCTGGGAGCAGCAGTGAAAGTTTTTGCGGCTGATTTCCAGCTCTCATTTCCACCTTTTGCTGGATCCGTAGATTGGGGGTAGGGGCACTCAAGTAATTCAAGCCAGGGACCTTGAACTTTGCTTCCACCCTCCACAGACCAGGCCCCACAAACCAGTTTTCCAACATTGTTAGTGCTCGTTAGCCTAATGTGAAACAGGTCTTTCTGATCCTAACCTGCAAGGAGCTTTATTTAACTCCACAGTGTGAACATAGCACAGACTCCCTATTTACACACACCACACAAGCCCACACATGGGAGATTCTTCCCTGATCCTCCTCCAGACCTTTTCCCGGTCTCATGGAGGGTAGATTGAAGAACTCTTTGAGAACATCCTCACTTGGAAGCTCAGCCTCTCTGACTTTCTGTTGGCTGAGGTCTGCACTCCTTCTCCCGGCTGAAACAGACTCAAGGGAGCTGTGCGAGTGGGGCGTAGGTTGGCATTGGCCACATAGAGCTTACAAAGCATTTTCCCAGTAGAGTTTCCTTTTTAAGTAATCCGGTGATTTTTTTTTTTTTTTTTTTTTTTTAATGCCTGTGAAAAAATTCTGCAATTTCTGCAGGTAAGTGACTCCTTAGACTGGATTTCCTTATAAATGCCATTGGTGCTTTAAGCAGTGTAAAACAGATCCTGTTTCTCCCTGTAATTCCATAAAGCAGAGCCTGGATACAAGACTTGTCACTTCTACTTGTTGGGAAAGGGACTCCTGTTGGCATTAGCTTAAGATTTAACTAGAGAAAAGAACTCTTAAACAACCTTTAAGCATATAGTTGTGTTCTGGGGCATGTAGTAGCTGACAGAATAATCCAGAGTTGCTTAGTACGACTCAAATATGGCTCAAACTTACAACCCTTTCTGGGCCCTATCCCCATGACCTCTATTTCTGATTAATCCAAAAAATTAGAACTATGTATTTTAGGAGGAACACCAGGGCAGTAGTGAAGTATCTGGGCACAACATCACATGGATGGAAAGGCAGGTAAAAGATTTGGTTAAGATTTTAGGTATATTTTGGGCTTCCCTGGTGGCGCAGTGGTTGAGAGTCCACCTGCCGATGCAGGGGACACGGGTTCGTGCCCTGGTCCGGGAAGATCCCACATGCCGCGGAGCGGCTGCGCCCGTGAGCCATGGCCGCTGAGCCTGCGCGTCTGGAGCCTGTGCTCCGCAACGGGAGAGGCCACAGCAGTGAGAGGCCCGCGTACTGCAAAAAAAAAAAAAAGATTTTAGGTATATTTTATTGAATGGCTGTATCATTGTTTAGCCCACAGTCATTTCTCTTTACCTTATATCATCAGCTTTTATTAGAAGAAATTACTTACAGTTGGAGAAAAAACATAAGTGAAAGGTTACTTTGTGTATGCATTTCAATATTCTTGCTCTTCCTTGCAACACACACATACCACACACTCACGCAAACTCCCCCACATCAGGGCTAGTATTTTTTTTTCTTTTTACCTCTCCTTATCATACATTGACATTCGATAACTGCTGTCTGTTTGAATCTCTGGTTGAAATGAGCCCTTTGGACTTGACTCACAGAAACATGTCTTTGAATTGGCAGGTACCACCAAAAAAAGCAGTCACTCTACTGCTTTGCTATTATGACTGGCCATTAGAAAATTAGGGAATTTTCCATTTTTTATTATGTATTTTTCCTTGAGTCAGTAATATTGAAATCTGAAATGTGGGGTGGGGAGGATGTACACAGACCTCTGAGTTCTCAAAATGAAACCCTCAACAGCACCAGCTTTTTAAAACGTGGTGAAAGTGAAAAGGGCAGCGGGTCTGGTAACGAGTTAGATGAGTGATAAGGAACCAGCAGTCTCCTTCTCACACTCTTGGGCCTCAAGCCCCTGCTCTCACTTCTTATTCTGAGACTGTTTTCTCAGAATTAGAAGGCCCTTTCTTGCTCTGTAGAACCTCAAGAGTAAGAGTCAAAATGCGATTTTCTGTTAGAAGCAGTAGGAAATGTGGGTGCAGAAACCTAACTCTAAGCTTTCCTTCCCTGATGATCTATGGGGAGACCCCATTGGTACCCATGTGTTTCCTTTTGAAAGTCAAGTCAAGGGGACGAGGGGTACCTGCCACCTCCTCTCTCTTCCTCTTGGGTAGCACCTGTACTGAGGGAGCATTAGTTAGAAGGGAGAGCCCTTGGCTGCTAAACTTGGTTTTTAAAAATATTGAGAAGGTGATGGACCTCCTTCAGTGACTGGATGACTGACCTGTGTTTCCTTCTTACTTCTCTTGCAGTGGCCATCCCTGCCATCGGGGCCCAGTATTCCATGTTTCAGGCAGCTCCAGCTCCTAAAATGATTGAAGATGGTAAAATCCACACAATGGAGCACATGATCAGCCCCATCGCTGTGCAGCCAGACCCAGCCAGCGCTGCCGCGGCCGCGGCCGCCGCCGTCATCCCTGCCGTGTCCACGCCACCACCTTTCCAGGTAGGGTTCTTACTGCGGTCGTTGCGTTTGTGTGAGGCCTCACGTGTCGTGGATTCATTTAATACTCCACAGGAGAATTTACTGTGTGCCTAGCTCTCCGTTAGAACTATGGGACTGGATGACAGACAAATTTTGTAAGATAAATCATGGCAGGACAGAAAAATTTTCAGTAATAATTGTACTACCCCAATATCGTCACTGTATTAAAGATGGGAAGCAGTATGCAAAAATGGCATGTGTAAGTTTTCACAGTGTCATAATATTATACATACTATTTTTTTTTTATGATGCTGGATAATTTTTAACTCATGTTCTTATTGTTAAGGAGCTGACACACAAAATCCCGGGAGATAGTTCACGTTTTCCCATTCCAGATTATAGTTCAGTGAAGAGTTATTTAAAGTCCTGCTGCTCCCTCACTCCCTCCCTCCCTCTCTCTGTATCAGTAGATACATATGTATACATGCATACATATATATGCATGTGGCTGTAGAGAGAGAAATGTCTAGAGAAATATCTATAGAGATAAAGATACATGAAACTTTACAAAACCTGCCTTTACTCCTCTCTTACCACCATATCCAACTATTCCCACATCTCCTCCCAATCCAGTCTTACTATTCCATCCTCCTTCCCCACCTCTACTTACTCATAGTGTTCTCCTCTCTGTGGTTTCTTCTCTAGAATCTCTCCCATCCACATCTCACCTTGGAAATCATGTCTCCCATACTTCTCATTACCTACAGTATTCCTTGGCATTTGACTGCCAGTGTGTTCTATCTCCCCAATTAAAACAAAGTTCGTCCAGAACAAGAGTTATGTCTTATATTGCTTTGTATCTGCAATGTGTAGTACACAGGGAATGCTTATGTGATATATCATTCATCCAGACAGAAAAATAATCTCGTTGAAGCTTTCCTTTGTGAGGCAGTGAATCTCAACTACCTTATCAATCAATAAGCATATTAAAAACTCAGGCCGGGGATGTCTTTTACCTAATTGAGTAAGAATTATCCAGGGGACATGTTTATATTGATAAAACAGAGATTCTTAGATTCAAAGCCCAGAATATTCCAGTTCAGCAGAACTGGGCTGGGGTTCTAGAATCCATATTTTGTCCCAGCTCCTCAGTGATGCCGAAACAGAGCCAGACTGTGAACCCTCACAGTAGCCTGCTGTTTGCTTGCTGTTGCCCACTCTGAGCCCCAGTCTTTTTTTTTTTTTTTTTTTGCGGTACGTGGGCCTCTCACTGTTGTGGCCTCTCCTGTTGCGGAGCACAGGCTCCAGACGCGCAGGCTCAGCGGCCATGGCTCACGGGCCCAGCCGCTCCGCGGCATGTGGGATCTTCCCGGACCGGGGCACGAACCCGTGTTCCCTGCATTGGCAGGCGGACTCTCAACCACTGTGCCACCAGGGAAGCCCTGAGCCCCAGTCTTGACTGCACTATTCAGAAAGGGTCAGGCCATGTGAAGTTTATCTATCAATATATCGTCAAGTATTCTTTAACTGCAAAAAGCCAAAAAAAAAAAGGAATAGGTTGGAAATGACTCACAAAGTAGTTATTCCTGTGGCCTGACTATAAGTATATACAGTAACCTACAGGCATTACTTTGTGGAATTTTGCTAATAATTTCTAATTCCTCTTTACTAAGAAACTCGTGAACTTTGGTCTTTGCTGCATGGTCACAGTTCTGGTGGACCCCAAGTTCCAGGCTTCATGATCACATTCTGGAATGCAGACTGTTTCTATCTTACGTCAGTCTGCACTGCATGCTGCTGTGGGGTCTTTACACGAAGTTGTGGTTTGGGAATTTGTTCAGTGTGCTGTCATTAGCAGTTGATTCCTGTGGAGATTGTTTCCTTCTCCAGTATATTCTGCAGAATGCCAGGAGCTACTTCATTTGTAACGTGGGAATGGCTTCTTTGAGTGTGTGTGGCCCTGCCACTCTCCCTCAGGTCTAAGTACTCTGTATCCTGCCTCGAGTTCATTGACCTGGGTTCTCTGACGTGTTCAGTCCTCTGCCGCCTCTGTGTTCTCTGCCAAATTGCAGCAGAGGGAGGAGCTTTTTTTTTTTTAATATTTATTCATTTATTTATTTGGTTGCACTGGATCTTAGTTGCGGCTGGCGGGCTCCTTAGTTGTGGCATGCAAACTCTTAGTTGCAGCGTGCATGTGGGATCTAGTTCCCCGACCAGGGATCAAACCCAGGCCCCCTGCCCTGGGAGCGCAGAATCCTAACCACTGTGCCACCAGGGAAGTTCCCAAGGAGCATTTTAAGCTCCACGGATCAGTAAATAGAAAACTTCTTGGAGTAGAGCAACACTGGAAATCAGTTCCCAGCATGGCTTCCAGAACCTTCTTGGGGAACACCTTCGATCTTCCTCCTCTGTTTTGCAGGTGCTCAGGGATGTTCCTGTTTGGCCATTTTATATCCAAAGTTTCATATAGCCTTTGCAAGCAATTAAAAAAAAAACTTGCAGGTATAGACGATCATTTTTTCACGTTGATTTCTCAAAGTGTTCTCAGTCTTCACAACAAGTCGGTGGTACAGATAGAGCAAAGATAACCATTCGTTTTTTGAGAGGAGCAAAATTTGAGGCCTTTTTCTCTCCCCCTCCCCAACTCCCTATGCTCAGCCCAACCCCATTGCGCTCACCTGAGCCCAGGTGTTGGGCTGCAGTGTAGCACATGGAAAGGTTTTTCTCACATGTCACCTTCCCTGTGATTCCTTCCCTTTGTGCATTTGTCATTAAAGAGATGTCCACACATTTGGAAAAGATAGCTTGCTGTCTTGCTGTAAACCACAGTCTTCCCAGTTCTGAAGATTGTCTGCCTGGTCGTAAAGCGTTTCTAATAAGATATTCATTGTGACTGCAAGGCTAAACGCACAGGCTCCAGAGTCACACATCCCCTTGCTTAAGAGCCATGTCACCGGGACTTCCCTGGTGATGAAGTGATTAGGATTGCCGTGGAGCAACTAAGCCCAGGCACCACAACTACTAAGCCTGCGCACTAGAGCCCACGAGCCACAACTGCTGAGCCCGTGAGCCACAACTACCGAAACCTGCGTGCCTAGAGCCCGTGCTCTGCAGCAAGAGAAGCCACCGCAATGAGAAGCCTGCGCACCGCAATGAAGAGTAGCCCCCACTCACCGCAACTAGAGGAAGCCCGCGCGCAGCAACAAAGACCTAACGCAGCCAAAAATAAACAAAAAATAAATTTATAAATAAAATGAAATAGGTAAAAAAATACTTTTCAAAGAAAAACAACATCATACAAATAAGGCACTTAGAATAGTGCCTAGCAGACTGTAATCTCTCTGTTATTGTTATCATTTAGTATAATTATTATTTTGGTTACAGTTGAAAGAAATGACTCTTAGGTTATGAAGTTCCTTTGCACATAATTTTGTGACTCTGATTTGCAGGTGTTGTAGAGGAATGATAAGTAATTCCTTTATAAAAATCCAGGAAGAAGTAATTTTTTAAAACCTAATTCTCCATTTCACATATCCTGAATTGTTTATTTTAAAGATACATTAAGACAAGGAGACCACAGCAGCATGTACTAGAGGGCATTCTATGAAACATAAGGTGCACCAGATGTTTCGTTAAATGTGTGTTTTATTTTACCAAACATCTATCTACTTTTCCATAAAGCAGCTCAGAGAACGAGCTCCATAGCAAACACTTCGGGAAGTACGGAACCAGTCTTCCCTGCATACTCCTATTTGTTCTGAAAACAGTATGTTACACTTTCAAATGGAGGGAAGGAAGCAGCAGGGACTTTCAGAGCCAGCATGGCATCTGCAGTGAGGCAGCTTCAGTTAGCTTGTCTTTCCCCACTTCCTCGTCATGTGGAAGCCCCACCTTATTCTTCAGAACCCAGCTCAAACGTCTCCACTTCTGAGATGCTTTCTCTGGCTCCTCAAGTTAGTTGGCTCCTTCTCGAAGCTTCTACAGCAATTTGTTTATATAGTGGTGTCATATCTTAGGTGGGAGACGGTTGAAGAGATCACATTTGCTGAAAATCGTGTCTGGTCACAATCTTTTTAGGTCACAGCTTAAGAAGCTGACCCTTTGGAGATCTGTGTACTTTGTTCCGTAAAGTGGTCACAGACTATGCTTCTTTCTCTCCGTTCTTGAAACATCATGTTTCTTCAGTTAAGTATGAGTTCAGGCAGCTGGCATGTAGTTCAGGAAAAATATTTCTTCTTAGTTACAGTGAGATCAACTGAGTAAAGGGTAGACCTCAACTCCCATCTCTAGCTCACTCTGGGGCATAGGCTGATTGTGTGGAGTGGTGGGCAGAAGATTCCAGAGCATTGGAACTTTCCCAGAGCATTCCAATTCCATCAGTGTCACCAGCTGAATTCGAATGAGCCTTGAGGATGCAACTTCACCTTACTTTAATGGCTCCTGCCTCACTCCCTTACAGTTACTGTTTGTCTACCCCTCTGCCTTTCTGCCCTGAGAATGGCAACTTTTGTTTTGTTTTGTTTTTCAATAAATTTATTTATTTATTTTTGGCTGCGTTGGGTCTTCGTTGCTGCGCGCGGGCTTTCTCTAGTTGTGGCGAGCGGGGGGCTACTCTTCATTGCGGTGCGTGGGCTTCTCATTGCAGTGGCTTCTCTTGTTGTGGAGCATAGGCTCTAGGCGCCTGGGCTTCAGTAGTTGCGGCACGTGGGCTCAGCAGTTGTGGCTCGCCATCTCTAGAGTGCAGGCTCAGTAGTTGTGGCGCACGGGCTTAGTTGCTCTGCGGCATGTGGGATCTTCCCAGACCAGGGCTCGAACCCGAGTCCCCTGCATTGGCCGGCGGATTCTTAACCACTGCACCACCAGGGAAGCCCAAGAATGGCAACTTTTGTTTCTCTGTTTCTCCTCCAGACTCCTGGGAGTTGAATGAATCAATGAATGAATGGGTAAGTAAGTAGCTACACATGTTCAGTAAGGATTCTTTCTCTCCCTCCTCCTTAGGGCCGCCCAATAACCCCAGTGTACACGGTGGCTCCGAACGTTCAGAGAATTCCCGCTGCCGGGATCTACGGGGCCAGTTATGTGCCATTTGCTGCTCCGACCACAGCTACGATTGCCACGCTGCAGAAGAACGCGGCGGCCGCCGTCTACAGCGGGTACGCAGGCTACATACCTCAGGCCTTCCCCGCCGCTGCTATCCAGGTGCCCATCCACGACGTCTACCAGACCTACTGAGATCCACCCACCACGATCACTGAAGGAACACTTTACTATTTATGAAGAAAGAACGTGTTGGGTTAGCACACACGAAACCTGAACATGAAGAATGTTATCAGATACCATACTGGAATATTTTATATACATGAAGTTTTCACTAGTTTTTTTAAGACTGTTTTCAATTTAGCAGACCTGTGTTTGTACATTTCTAAGAGGCTTGCAATGGTTTGTGCCTTAAACACCATCTCTTAAAAATTTGTATGCTGTAGTACATTTGTATAGAGGTTTTCGTTTTTGTATTTTTAAGGATATATTTTCAGTATGAAGGTTATTTTCTTAACTTCTGCACTCCAGAGATTTCTATTTTGTAGTACCTTCAATAGTAAATATATCAACTATATATTAAAAAGCACACTTGAGCAGCTAGGGAACTATTTTGAAAAATATATTCAATATTTAAAGATACAAACAATAGTGCTTTAAAAATACTACATAAAACGTTATTTTAAAAGTTATACTGGAAAGTGCAATTTTAAAATGAGTGAAACCTCTATTTCTGCTGGAATTAAAAGTTGACGGGTGTTACTATGTGTTATCCATGACGGTTCTGTTTTTTAAACACTCGACCTCTCCTTAAGCCAACATTGAAAGACTTGTCACACTTCTGAGTCCAAACACTGGAAAGCTCTCTCACCTGCCACCATCACCCTGGGTCCCTGTTCCTTCTCCAAGTGCCTTTGCTCTTAGATAGGTTCTCTCCCCACCCACTAGCCACCCTGTCCCCCTGTTCCCAGACCCACCTTCGTGTTCGGCAAGTCTAGGACAAATGCATTACTCTGACAGAGAAAACATTGATGACTTTTATACTTCTTTTTGTTGGGGTTTTTTGTTATGGGTTTTTGGTTTTTTGGGGGCGTTTGGTTTGGTTGGGAGGTATTTTCAATAGCAGAGTATGTGTAAGCACAAGATTTTAATAGTTTGCATAAGACATCTTTGCATAGCTATTTAATTGTCCAATATACAACTTTCATTCCTTTCCTAATGCTTTTATTTTATTATATTTGTTTTGAAGTATAAGTTTGTAGAGACAGAGAATGTTATTGTAGACAAGACCCTGAAAGACTCTTGTCGGCAGATACGCTTCTAGTTGCCTTACCATGTTTCATGGGAAATGTCTGTGGTTGTCACGGTGTCGGAAATACTGTTTCTTGAACAGGGCCTCCCTCCGTTGCCATGCAGGTGGCAGGTGAACTGAATTGGGGCATGCACAGCCAGGAGGAGGAGGAGAGACCTGCAGGAGTAACAGATAGTTTGTAAATATCTCCTAATCCTTGTTTTTAGCTGTTCTATGTTGCAGAAGTTCATGGTACCTAGTTGAATGCAAAGTGAAACCATTTTATTTCAATGTTATTGAACAGTTTTGTTTTAGTAGGAAGTAAATGTATTGTTGCAGTGTTTTGTGCCTGGTTAAAGGCCTTTGTTTAGCAGAGTGAATGTAAAATACAGTAAACTGTTAAGATTGTCATCTACTTTAGGAAATACACCAACTTGGAATTTTTTGTTTTAAAGGTTCTATCAAGGAAGTGAGGTGTGCAATAGATGGCACGGCCACAGTTGTGTGTTTATGTCATATTGGAGATTCCATCAAACCTTCTACTCACTGAATTTTGCTGATGGCTGCATTCTTATTGTGGATTATAATAGGATAGTGCCCTTAGCAAATGTATTAGTTTTGTTTTACATTTTAAATTAAGAGATTCCCAAATGCCCTCTTCTCCCTCATCTTAGGGTGGGTTGAATTCTTTATATATAAGCAATATTTATTTAACTGTTCTATAAAATTATTGAGTGCCTGCGAAGGCCTTTAAACATTCCTAACCTTCCTTTCCATCGTTCTTAAATGACATAAAGTAATTGTGCAATGTTCCTGATTCTGTACCCAGCAAACTGCATCCAAACTCAAATCTGTTGTAATGAGTAATCCAACAAAATGCAGTCTGGATTAGATCCCCATCCTTTGACTTTATGTGAAAGGAGTACTCTCCTACTCTCCTTCCAGTGAAGGATTCATTATCACAGAGGTTCACTGGATGAGACTGACCCAGGGGTCTTACTGTATTTTACATGTGCCTGTAAATTATTTGCAAAAAAGAAAAAGGAAAAAAATGGTGTCTTAACATGGCAACTACCAAACTACCTTAAAAATAAACGTTGCTGACATAGCCCGTTAAGGATCAGTGAGCCTCCTACCTACCTATGGTCTGTCTGTTCCTGTTGTTTGAAAAACATTTCACATATGTACACTACTGAGGTAAGTTTGTAACTTGAAATGTGAACTTTTTTTAGGGTTAAGAACAAACTATATAAATGTTTAAAAAAAACCAAACTTTGGAGTTCTCTGTTTTCAAACATGCTAGCAGTTTAGTTGTTATCTTTAGTTGCATTGTATTTGAAAAGCTTTTAAGTTTATTTAGATCTTGCTTCATTTACAATACATTCTTAGGATGTATGTAGTAAATAAAGCTTTCTTTAAAGCAATTTCAAGACCTTATTTTAAATTGTGTTTTTCTTTATACACATTTTTTTTTCTAACAAAATTAGAATAACCCTTACAGCATAGAAGGAACTAATTCATTATTTTCAGCTGGAGAAAATCATATCTTTGATTTGGAATTACTAATGAAGATGAGGCACATAGTAAAAATTGTAAATTATCAGTGTCTTCAAACGTGTGCCCAGGTGGTACAAAGTTGAGCACTCATCTACTACTCGGCACCTGGATTAGAATGGGATGTGGCAAAGCCTGTCACTGTTCTCGGCACTGGTTTGTTTATGATCCCAAGAGCGTTACACTCAGAAATCTACATGGAGGCAGTTGATGAGACCTCGAGTTGTTTGGTGGTCTCATGAAAGTGCTGGGGTGACCTAATGTTGGTCACCGCATTGGAAACCAAAGCCCTCTGTTTCACCTTTTTCACAGCACCCAGCAAGATTAGCAGGGTACTGCCTTTTTCTCTAGAGATCATCACTAACTTCAGGTAGGATCCATCAGCAAAGCCAATCAAGTGATTCAAGGGAAACTGGTAGGTTGTCAATGGAATTCTAAAAACTGCCCCACGTGGCTTTGCTGTTGATTAAGAATTTTACCTTCTTAGTCTTGAGCAGCCTGGGTCATGGCCTCCCGACCCACATTTCTTAGAATTCTAACTTCCTGCTTCCTCTTAAAAGGAAAAAAGGCTCTTTCAGAGGCAGAAGAGGCCAGGGAACTTCCCAAGATGACAGATCATTAGCCAGTGTTTTCAAGGGGAACAAGATCTGCTGACTCCTTCTTGTTCTAGGAGAAGAGTACAGATGCTTTTCAAGTTGCAGAATCAGAGTTTGATTGCTCTTGTCAGAAAAAGAATTAACAGTCTTACAAAATGCATATTACACCTCTACTAGATGCTGCCCTGCCCGGCTTTGTTCTAGGAGCTGCGGTGACTACAGCATCAACAAAACCAACAAAACCTTGCACACATAGAGCCTACATTCCAGTGGGAGAACACGGACAAAATAAGCAGGTAAATAGTGTGTTGGGTGGGGATAAAAGCTTTGCTTGGGTGATTCATTAGGCTTTTGGCTTCCATTGCCACAGGACCTCACAAGAACTCAGTGAAGTATGCAGAGCAGATATGTGACCGGCCAAGGTCCCACAGCTGGTAGGAACCAGGGCAGAAATCTGTGCTCAGACTCCAAGTCCCAGATACTTTCGAACAGCAAACACACTGACCCTGGACATGGACAGATTCGGCAGTGCCAACAACCGACTTCACGGTCAACAAAAAGAAAAGGAAAGCTTTTCTCCAAGTGTAGTTTCTTTTCTGTTGGTTGGCTTTTAGTGTGTTTTCAAATGCAGCCTCTTTCCTTGGGGGGATGGGAACTGAAGGAAGAATGGCTGAAATGCCTACTTTCAGCCTGGAAGACACAGCACTAGGTGAGCTGCTAAAATTGTCTGGTAGATTTAAGGAATTCGATCTACAGTGCCGTATCGAGGATTATGGAGAGGGCTAAACAACTATTGTTAAGAAGTCAACTGTACCCTTCTGCTTCTTCACTAGGATAGATGCCCCAATTTGTTTTTAATTCCAAAAATATCTGTCAAGACAACATGCATAAGCACTTATTTAGTTGGAAGTCAAAACAGCTAGAAAACAAAGTTCTAATTTTTCTTTTCTCACGAAGGGTAATCCTATGGACAGTCCAACATTTTAGTGGGTGCTGTGACATGGCCTACACTGTGCTGGGTATATTTTGTTAACTATAATTGATTCTACTGGCTTGCCAGGCCCTGTTTTAAGGGCATTAGGGTAGTTGACTATTTTCAAGAGATGTGTATAGTATATTACATGATATTGGGTTGGCCATAAAGTTCATTCAGGGTTTTCCATAAGATGGTATAGAAAACCCGAACGAACTTTTTGGCCAGCCCAACATTATAAAGTCTTTTGGGCAACCTTTATATCAGAGTTGGGTTTTTTCAAAAAACAAAATGTGACATTTTGGCATGGCTATTTTGACGAAATCACATTTGGCACAATGACCCTAAAAAAAAATTATATCTTCATCTTAAAAAAAAATTACTGATAGGATAACAGATGTATTCACTTTATCCTTTGCCCAACCACTTCCTTGACACACTCTCCATCTCTCTGACCATCCAAGGTCAAGGACAGGAGTAGGTTTAAATACAGAATGAAACTCAGGAGATGAGTTTTGCTTCAATTCCAAGTTCTAAGCTACCAGATTGGATACAGCCTTTCTTCTCTTTCTCATTAGTTTTCCCTCTCTAGGTGCCCAGTATTCCTCTGTTTCCTAACTCCTCACACCAAAATGTAATTGCCTAAATACTTGTCAAGCACTGTGGCCTGGTAGAACAGGCTGGGCTTGCAGTTGGGATGCCTAGGGGCTGAACCTCCAGCTTTGCTATTTACCAGCTGTGTGACCTTGGAAAAGACGCCTTGCCTCTCTGAGCACCAGTCTCTTAATTGGTAAAACAGAGATAATAATCCTGACCTCATAAGGTTATTGGGAAAATCAGATGAGTTAACGAATCTTTAAAAAGCCTGGTATGTCAAAGACAAAGTTATCTCCTTTCTCTTCCTCTTTATAAACTGTAGTGTGAATGCGTCCCCACTGTATTCTCATTTAAGCCTTTCCATTTGGCACCTTTTTATGCTCTTGTTCACCCATTTTTTTCAATAAACATTTGTTGAATTCCAGCTATGTGCCAGAACAGTATGAGGCACTGGAGAGACAATGATCAACAAAATCGACCCCCTCTGCCCTCCAGAAACTCCCGGGCGTGATAAGGCAGTGTTGCAAGGGCTATGAAATGGGAGGCGCACCCAGGCCTGGGCAAGGGGTTAAGAAGACTTTGGGGAGGAAGTGGCATCTAAGCAAAGAAGGACAGGATGAGTAGGAGGAAGGGCAGATGAGCAGGGAGAAGTGGGAACAGGAAATGCCCAGGCCCAGAAGAAAAAGCGTGGTATAGTCAAGTACCTGAAAGAAGTTCAGTGTGGCAACCTCAAAAAAGGAGGAGAAAGGGTGTGGAGTGGGGAAACACAACCTTTGTTCCCTCCAACACTAAACATGATTGATAGGCCCATATTAACCGTGGAAGGAAGAGATTTGGCCTGCATAACAAGGAAGTAGGAAGAACCCTAAATCATGCCAATTTAGGACTTTGAGTTTCTTTTAGAAAATGGGGGTGCCCCACATTTATCTAAACTGAGAGGCTGAGGGCTTGTCTAGCAATCAACTGTATGATGCATCTGAGCACTCCCCTAGCAGGCAACTGCCTCTCTCCGGCCTTCCTGGCCCCAGGTGATGCCCACCAACACTGATCTTTCTATGGGAGAGTTTGTAGGGGCAGCCAAGGCTCTTAGGGTTCCCACCCCTTCCTTCTTTAGATCCAGGTTCCACCTTCTGGGGACTTCCATCCTTCCTCTCTGGAGTCTTACAGCAGATACAAGCATCGGCCAAGCTGTCCCCACTCTCCCTCGCCACAAGAATGCAGCCTTCTCAGCAAAGGTGATGGAGGCCCATAGTCCTCCAGATGACTGTGAGGGTAGAGGAGGGTCCCACGTAAAATCTCCAGACACGCACTGGCTTCCTCAACAGGGTTATATATCCTGTGACTCCATTCCACACAGTCATACCCACAATCAAAAGCAACACCAAACCTTGCATTTGCAAGAAATATGACCTTTCCTGAGCTAATTTTTAGCCAACCTTCTTTCTTGGCTTGTTCTACTTTGTTTGGCAAAAATCTTTAATGATTAACCAAACACGAGGCTTAAATAGGCCTTAGTCATTCTGAGGCAGGTAAGACAAGTTGCTGGAGCCCAATTGTTTCTGAGATGACCTTGCTGGGGGCGCTGGGTCAAGACATTTTGAGCTCATGGTACCATGATAACATTGGGTCATGCCAGTAGCATTCTGCTGGGATTTTTCCTCTCCTTTCTCAAGACTTTTATTCCAAAATGTGGTGGCAGCAGGGAATGGTATTTCTGTCAGCTTCACCCCCATCCCAATTCAAATATGGCCACCGACACTTTCTCAGTCATACAAAGTCGTATACAAACTCAGCTTCCCAACAGGCACCTAATCTCCCCTTTCCATATAAGATGCTCTCCTAAGAGGAGAAATTCTGGAAATGCAACTGATTCTAAATGTGCTTGAGCATTTATAGAAAGAAGCATTCTGAACATGAGACAATAGCAAAAATTACCTATTTAGCATAATTTCCTAACCCCTAAGTACAAATATCTAAACCATCGAGTGCCCAGTCAAAGCCTGCCCTCTGTGAGTATTTCTCTTTCTTGTTTGCCATTTTCCTTGTGTTTGGGAATAAAGTTAAAGCCTTAGAGGGTGATCACTCAGCCGGAGAGAAAAGGAATTGTTGACAGTAACTTACTGTATGTCAAGTAGTTTACATGGGTTTTTTAAAAACTTTATTAAAAAATAACATAGATGCAGAATTATGCACATATCGTATATACAGCTTGATAAAATTTCACAAACTGAGCACCTCCATGTAACCAGCATCCAGATGAAACATATGACCAGCATGCCAGACGCTTCCCCTATGGCCCTTTCTAGTTGCTACCTCCTCACCAAGAAGTCACCATTCTGACTTCTAACAGTGTAGATTAGTATTGCCTGGGTCATTTTTTCATACCTGAGATAGCTACTACTATTATCCCCATTTTACAGATAAAAAGCAAGCAGGCAGAGGGAGATTCAATAACTTCCCCAAGACCATACAGCTGTTAAGTAAAAGAGTCTGAATCTGAACCTGGCTCGTCTAACTCCAGGGCTGGGGATGCGGTAGGGAAGTGTAATGAGAAGTCATCCATTTTGCGAGGACCTAAAGTCACTTGTTTATTCTAGAAGCTACAGTGATCTCCTAACTGAGTCACCTGACCACAAAGGTCATTGGAAAAGAGAGATTAAAAATCAGCATGTATGGCAGAACATGGGGCACAAAACCTTCTGGAGCCCCCAGGCCCCGTAGGATTACCTTTCTACGTTCATTTTTCCCTGGTGGCTTCCAAACCTCTTGCACCTTAACATTCCCTGTTATCAAACTTCACTCTCAGTGAGGGAAGGAAAGAACCAATTCACACTGAGGTAGGTAACACATTTTCACTAAGGGCAGATCCCTTGTTCAATAAACTGAGGAGCAAAGTTCTAATTTTGGAATTTAAGGCCACACCCAGTTAAATACAGAGATTAACTCCAAGGGTCCGGAGGTCCTCCGCCTGCCCATGACACGGTACCACAAAGGCAGCCCGGTCGAGGGAGCTCGGCGTAGGAATTCTGAGTTGCTGGGGGCCAAAGAATTAGACCCCTGCAGAGTCCATTGAACAAGGCTAAGGAGCAGCGTCCCAGATATGAGACAAACTCAATAAAATTCTGGAAAGACATTCCAGTCAAGGAATTTCCTTTATTCTAAAACACTACTCATAATTTTAGCTTACTTTCGAACAGCATTTCGCAGTCCACAGAAGGCTTTCTTCAGGCCTGTCTCATCTGAGCCTCACGACAGTCTGTAAGATAGTTATGAAAGACATTCTTCTTTCCTCCTCCTCTTTCATTCATTTATTACGAAATGTTTTTGAGCATCTACTGTGTGCCAGGCTTTGTGGTGGAGCCTAAAAATACAGTGGTGAGCATGATCTCCATTTTATCAAGGAAGAAATTGAGGCTTAAAGAGGATAAATGACTTGCCCAAGATCACAAGTATACTCTAAATTAAATAATATGGTGTGACCTTTCACCCTGCACCAGACTTTTAAATGCAGGGTCTCATTAAGTCCTCACAGCAACTCTATGAGGCAGTTCCTATTATTTTACCTTCCATTTTACAAATAAAGTAACTGAAGGTCAGAGAGGTTATATGACTGCCCAAGCTCTCACAGCTGTGTAGGTGGAAGGGCCAGCATTCGGATCCTCATTGGTCTGACTCCAGAAATGACAGCTTAAGTATTACCTTGTAGATTCAACCGCCGATGATATCACTGACCCATCTGGGCCCTAAATAGAACTCATGAGAGTTTTGACTCTGATGCGAATAGTAGGGTAATTACGAGCTCTGTGGTTCTGTGGGAGGCCGTACAATGACTTGGTTGGCTCAGCATAAGCCCTGCTTCTTGGGTTAAACAGGGCTTAACCCAAGGCTGTGCATCTCTTACAGAACAGCCTTTTCACCCCAATGTTAAATATATCCATTCAAACAGAACTAGAAATAAAGTCCTTGAAATCTGAAGTTTTAAAAAACATGCCACAAACTAATAAAGATGTACTGTATAGCACAGGGAACTCTCTACTCAATACACTGCCATGACCTATATGGAAAAAGAATCTAAAAAAAGAGTGGATATATGTATATGTATATTAATTCACTTTGCTGTACACCTGAAACTAACACAACATTGTAAATTAACTATACTCCAGTATAAAATAAAAAACATGCCACAAACTAATAAAGATGTACTGTATAGCACAGGGAACTCTCTACCCAATACACTGCCATGACCTATATGGAAAAAGAATCTAAAAAAAGAGTGGATATATGTATATGTATATTGATTCACTTTGCTGTACACCTGAAACTAACACAACATTGTAAATCAACTATACACCAATAAAAAATTTTTTAAAAAGGATAAATAAAAAACACGCACAATAGCTTGATGCCTTAAATACACCCTGCCCTGAGTAGAGCTGGATATGCCAGAGATGGAGATTAACCACTGAAGGCTTCACTTCCACTTTTCAGAATGCTCCCCACTAGTAACCTGAGTGTTCCTATACCTTCCCTTCCCCCAGAGTTAGTCCCATCATGGGCAATCACTCAAGGAGTGTCTGGCTCCTTGTGTCTTTCCCCCAGAGTTAGTCCCATCATGGGCAATCACTCAAGGAGTGTCTGGCTCCTTGTGTTTTGAGGATCCAGAAAGTAGAGACAGTGCCCCACTTTCTCTGTGGAGCACCAGTAGCATCTAGAACCATGTGGCGACCTAGAACATTGGTGCTGGCAGCCTCCACATGGGCCTCCCTGCCTCCATTCTTGCTGCCCTTCCGCTTGTGCTCAACGTTATAGCCAGTGATCTTCCTAAAATCAAATCTGAATGCCACTCACATCAAAAATCTTCAGCAGTTGGGCTTCCCTGATGGCGCAGTTGTTGAGAGTCCGCCTGCCGATGCAGGGAACACGGGTTCGTGCCCCGATCCGGCAGCATCCCACGTGCCGCGGAGCGGCTGGGCCCGTGAGCCATGGTCGCTGAGCCTGCGCATCCGGAGCCTGTGCTCCGCGACGGGAGAGGCCACAGCAGTGAGAGGCCCACGTACTGCAAAAAAAAAAAAAAAATCTTCTTCAGCAGCATCCCACTGCTGACGGTACAAAGTTCAGACATCAGCTTAAAACATAACGGGCCCTTTATAATCGGGCCTCTGTGTCTCTCTAGCATTATCTCCTGCTGGCTGCACGTGGGCAGAACTGATACTCAGATAGTATGTACCACCAGTATCCCTGTGATTAACCAGAGCCTGTGCTGGTTACTGAAGATTCTATGTTCCTTTCACCTGGTTACCATTTTCTCCAATTACAGACCCGACCTCATTTTATTGTGCTTCACTTTATTGAGCTTTGCAGATACTGTGCTTTTTTTTTTACAAATTGGAGGTTTGTGGCAATACTGCATCGAGCAAGTCTATCAGTGTCATTTTTCCAATAGCATTATTTTTAAATTAAGGTATGTAGATTGTTTGTTTAGACTTAATGCTATTGGAGACTTAACAGACTACAGTGTAGTGTAAACATAACTCTTATGTGCATTGGGAAAACAAAAAAATTCGTGTGACTTGTTTCATTGTGATATCTTTGTTACTGCGGTGGCCTGAAACTACAGTATCTCTGAGGTGAGCCTGCATACCAAACCATCTGCAGCTCCTGTAAGAAGGTTCTGTCCCCCTAGTAGTGTCCACCCAACAAACTTCCACTCATTTATCAAACATTTATTGAGCACCTCATATACTAAGTATTGTGCTAGGCATTCAGGGTAGGGACTCCAGCTCTCAAGAAAATGCTGGTCTAGTGGGAAAACAGAAAAGTTAAGAGATAGTTATAAAATAGCAGGAGAAGTGTTTGGACAGAGAGAAATTTCAGTGTTTGAAGAGAGCAGAGAAGGGGCACTTAACCCAGACTCAGGGTTTAGGGAGGTTTTCCTGGAGAGGGGAGATTTCTGCTGGGGTTCTGAAGGCTGAGAAGGGACAGAAGGAATCTTGAAAAAGTAAACGATGAATCTGTTAATAGTACAAAAGAAGTAAAGCCTAAAATTAGAGTTGAGGGGACTCCCCTGGTGGTCCAGTGGTTAAGAATCCGCCTTCCAATGCAGGGGCGCAGGTTCAATTCCTGGTCGGAGAACTAAGATCCTACATGCCGCGGGGCAACTAGCCTTTGTGCCACTACTGAGCTCACGTGCCTCAACTAGAGAGAAGCCTGCGTGCCGCAACTAAGACCCAAAACAGCCAAAAATAAATAAAATAAATAATAAAAAAAAGAGAGGTGAGGCTAGTGATGTGAGGTTGAGATGTGTGTGTGTGTGTGTGTTGCGGACCATTCAGGTGTGAGATTCCATCCTGACCACAGTGGGGAACCAATAATTAATTTTCTTCAGGGAAGTGACTTGATTAGAATTGCATGTTAGAGAGAATGTTCTGGCCAGAGCATAGAGAGCAAGCTGGAAGGGAAGGATGAAAGGAAGGGAGACCAGTTAGGAGTCTGTTGCAGGAAACAGATGAGAGATGGTAGTGGGCTGGAATAAGGCACTAGCAAAGGGGTTAAAGATGGAATGGGCTCAAGAGGTGTTAACTAAAAGTCAATAAACACTGGTGACTTGTTAAAGATGGGGCAAAAGGAAATGAAGACTAACTCCCAAGTATCTTCCCTGGGTAACTGGGTGGCTAAAGATGCAGTTTTACATAGCTAACATGATATAGCACTGTTCTGTGCACTTTACATGAATTGACCAGTTTAATCCTGTTAACAACTCCATGAGATTATACCTTTTTCTTTTTTTTTTTTTTTTTTTGCGGTACGAGGGCCTCTCACTGCTGTGGCCTCTCCCGCCGCGGAGCACAGGACCCGGACGCGCAGGCTCAGCGGTCATGGCCCACAGGCTCAGCCACTCCGCGGCATGTGGAATCCTCCCGGACCGGGGCACGAACCCGCGTCCCCTGCATCGGCAGGCGGACTCTCAACCACTGCGCCACCAGGGAAGCCCAGATTATACCATTTTTATTCCATTTTAAAGACAAGGAACCTGAGGCACAGAGAGGTTAAGTTGTCCAAGGTCACACAACTAGTAAGCGACAGAATCAGGATTTAGACTCAGGCAGTCTGAGAACACAATTCACATTCTTAACCAGTACCACTGGATTGCAATTTACTGAAAGGAAAAGTATGGAAGGAGTAGCAGATTTGGTTGAGCATATGACAAGCCCAGCTTAGGACATGTTGAGCTTCAGATGCCTGTAGAGGATCCAGGTAAAGTCCAGAAGGTATTTGGATATATGGAGATGGGCTAAAACTATGAGTTTATAAAGTATGACCCTTTATAATCTAATATTACTTCTGGCATTTTTCAATGGGTGTATTTTTCATTTACCTTAAATCATGGTGTCCCTAGGGCATTCGTGGCTATGCAATTTCCTCTTCCTCTTGGGAGGGAGCCTAAAGTAGACAAGTTCCCCTCTGTTCTTCCCTCTCCCATGCCCTCCCAAACCCAGTTTTGCCTGTGACCAGGGGGTGGGTAATTCTACTGAATTTTGGGGCTCAGTTGGCAGGCGCATTTGGCTTTCATGCCAGGCTAAGTCCTCCAACATCCTCCAATCTCCTCCATCAGTAATAAACATGGTACCCACATCTCCATTTTTTAAATTGATGGTAAAATTAACATAATATTCACCATTTTATTTGGAAGTAGACAATTCAGTGGCTTTTATTACTTTCACAGTGTTGGGTATACTGGGTAACTATCACCACTATATAATTCCAGAACATTTTCATCACTGCCACCCACCCCCCCAAAAAAAAAACCCTTACCCATTAAGCAGTCACTCCCCATACCCTCTCACTCCAGTCCTTGGCAACAACTGATCTGCTTTCTGTCGCTATGGACTTGCCTATTCTGGACATTTCCTATCAATGAAATCACATAGGGCTTCCCTGGTCGTGCAGTGGTTAACAATCCGCCTGCCAATGCAGGGGACATGGGTTTGAGCCCATCCGGGAAGATCCCACATGCCTCGGAGCAACTAAGCCTGTGCACCACAACTACTGAGCCTGCGCTCTTGAGCCCATGAGCCACAACTACTGAGTCCATGTGCCACAACTACTGAAGCCCACATACCTAGAGCCCGTGCTCCACAACAAGAGAAACCATGGAAATGAGAAGCCCGTGCACCGCAACCAAGAGTAGCCCCTGCTCGATGCAACTAAAAAGAAAGCCCGCGCGCAGCAACGAAGGCCCAACGCAGCCAAAAATAAATAAAAAAATAAATTTATTAAATAAATGAAATCATATAACATGTGGCCATTTATGACTGGCTTTTTTCCCTCTTGGCCTATTTTCAAAATTCACCCATGTTATCACATATATTAGTACTTCATTTCTTTTTATGCCATTGTATGGGCATACCACATTTTATTCATCCATTCAACAGCTGATGGACGTTTGTATTGTTTCTAATGTTTTGGGTATCATGAATAATGCTGCTAGGAATGTTCAAGTTTTTGTTTGAACGCCTATTTTCATTTCTTTTGGGTATGTACCTACCTAGGAGTGCAATCGCTGGGTCATAAGGTAATTCTGTGTTCAACTTTGAAGGAACTGCCAGACTGTTTTGCAAGCAGCACCATCTTACATTCCCACAAGCAGTGTATGAGGGTTCCGATTTCTCCATATTGTTGCCAAGGCTGAGTTTTTTTCCTCTTTCCTTTTCTTTTTTTTTTTTCCCAGCCATACCAGGGATCGAACCCACGCCCCCTCTGTGGAAGTGCAGAGTCCCAACCACTGGACTGCCAGGGAAGTCCCTCTTTTTTTTTTTTTTAAATTCGAGCCATCCTAGTGGGTTTGAAGGGGTATATAGAGTGGTTTTGATTTGCGTTTCCCTAACAACTAATGATGTGAATAATGTTTTTGTGTGTTTATTGGCCACTAGTTAAACTCTTACATCTTTTTTATTGGCCACTTACATAAATTCTTTGGAGAAACATTAAGTCCTTTGCTCATTTTTAATTGGGTTGCCTTTTTGTTGTTGAGTTGTAAAAGTTCTTTAAATATCCTGGATACCAAACCCATGTCAGATACATGATTTGCAAATATTTACTCCCATTATATGGGTTACCTTTTCATATTCTCTTTTTTTTTAATTAAAAAAATTTTTTTTTGGCCACACAGCATGGCTTGAGGGATCTCAATTCCCCAACCAGGGACTGAACCCAGACCATGACAGTAAAAGTGTTGAATCCTAACCACTAGACCACCAGGGAACTCTCATGCTTTTCATATTCTTGATAGTGTTCTTTGAGGACAAAAGTTTGATGAAGTCAAATTTATCTGTTATTTTTTTTTTATGCTTGTGCTTTTGGTGTCATATCTAAGAATTCATTGCCAAATCCAAAGTCATGAAGATTTTTCCCTGTTTTTTCCTAAGACTTTTCTAGTTAAACTCTTACATCTTTGATCCATTGAGTTAATTTATGCTTATGGTGTGAGATAGGGGTCCAACTTAATTCTTCGGATAGTTTGTTGTCCCACACAATTTATTGGATACCTATGATTAACTCATTTTAGCCCCAAGATATAAAGATTTGTTGTCTGTGAGGAGGAGATAACGAGCTAGGGCAGTGGCTTGCTAGTAAATGTTTAACAACTGGCTCTCCTGAAAGAAAAATCCCTGATTTGTAGCCTTTGTCAATTTCCATGGTCCAAGTAGTCCCACCATGGCTGATTTCAAGGTGCTATCACCAAACACCAACTTGGGAAGAGAGTGCGATAGTCCAGCATTATTCGGTATTTCCACCATACAGATAAAACAGGTGCAAATAACCTTAACAGCATAGATAATAGTGGCAAGTTTTAAGTATTTATCACCTTTGTTTTTACTATATATTATTTATGTTATTATAAGTTTATACACTTTGTTTTTTCAATAATGGCTGTGTTTAACAATTGGCTCACAAAATTCCTGAAAATTAAAGAATCATCTCTCATGAGCTAACACAAGTCAGCTTCATCCTGGGCTACAGGCACACTTTGAGCTAAGGGACACATGTCCTTGCATAGACACGAGAGCATGGCCATGAGGTCAGACAGACCTCTCTCAGACTTTATCCTTATGAGAATTTGGGAAAGTCACTAAATCTCAGTTTCTTCACCAATAAAATGGGATGATAGTATTTCTTTCTCAAGGTCGTTATAAAGATGAGAGGTAAATATACAGAGTCTGAGCCATAAGAGGTGTTCAAAAATCCTAGTTTAATATTATTTTCCATAGCTTTAAGCATAGTATCATTTTGTGTGTGTGTGGAGGGGGTGGAGTTTAAAAGCAAAGACAATTGAGAGTTACCCAGGGTATAACTGGGAGATACCAAGTCCCACACTAGGCATAACATTTGTGTGAAGACACAGATCCAAATAAGTTTCACTTATTATACACTCGTCATGGGCAGAGACTTGGAAATCTTGCCTCTGGGAGTTTGGGAGGAGGGGAAGCAGAGTATCAGGCTCATGGCAACCCTAGAAACTGGGGAATCAGACTGTGATTCTGTGTCTCCCCACAAGGTCTTCCTGGCTCCCTACATATATTCCTGACAGACCGCTCAGGAACTTGACTGTTCTACCCTTTACATTTCAGATGCGTTACCTAAAGGGAGGGAGGCTTTGCCCTGAGCACATCATAGGGATCAGCTTATCAGTCAGCCTGGGGGGCAGAGAGCAGGGCCTCAGACAGATGTCACCTGGGGCAGAGCGGGGAGGACTGGGCAAAGCTCCTGACCTGGAGTAGGGCTTTGCAGGGGGCTGCTGGGACATGAAGGAAGGAAAGAAACCACGCCGCAGTGAGAGGGAAGGGTCAAGAAGAGGCACAAAAGCAGTTCTGCCCCACCTCCCAGACCTGCCCACAGACTCCGATTTCACACCACCCCGTGAGAAAGCTAACATCCTCTTTGCTTTTCTGTGTCCTCAGCTGCAAATACCAGGGACACACTTAATCAGGAAGTAAATGCACAGTGGCTGGCACTTGATCCCGTTTGTCAACATTTCGCAGCCTCTTTGGAGAGGCCTGTGGAAAGATGAGCTGAAAGGTATAATCCTTTTGCCCTGGGGAGGCCAGGTTCTTTGTTTTTTGCACCCTGGTATACTGGTCACTTATGAAACAGCAGTTGCAAACTGTCGATCATGTTTTAAGCATGGAAAATCCAGCATGCTGACAATCCCACCAAAACAGGTTCTTATTTCAGAGAGCAGTGGCCAAGTGTGTGCTGGGAACCTGGCTTTGTGCTCAACTGGGGGTCCCTGGGCAAGTCACTTGGCTTCTCTAGGCGTCCATATCCTTTCCGTAAATCAGAAATACAGTAACAGTACCTACCCTTGTAAGGCTGTTTTGGGGAGACCTAGCCTAATGCAATGCTTTGCCCGATGATAGCTAATGTAGTAAGTGCTCAATAAATTGGAGCAGCTGGTGTTATTACTACTGCCTGTGTGACCTTGGCAAGTTATTTCATATTTCTGGGTCTCAGTTTCCTCACAAGTTTTTGTCTTGTGGCCCAGATGACCTTGGAGGCGCCTCTGATTCTAGCATTCTATTATTCCCTGACAAACAAGATTCTTTGCCTCGACTCTGGCCCTGTTTATCTAAAGCAAGAGATCAGACCATTTGCTGCTGCTGTTGCAATGCTCAGATAGCAGAGACCTTTGACAGCCCAGAAGGCTTGTTCACCCTTCCCCCTGAATGGAGTTTCAAGGCTCTGGCATAAGTAGCAAACTGATGTGTTTCCCTAACCACAGCATCAGAAGAGGGGGCAGGGTGCTAGGCAGCAGGACCTGGGTGTATTGAAAACAATTGCCCTCGAAATGCTGCCTGGAGGGGAGAATAAACGTGCTCTTGGGCCAAGGTCATGAAAGACATGTCAGCATTTGCTCAGGGACCCAGCACCATCTCCTAGGATTCTACCCCCAAAATAGGTGGTGGCCGAGGCCGGAAGACAGGGCTCCACTTTCAGAAAAAAATTCCCCTCTGGACTCCAGTTGAATGATACAAAGCTTTTCTTTCTGAATGATTATAAAAAAGTGAGAGAGAGAGAGAGGTGGAGAGAGAGGGAGAAATGGGATAGATGAAGTCAAACTTTGTATCTCTGGGCTGAAGGGGACGGAAAGATAGGTTGAAGGCCGGTGGCACCCTATTAATGCTCTTAGCCCTGCCTAATATTTCTTTTTTTTTAACTTTTTATTTTATACCTGAGTATAGTTGATTAACAATGTTGTATTCGTTTCAGGTGTACAACAAAGTGATTCAGTTATACATATACATGCATCTATTCTTTTTCAAATTCTTTTCCTAATTAGGTTGCTACAGAATACTGAGCAGAGTTCCCTGTGCTCTACACTAGGTCCTTGTTCTGCCTAATATTTCCAGTTACCCTAATGTCCTTAGCTCAGGCACATAACGCGACAAGGATTGAGTACCTTGGACACAGAGTAGAGGGAAAGGCTTCTTTTCCTCAGACCCAGGTCCCTAGGGCAGAATGGTAAGGAGTTCAGACTGACTTATTTCCAGAACATCTTGGGTCAACCTCATCTCCATAACAAGGGAAAGAAAAGGGAAAATACCTATGATTATGTACAGAATGCGTTTTCTACAATCCATGTTTTCTCAGAGCCACACTTCTTTGGGGCCTCCCCTGATTTCCATTAATGATTTCCAGATGTCAGCTAAGGAGCTGGTTTCCAGCTGGTAGGAAGTATCGCTCATTAAGAATATTCACAAGACCCCAGGCCTTTAGATGACAAGTCACAGGGCTTCTGTCACCCTCCCAGCTGGAAGATTTCTGCTAAATGACAAATTTCCTGACGTTTTTCCTCACACATCTTGTCCTGTGATCAACTTTCAAGATTACATTTCAGTTTTTTATACTGTCTCTCATTTTGTGCCACTGGTTCCATGCCTCCCTGTCAGTACCAAAGAAGCATCTGTCAGAAAAATGGCTTGAGTGGGTAAGGGCCACCCCCTACCCGGCTGCCATCTTTTTGTGCCTCTGTCGCTCTGTCTCCTGCCTGGACTCAGAAAGGTGAGAGCCGCAAGGAACCTTAGAGATTATGTGTTGTCAGTGAATACCAGCCTGCTCACTGATCCATCATGCCATGGCCACATGTTATGCTCAATAATGGCAATATATCTAGCATTATCCTCAGAACAGGAGCATTGACCTGTAGAATGCCCTGCTACTGTAAAAAGTATGCCGGTAATGGGCTCCAGGTGGGGCTCTCTTAAACCACGCGACACTCGCACAATTCTGTTATCCAGGCAAAAACAAAGAAAGGTGAGTGTATTCGTTTGCTAGGGCTGCCATAACAAAAAACCACAAACGGAGTGGCTAAAACAACAGACTTTATTTCTCGCAATTCTGAAGGCTGGAAGTCAATGATCAAGGTGCTGGCTGGTTTGGTTTCTACTGAGGTCTCTCTCCTTGGCTTGCAGACAGCTGCATTCTTGCTGTGTCCTCACATGGTCTTTCTGCTGTGTATGTGCATCCCTGGTGTTTCTTGGTGAGTCCAAATGTTGTCTTCTTATAAAGACACCAGTCGGATCAGATTAGGGCCCTCCCTGAGGCCTCACATTAACTTAATCACCTCTTTAGGGTCCTCTCTCCAAATACAATCACATTCTAAAGAACTGAGGGCTCGGGCTTCAACATATGAATTTGTGGGGACACATTTCAGCCCATAACGTGAGCTTTTCTGCTCTCTGTTGTCACTGACGTGGTGGAAGAGGAAGGAGAGGAGAACACACTCTATCATTTCAGAGGAATATAAACACTCAGGACCTCTCCAGAGGTTAGCAACTAGGACCAAGAAAGTGTAAAAAAGGGAAATCACTGGGCCTGAAATAGAAAAGGCTGATTTCTTTCACTGAAATATACGGTGGCGGGCTTACATATCCTCACCATCAAACTTGGGTGTGCAGAGAAATCGTATTCTCATCTTATTTGTTGTTATTTGCTAGGTAAAGAGGAGAAAGATAACTGAATGCCCAATCCAGCTTAAATCTTAGTCTAAATAATCATTCAACTGGTCCCTTTTGGGTTCCGGCAATGATGCTGGGAAGAAGGCACCTTGGCTTTGTGCAGGCCCTTGGGTGGGTGCTTGGCCCCCATTTCTGATGTCTGCATCTGGCATAGCTCCTGGTCTGGACTCCCCCTCACTTGCCTCCAGCTCCTCTCTTCACCTCAGCTCCTTCTGGAGCTATGGACCCTTCAGAACTCTGCCCCAGCCTCCTTCTGCTGTGCTGGCGCAGTGGGCCTCATTGCTGGCTCCTGGCTCTCCAGCGGGAATGGAGGGAAGCTTGGGACTGAATCCGGCCCTCTCTCTCTGCCTGACGTGCAGCCTGCCTTTTGTACCGTGTTGGACTGCCCAGCCCTGCCACTGTCCCAGAGCAGAGTCTGCTACCAGAGTTCTCTTCTCAGCTTATCCAGCATGCCTTTCATCAGAATATGTAAACTCACCACTTTCCCTCCTAACTCAGCTCTGTTCGTGGCCTCTTCTTCCCATGATGTCCCCGAACGAGAAGAGGCAACTCATTTATTTCCTCTTCCTTATAACTTCCCAGCTCTAACCCAGATATAACCTATAGACTCCTGACTAAAACTCCTAAATCATAAACAGAGTTATCTTCTCTGTCCTATGGGAGAAACTCTATGATCTAGACCAACTGGGAGTTTAAGTTATTTGGAAAAATCCTTTCCCTCACTCCAAGCCTAGCGTTCAAGTTATTGTCTTGCTGTGAAATCCTATTTTCAATGTCAGAAACTGAATACTAACTCTCTTTCTCCTTGAATTCCTTCAGGAACCATTCTAATCACTTCTCCGGATAAAAAAGATTCCTCTAGTCAGTAAGGAGAAAGCAAAAAAGAAAAGCACATTAATCCCCCCAATTATAACTCCCATAACAATAGTTTGTTACTTCTTGACATGCAAAGGGCAATTTGCCAAAGCACTTGCTTAATGTTTTTCAAGGAAAGAAAGGAAAAAGAGGGAAAGAAATGAATATTTTGAAGGTCATAACTAATTATCCATGATCTTGACAGGGTAGAACAAGGCATATTTGGTTTCAATTGAAATGGAAACTGCTTTGAGCAGTCTGAGAGAAGCTGAGCACGTAACCATACTTGAGAATTAGAGTAAAAAAGGGTCATTGTGGTAAAGATGAAGAGATGAACTAAATGATCTCTGCAAACTTCTTCTAGATCCCACTCCTGCTCTAACCCCGAGAGGGCCCAGAGATGATGTTGGAGCTATTGTTTCTGGAGTCCAGTGTATACATGTGGCCAGGGGTCCACCCCCAGCATGGTAGGAATATGATAGGGCCGAGAAGTTCTTGGTTCCACAGAGAGTCCGTGACATCCTTCCCAGCAAGGTGGCTGAGGTTCAGTAAACTTCAGGAGACGTGGAGGCTTCCAGGAAGAAGAAAATCAGAAAGGCAGCTGGGATTCCTCTACCCCTGGAGGTGGGGAAGCTGAGAGGACCTTGAGGAGAGTGAACCAAGCCCACCCGAGCGCTGCTTGGTGACTCGATGGGGCTTGGTAGACAGGGCCCCTGAGAAAAAGGTCATATGGCTTCTCGAAGCCTCAGTTTCCTCAAGTGTAGAAAGTGGGTATCGGTGCCGACTGCCTGGGTTTACTGAGAGGGTTACTGGGATAACATAGACCCAGAGCCTAGCACTGGGCCTGGTACAGAGCAAGTTGTCGGCACACAGTGGCTGTTTTTGTGACTGCCATTATTTTTTTATGAAACTTGAAGAAACAATACAGGGACAGCAGAGTAGAAAAACCTGCAAGAGGATCCTCTGGTATATAAAATAAACAAAAGATCTCTTTGTATGGCCTTTTTTCCTCCTTCTGGGTAAAACCAAGGAGCACAGATCCGATTCTAAAGTTGCAGTCCATATTGTCAAAAATGTAACCAGGATCCTCTGGGTGTTTACTGAGAAAATGACAAGGATATTTAACCCCATGCTTAGGGTGAGGGTCACATGCTGAGAGCTCAGCCCCTCTACTGTTCTCTCGTGACCCAGGAAAAGTCAGAGTCCTCAGGCTGAGTGATCTGGGGCAATGTATGCATGACACTGTGTGGGAGGACTCCGGGTTGAGCAAGGAATGGAAAATGCCCCTTTTTACTGTGGCTCCATAACTGGTGTGTTAAAAATGAACAAAAGGGATAGAAATAACGCAGACCAGAATTAAGAGTGGGAGAACCCAGAAAGTCAGGAACCCAAGAAGTGGAGTCGAGAAAAAGAAGACATTGGTGTTAGAACCATCATCACTGTGATTCAGCAGCACAAGAAATCTTTATAGTCACCACCCCCTGGATTTCCCAGAAAAGGAAACTGAGGCTCATATAAAGTCAGATTACTTGCCCAAGTCCACGGTTAACCAATCCGGGTCTCCTGACTTCAATCTATCACTCTTGCCATACCCAGTGATTAGACAGACGACCCTCAGAGGGAGAAGCCAAGAAGGAAAGAAAAGGTCATTTCAATCCAAGTCCCAAGATCTATGATTGGTTAGCAGGCAACGTGCGGCTTCATGAAAGGAAACTTGACTCCAAGACTTCAGCACGGAGAAGGCCCTGGGGATGGAGGCCCAATGTTAAAAACAACAAGCAGCTGGAGTTGAGCAATGGATGGCAGGACTCCAGGCACTGGAAGGGAGCAAATGCACCTGCTCAGGTACTGAAGCATGACAGGTCTTGGCCAGGCCCAAGCTCAACAGGAGAGAAGGTGGAGGAGGGCAGAGCAAAGGGCTTGGTTGAAAAAACTCACTTTACAACACTAAACAGGATTCCGGCTTATCAGTGGACATTCTATTTTTTCCCCTTGCTGTTTAGTGTCTAAATCCCCCTTCCTAATTTTGAGGAATCGCCCCGCCCCCATTGTGAGTCAGAGCCTTCTTCTGGCACCAGCATCTCAAGAGTTAACCCGAGGGTGTGAACCCAGCATAACTATGCTGTATGTTCTGAGTATTAGCCGACACGCGCATAGTACAGAAGCGAAAAGGCGGAAAACCTCGCACTTCTTCTCCTCGCTGCTGAAGGGACCACACAGGGTCTAGGACACCCCCATCCAGGACTCTGAATTGTGCAAAGTCATAGAAACAGTGGTGTTGGATCTGTGGTGGTGGCTGACGTGGCCTAGTATGAAGATCAATGTCCAAGGACTGCGGCCGTGGTTGGCAAGGGTGGTGGTGTCCCGGCCACGCTGTGTCTGCTGCTAAGCCTGCCTGATTTCCAAGCCTGCTTCTCCTACCTCCTCCCTTTCATTGACTCATTTCTATCACTGTTGGCCAGCCTCCAACTACAGATACCTGGTTGCCACAGGCCCTGTGCCTCACCTGCCACAGGAGCAGCCAGCGAGTTTTAGAAGGCTAGGACTCAGCTCAGCTGTGAATCTTACAAAGGCAGAAGATGTGAGGACACGATGGATGATTAAAAGGTTCACGGTGGAACACATCCAGTGGAAACACATTTACAAAACTATCTCTTATACCTGCTCAAACCACTTATCTGATTCTGGGGGAGAGATTTGGCCACGTGGTCCTACCACTGCTGCTCTCCATCGCGGACAGACCCACGTTCAGGCCGGAGGTTTAAAAACTTGCCCAGGATCACACAGGTAGCCAAGGGGCATAATGCTTGGAACCTGTTAGGTTCAACTGGGCCTTGAAATGTCAGGAAGAAAAGAGGGTTTGGTTCTTTCTAAAAAGGAGGCCTTAGGTGCTAAAGGTCTGAACTGGATTATACAATCTGCACCAAGGACTTCCTCGGTTCCATAAACAATGAATCATTGATTGCCGGAGAGAGAGTCCAGAGCTGTTTCCTGATTGGAACAAAGAAGACAACCTGTAAGCCCCGCTGAGAAAGTTACATAGGCATACTATCTCCCAGCTCTTCCATGCTAAAACAGGAAGAAGGGAGAAACAAAAAATAAGTAAATAAATAAATAAATAAAATAAACGAGAAAGAAGGGAGAAATCCATGGTGGATATAGAGAAATACCCTCTGATCTTCTGTTAGGCTACCATTCTCTATCCAGCCTCTGGACTCCCTTTTCTTTCTTTGCAACAAGCCCCAAAGACTCATCCTGTTTCTATTTCCTCTCTAAAGCTGCCTTCATTCTCTCTATCCCCTAGAGTTCTTACCACTCTTCCATCCCACCCCAAAGTGGCTACAAAGTAAGAACATCTCATTCCAGCTGCCCCCAAAGAGGAATCCAAGCCCTTATTCTCTTAAGGATTTTCATCCTAAGAATTCAGGACAAACAAACAGGGGGACAACAAAAATACAAACAAAGGGCTAGTTACAAAGCTTAAGAATCTTAAAAGGTTCACATAGTCCTGGTTCTTTCATGCTGAGCCAAGATGTTGCTAACATTTACCCGGCATTTATTATTCACCAGGCACTGGACTAAGTATTCCACAGGTGTTATCTTACTTTATAGTCCCAGCAACCCCATGCATTTTATTAATGGGACCGAAGCCGAGAGAGAGATTAAGTAATTTTCTAAGGTCAATTGGTAGTTAGCTGCAGAATTGGAATTTGAACTCAAGTCTCTCTGACTCTATATCTGATGCTCTTCTTTTAAATTTTATTTTATTTTTATAATCTCACTTCCATTCTTGTCCCTTCATCCCATCCCCATCTTCCCCTTACAGATAATTTATAATAATTTCTGATTTACCTTTCTAGTGGTTTTTTTTGAGAATATACATACACACACAGAGATTAAAGCTGGTGCTGCTTACACTATGCCTAGTTGAATAACTACTCTGTCTTTTTAAAAACAAAACAAGGGACTTCCCTAGTGGCGCAGTGGTCAACAATCTGCCTGCAAATGCAGGGGACACGGTTTGAGCCCTGGTCCGGGAATATCCCACATGCCACGGAGCAACGTGCACCACAACTACTGAGCCTGCGCTCTAGAGCCTGCAGGCCACAACTACTGAGCCCGCGTGCCACAACTACTGAAGCCCGCACGCCTAGAGCCGGTGCTCCGCAACAAGAGAAGCCACGGCAATGAGAAGCCCGCGCATCGCAACGAAGAGTAACCCCCACTGGCTGCAACTAGAGAAAGCCCGCGCGCAGCAACCAAGACCCAACGCAGCCAAATATAAATTACTTAATTTAAAAAAAAACACAAAAGGAAAGCAAAAAGTCAGTTTAGTCAGAAGGAAGGTGTTTTTCCAGAGCCACATCATGAGGGGATTTGTAGGAAGTAAATGCTTCTATAATGGGTGAAAACAGGTATGTAAGGATTTTCCAACATTGCCTAAAACTATTCCCAGATAGCTTTTTTAAGTGTCTACAGTAATAATACTAGTATTTGGATATCAGAAACAGAAGTGTGAAAAAATTGTTTCCCTAACATAAAACAGAAAACAGGTCTAACCCTAACAAAAGCCGGGTGTCCATGTGACCAAGGCTCTGCATAGAGTCACAAATAAGGAAGCATATTACTGTGCCCCAAAGTAATAAAAACTAGATTCCAATCTTTACTCAAATCTCTCAAAGAATATCAACAGAAATCCAATTCGTAAACCTCAGCAAATTTCCCAAATCCAAATTCTCTCCAATACTCGGTCTATGATATTTTTTCTTCCTCCCTCCACCTCTCCCCTCTCCCCTACCTTTTTAGTATGTAAATCAACTTAGCTTCCGTGCTAAGTCTTCTGTGCTTTCTTCCCACTTCTCAGATTTTGTCTATTTCTTCGTGTCTCTTTATTCCTCCAAGGATCTGGGAAACGGAGCTGGCAATGATCCTGTAGAGAGGGGCTACTTTAAAGAATGGCTTTCGTGTTGATAAAGCAATTCCCTGAATAACACCCAGTAACTCATCATTGGTAACAGCTGCAGTTTAGCGGAGAAACACATCAGGTGTGTTTCCAGGAAGGAGAAAGAAATCACACCAGCTATTTGAATAAGGAAACTTTAACATAAAGAACTGTTAACTAGTAGAAGGTGATTAACTACTAAGAGGAGTAAGAGAGCCCCCTAAAGGGTTCAGAACTATCCAGTGCAATAAAAAGAAGCTTTTACCTCTAGGCTGAAGAAACTGGACAAAGAAAGAATTAAGGAATTAGGAAACCTCTTCCAAGAGGATGTGGCTACTACAAGAACACACAGCCTGGGTTTTGCCTGGTGGCGCCGTGGTTGAGAGTCCGCCTGCCGATGCAGGGGACACGGGTCCGTGCCCCGGTCCGGGAGGATCCCACATGCCACGGAGCGGCTGGGCCCGTGAGCCATGGCCGCTGGGCCTGCGCGTCCGGAGCCTGTGCTCCGCAACGGGAGAGGCCACAGCAGTGAGAGGCCCGCATACCGCAAAAAAAAACACACAGCCTGACAAGACGAAGAAACATAGCAGAGTCAGACTAGAGCTGTGTCTAGAAAGAGTTCTCTATTAACAGAGCTTGTGAACATGAGACAGGCCAGGACCTGGGGCCCTTTGCTGCAGTGCTGCAGTGCTTTCACTTGGACCAACATCCTAGGCTACAGAATACAAAGAAACTATAAGGGACTAAAAATAACCGTGTGCACGTGCAGCTGGGGCACATTCTGGACAAAAGATACAAAAAGACCAAAAAAAGCCCAACTGCCACTTCTGAAGTGCCTGGAGCAAAAGCAGGGGGTCAGGAGGAAAAGCAGGGTACTGTGCACCTCCCTGCACACAATACAAAAAGGGGTGGGCAGACCCCCTAAGCTACCCCTGCAGCCCGACCCCTGGACACACCCCTACCCTCAACCCATATAAGGAACCAGCTCGCGCCCCCCTTGGGAGCAAGCAAGCAAGGGAACCTGTTGTTTGGTCTCACTCCCTGCTGCTAACCCTAACTAACTCTAACCCTAACACTGTAACCCGTGTTTACAATGTCCGGCTCTGATAACACAAAGCTGTGTAAAGAAGGGTAAACTTGCAGCTGAGAGACAATAAATTGATAAAGGTACAGATCCTGACCAGTCAGAGTAGATGCCAGCCGTAAACAACCAGTATAGACATACTGGTGTGTATTAGTTGAGTATCACCCTGCAAAGATGCCTTTTTCTAGACTCTTGTTTCAGCTTTCCGCTGCATCCCTAGAGCTTGCATGTAAGAAAAACCTGGGATATCGGTTCTGTACTCAGAAATCAAAGAGATGCGATTGGAACAGGGCAGGTGATGAGGAGTGGGGTGTCCAAAGGATAATTTTTATTGGAGACATTTATAAAAATACCAGTGTGAGCCAGACATTGTTCTTGATGACTTGTATGCATTTTCTAAGTTAGAGCTTACAGCAATCTTAGAAGGCCGGTGTTATTCCTGTCTTCCAGGTGAGAACACTGTGCTTCACAGACGCTAGGCAACTTAACGAAGTCACACAGCTAGTAAGTGGTGGAAAAAAGATACGAGCTCACATCAGCTTGATCGTCACCAAGGTCTGCTCAGTCCTATTTTCTTAGGGAAATGTGTTAAACTGCTAGTTTTATAAGCTGTTGCTTTACATGTTTCCAGGCTATCTTCTTAGGTGCATATCTGTTCATGGTTCTTGATGTAAAGGTCTTAAAACAGCACATAATGCCCCCCCTTGTCTCTTATGATCATATGAAATTCTATTTTATCTATTATTGAAATTGCTCTCCCACCTTTCCTTTGGTTTCCTTGTATGCGTTTTCCTGTTCCTTATTTTCAAATTCTCCATATCCTTTCATTTCAAAAATGTCTCTGTAGACAACATGTTACTGGATAGAGTGGAAGAGGATGGTTTGCAATTATCATTTACAAAAAATTTAATCTGAGAGTCTCCTTTTTGCCTTTGATTCTAAAGTCTGTGCACTTTAGAATTAAAGTACACACTACATTTCTCCACAGAACAAGCTGGCAGGCAGTTGGGGAGATTCAGAAGCAAGGGAGGACCAGACATGAGACCAGTGGTCAGTGTCTGGGTGCCAAGCCCTGCAAGGGCTGTGGAGAGAAGACCAAGGTAGGACCTCAATTTTCAGAGAAATAGGATAATAGACAAGAAAATGATATAGAGCCAGGGACCTCTTCTTAAAATTGGGGGTGGAAGTTGGGAGTCTGGTCATGGGGGCACAAGCAAGGTTTGCATTATTAGAGGTCAAGTCAAACGAAGTAAAGAAAATGAAAGAACATGGTGTTTATAAATATTAAAATATTTATGATTCTGCATCCCTATATCACAGGGACTTCTTTAGCAGGTGTGCTAAATGACTTTTCTCAGTAATGCATTCCAAAATTAGCACTTCCTTCTTCCAGTGTTTGTGTCTTTTCCATCTTCGTTGTCCTACTTCGTTGTCCTACTTCGTTGTCCTAATGGTTGTATTTGAGGGTAAACCAAATTTCTTGAAAACAATTGAACAAAACAGCTTCTTGCAATTATTCTTTTACTGGAAGGTTGAATTACTTAACCATCTTTCTCCAATCAGTTCTTGTGCATACTCCCTGCCATCAAAGCCACTCCTCTCTCGTGCAAAAAGAAATTGTCATCAGACACCATGTATCTAGAACTATTCGTCACAGAAAAAGAACTGGAAAGACTGTCAACAAGACACTCCCAAAGAGTCATCCACTTGAATGATTTATTATTTTCCCCTGATAGTCACTCAGATTATTCAGTGTCCCAGAAAAGGAAAGTTTGGAGTTCTACTGATTCTTGCTTTTGTTCACTAACTATGGAAAAGTTATCTTGTATTATTTGGCAAGTGGATACAATCTCTTACATAGAGCGTTTTCCAGGTTTTGAAACACTGTGAGGTGTATTAACGCCATTTAAAGCCTCCCATAGCTCACTGAACTGGAATTTAATCGTTGGGGAAATGAAGGCTGAGAATGGTAGAATGACGTTTTAAAGATTACAGAGAGTCAGTAACTACACTGGGACTCAAACTCAGGATTTCTGACTCCAAATTCAGCCCTTTTTTCAGTTTCATTTTTTTACCTCCTCTCCTTCAGTGAGTTTTGTCCTCTGTCCTCCCTCAACCATAGCCATAGTCCTACCTTAGACCTTGCCATTACTAACAATCTACTTATCATGTTAGTTTTAAACATCCCAACTACCACCCACTTTTATTTTTCCAGCGTACTCCCTCTTGACCCTGACCCCAACATTTTTTTGATCCTACCAGGACCTATAATCCTACCTCTTGACCCCATATTCTGACCTTCTGATTTTCCCAGCTCAGATTTTACAGTATAAAATTGTCATTGTTCCCATACATACATCTTCAGCTCCCTTGCCCCCATCTCTTTCCTCATAAATCTCCAACCCTGATGAAATCTAATTTGCCACCAATTTTGCAATATGGCAGTTGGCAGCCGAACGGCAGTTGGCAGCCGAACGTGGCTGAGAAACACCGATACACACACACACACACACACACACACACACAGACTCATTATCAGTCTCTGAGGGTTTTCTTCAATAAACAGCATGCTTCTTCCCCATCCATGTTCTCAACAAGTTGAGAAATAATGTAGAATAAATACGGAGGCCAAAATCACCTTTATGATTGATAGAGACCAGATTAGAGGACAGGCTTTAGGTGTGTTGGTCAAAGGCTTGCTGATACTAAGTCCCAGGACCCACCCAGCCCCAGTAGCAGTGGCAGCAGCACTGACCTAGAGCTCTACATTCAATGACTTCCATAATTCAACCACTCCTCACCATCTTTTTTTTTTTTTGCGGTACGCGGGCCTCTCACTGTTGTGGCCTCTCCTGTTGCGGAGCACAAGCCCCGAACCCGCAGGCTCAGCGGCCATGGCTCACGGGCCCAGCCGCTCCGCGGCATGTGGGATCTTCCCAGATCGGGGCACGAACCCGTGTCCTCTGCACCGGCAGGCGGACTCTCAACCACTGCGCCACCAGGGAAGACCCGGAGCAAGCCTTTTAAATCAGTAGTCCTCAGCCTGTGTAGCTAAAGTTGAGAACCACAGCAGTCAGATGTGTCACTCCTCTGCTCACCCCCCGCTCCCCACCCATGACCTCCCATTTTGCTCAGAATAGAGGGAAAAGCCCTTTAAAAGGCCTGCAGGGCCTCATGGGACCCTCCGTAACTCCCAACCTCACGTCCAGCCACACTGGCCTCCTCGCTGGTCCTTAAACACACTAAGCCAGCTCTTCCTTGGGGCTTTTATGGGCTCTTCCCTCTGTCTAGAAAGCCTTTTCTCAAGCCTTTCCTCACTCCCCCACTTCCTTCAGATCTCTGTTCAAATATCTCTTTATTAAGAGGCCTTTTCCAAGTATTCTGTCCAAAGAAGCACGTGCGCGCACACACACACCCCCATCCTGTTCTACCTCTATTACTCTGCGGAATTTTTCTTCATTGCACTGTTGACTGTCATTGATTGACTCTCACCCCCACTAGAACAGAAGCTCCATCAAGGCAGAGATTTTTCCTGGTTTGTTCACAGCTATATTCTCAGCGCCTAGAACAGTGCTTGACACAGAAGAGGAACTTAATAAATAGCTGTAAATGGATGAATGAATGAATGAGCCTCTCCTTTGCAAACTGTCAGCTCAACCACGCTGCCTTCTTCTTGATCTACAAGACTCAAAAAGTAGGTTATCATCAACCAACATATATCCAACCCAGGACACCAGCTATGACTTTTCACTTCCTAAAGAGAAATATTATTGCATAGGAAAACTACCCTCTGTCCTCTCTCCTTCCCTCTTCCCAAGCTATGAACACCAGCTATGACTTTTCACTTCCTAAAGAGAAATATTATTGCATAGGAAAACTACCCTCTGTCCTCTCTCCTTCCCTCTTCCCAAGCCCTTCCCAGTTCCTCTGGAACAAGATGAACTCTAAGCAGCGTATGCTGAATGAAGCCTGAGTGTCCCCACGGGCGAGGTGCCCTGACCAGTTTGGCTTTGATGAGAAGCAATGTGGCAGGGTGTTCATGGATCACTGCCACTGAGAGCATGTCCAGCAGGGGTCCGTCCACACTGGAGGAAGTCATACAATCCCAGTCCACAGCCTGCAGCCAAGTCAACAAAGGAAGAGAGGATCAAGGACAGAATCCACAACGGATCATCCTGTACCTGTCATTAACAGAATACCTAGGTCCTGGGTTTGCCAAGGGAGGGAGGCAGAGGAGGAACAGAAAGGAGGAAGTGGATTTTTGTATAATGCATTTATTTAAAAACAGTTTTTCTTAAAGGTAACATATTGGAGAAATTTAGGAAAATCTTATAAGTAAACTGAAACATAATTTTTCATGATCCCACCACCCAAATATAACAACTGCTCAGATTTTTTTTTTTTTTTTTTTTTTTTGGTTCGCGGGCCTCTCACTGCTGTGGCCTCTCCTGTTGCGGAGCACAGTCTCCGGATGCGCAGGCTCAGCAGCCATGGCTCACAGGCCCAGCCGCTCCGCGGCATATGGGATCTTCCCGGACCGGGGCACGGACCCGTGTCCCCTGCATCGGCAGGTGGACTCTCAACCACTGCGCCCCCAGGGAAGCCCAACTGCTCGGATTTTTATGAGTTTCTTTATAGTCTTTGTCCTATGAGCTTTTTTTTTCTTTTTCTTTTTCTTTTTTTGTTACTGATGGAAACAACACAAGGCCTGCCTTGGCGAAATTTCTGATCATTTCTGTAGGATACTGCTCCAAAGTTTGCACTCAAATGGATGATAATTTTAAGGCATTTTGAGATACACTGCTTTATTGCTTTATAGAGAGTTCATACTAATTTACATTCCCTCCAGCAGGGCATGAAAATACATACCTCACTTGGCCTCACCTGACCTCACCTCACTTCACCTTACCTCACCTGCCCTCACCTCATCAGTGCCAACCAAAATCACCTTGAAAACATTTGAATCAAAACACTGTGTAAAAAGATGCAGTCAACAGGCATTACCATCTGACTACCTTAAACCTCCCAGAGAGGCAATGAAAAGGCAAGGGGAAAAGTTTGACAGATTGAGATGCCCTCTTAGTCTAAAAAAATAGTGCTTCTCATCACCTGCCTTGTCTTTTATAACCACCATTGACCACCTACCCACTTCTCTTATCAGATCTGTGGCCAATCAAACCCTTGTCCCAAGGGCTTCTCTTCTTCACTAAAGCCGAATTAAGCTATCTCTGTCTTTTGTTGGTAATTTCCCTGCATTAACTCCTTAGGAATCTCCTGAGCTCAGCGCCCACTGCCTTGGCCACAGCAGCTTTCTCAATGGCTCTCGAATTTGGCCTCTCCCATTCCTGATTTGCTGCATTGCTTTCTCTTCCTCTGTCATTTGGAGATTAGGAGGAAATATGCAAGCATCCTACCTTGGGCTTTTCTTCTGTGGGTGTGTATGTGTGTGTGTGTTTAAGGACTCAAAATACTTCAGAGTGTGGTGATGACGAAGGTGATGACGTCACTGCCCTCTGCAGCGATGCCTGGCATTGACTGAACATTCCAGTCACTGCACTCAGCAACAGGAAACACGTGTCCTTTTAACCCTCACAGCTGCCCTATGGGCTGGGCACTGTTATTACACCCATTTTATAGATTAAGGAGCTTTAGGGAAGGTTTGATTTAGGTCCCTTAACCTGTAAATAGCAGTGCCATGCCTAGAGCTCTATCTGACTCCAAAGATGATGTTCTTAAACCTTCTTCCCCTGGGTTCTTCTCATATCCATGCCAAGCATTCCCAATGTTTCCACTCACCCATTCTTTTAATAACACTGTCATCATCGTCAAATTTTGAAATCATATCTTATATATTTGCAGAAAATGTATTTTCCTTCCAAAGATTTCTCAAGATCTTGGAGAAGGGGGAATGCTATTACCCCTCACTGTGGACAGCTGCTCCAGGCTACTTTATGGATCGTTCCTCCCTTCTTATAACTTTTCTCCAGGTGGCGGTTCATCCCAAACACCCCAACGCTACCTCTGTCCCAGTGTACACATAGCTTCACTCTGCTCTCTCCCTTCATGACACTGCTATACCCAGAGTTGGATACAGATAGCTTTGCTGAAGACTTAAGAGGAACAGGAGGAGATTATTACAGAACAGGAGGGCTTGAAACCGGCAATCAGATTTCAATCCTGCAAAGTCTGGTGATGAGACAGTATAGTGGAGTGCATTCAAGAGCAGAGAATCTGGAGCCCAAGTTCTCGCCCTACCAAAAAAGAGCCTTTTCGTGGTGGGGGGAGGGGGGATCCTGGTTGCTAACAGTGGCCTCTGTTCTGACTGGTTAGAATTCATGCCCGCATCTGTTCAGGTTGGTCAGTTTCTGCTGGTGTCTATTTTGTTTGCTATCAGCACCATGCTGGTTATTAAACTTTTTGAATATCACCTTCTTAATATTGGAATTGTAGCATTTTTGTGCCTCCATTTCCTCGTGTTTTTGCCAGAGGCCACAAAGCCCTTTGGGGTTGGAGTAGGGGAGGCTACTTATTGTGGTGACTGGCATCTGAAGATGGATAGGAGGAAGCTTAGAAAATGAGATAGCTCTGCACATAGATGCTGAAATAGACCGTCAGCTTATCCGGTGAGACTGGACCCTGAGTGGCACCATAAAAAAGTCCTAAATTCATATGACCGTTTGCTGACAATTACAATTTCATGAGGGCAAAAGCCATTTGTGGTCAATGCTATAAAAAACTCCTAAAGTCACTCCTTGCAAGAAAATAGCTTACTATCATCTGCCCGAGGTGAGTGAATTTCAGATAAATGAGCACCAGAGGAGTCTCTGGAATTAACATAAGAGATTTCCTGGGAAATTGACAGAATTATACAAAGCTGCTACTTTTAGACTAAGCTTGCCTCAGAGGAAGAACTCACAATAGATTTAACTATATAAAAATGTAAATTATTTTGTTTAAAAAAATTATAAAAATGCTAACTACAAACCAAAAATATATATGTTACAGTATATGGCAGACAAAGAGCTTAATCTCTTTAATGTATAACATACCCATTAGTAATGTTTGGGGAGAGGCTGTGTAACACTATAGAGAAAACATTGTCTTTGGACCCTAATTTTTTTTGTTTTAATAAATTTATTTATTTTATTTATTTATTTTTGGCTGCATTGGGTCTCTGTTGCTGTGCGCAGGCTTTCTCTAGTTGCGGCGAGCAGGGGCTACTCTTCGTTGTGGTGCTCGGGCTCTAGGTGCATGGGCTTCAGTTGAGGCACACAGGCTTCAGTAGTTGTGGCTTGCGGGCTCTAGAGCGCAGGCCCAGTAGTCGTGGCGCATGGGCTTAGTTGCTCTGCGGCATGTGAGATCTTCCTGGAGCAGGGCTCAAACCCGTGTCCCCTGCGTTGGCAGGTGGATTCTTAACCACTGAGCCATCAGGGAAGCCCTGGACCCTAATGTTTTTAAATGGCCAAGGAACATGAGTAAACAAAACAGAAAGAGTAAATGTAAATGACTTAAAAAGTTTCTGAAAAAAAATTCTGCATCATTGATAACTAAACACATTTAAATTAAAAAAAATTCTTTGCCCGTCAAATAATTTATTCATATTCATTATATATTTAAAAGTTGCTAAGAAAGTAGACCTTAAAAGTTTTCATCACATGAAAAAAAATTGTAACTACGTGAGATGATAGATGTTAACTAGACTTACTGTGGTGATCATTTTGCAACATATGCAAATATCAAACCATTCTGTTATATACCTGAAACTAATATAACGTTATATGTCAATTATATCACATAAAATATTTTATTGCGGGCTTCCCTGGTGGCGCAGTGGTTGCGAGTCCGCCTGCCGATGCAGGGGACACGGGTTCGTGCCCCGGTCCAGGAGGATCCCACGTGCCGCAGAGCGGCTGGGCCCGTGAGCCATGGCCGCTGGACCTGCGCGTCCGGAGCCTGTGCTCCGCAACAGGAGAGGCCGCAACAGTGAGAAGCCTGCGTACCAAAAAAAAAAAAAAAATTTTATTTCTTCAAAAGATAAATATTGAGCACATGTTACATACAAGACACTGTTCAGGCTCTGGAGCTTCAGCAGTGAACAAGGCATACACAAATCCCACCTTCTTGGAGATTTCATGCTAATGTGAGGGACAGATGAAAATAAACAAAGAAATAAAATAAAATGTATAGTATGTTAGATGGTGGTAAGTGCTCAAAAGAAAAGTAAAGCCAGGGAGAGGAGGGCCTTAACCGTGGGGAGGGACGAGTGCTCCTTTTGACAGGGTGGCCGGGGATGAGTAAGTAACAGAACAAGATGAAGGAGTGAGGCATGCAGCTATCTAGGGAAAGGGCTTCTCAGTAGAGATGCCAGAAAGCTCAAAGGCCCTGAGGCCAAAATGTGGCAGCTGTGTTCAAGGAACAGCAGGAAGGCTGAGTGGCTAGAATAGAATGAGCAAGGGAGAGGGTAACAGGAGTAAGGTTAGAGAAAGGGGGTGAAGGCCAGACGATACAGGGCCCTGTAGGTCATTGTAAGAACTTCAGCTTTAACTTGTAATAAGATGGGAAGTCACCGGAAGGTTTGGGGAGAGGAGGGTGTAATCAGATGTTTCAGTTTGCTACGACTGCCATAACAATATACCGCAGACTGAGTGGCTTACACGAGAGAAATTTATTTTCTCAGTTCTGGAGACTGGAAGTCTAAGATCTAGGTGTGGGCAGGCTTGGATTTTGCTGAGGGCTCTCTCCTTGGCTTGCAGAAGGCTGCCTTCTTGCTGTGTCCTCACATGGTCTTTCCTCTGTGTGTGTGCGTCCCTAGTGTCTCTCTGTGTGTCCAGGTTTCCTCTTCTTATAAGGACACCAATCAAATTGGATTAGGGCCCCCCTGGATGCCTTGTTTTAACTTAATCATTTCTTTTAAGGCTCTATCTCTAAGTATAGTTATATTCTGAGGTACTGGGAGTTAGATCTTCAACATATGAATTTGGAAGGACACAGTTCAGCCCCCAACAACTGATTTACATTTTAACAGCATCTTTCTCACTGTTGGGCTACGAATAGATCTAGGTTCCCAGGGGCAGAAGCCAGGAGACCAGTTAGGAGGTTATCTCAACAACCCAGACAAGAGATAATAGTGGCTGGGACCAGGTAATAGTGACAGAGGTAGTAAAAGGGATTGCATTCTGATCATTTTGAGGATAGAGAGAGCTGACTGGATCGACTGATGGACTGAATCCTGGGTAGGAGGAACAAGACAGGAGTCCAAGGATTTTAGCTTGAACAACTAGGAAAACAGCTCCTGGTTATTGATCGGGGAAGAAGACGTAGGTTTTGTAGCAGAGGGGGAGGGGTGATATCAGAATCTCTGTTTGGTATTTGGACATGTTAAATGTGAAATCCCTATCAGACATCCAAAAGGTAGTTGGATCTATGAATCTGAAGTTCAGGGGAGAGATCAAGATGGACATAAAAATTTGGGGCCTGGAATTCATTTCAACCCAGCCCAAGACTCTCAGGGGTGGGCGAAGAGCCCTGTTTCAACTCTCCAAGATCTTGAAACAAGGCAATTCACTTGCTTTGAGTTTTTGTATCAACCTTCTAAACTTGGGACCTGCAAGTGGGGTTATTAGTCTGTAAATGACTAAAGTAAAATCAGGCTCCAATGACAGTCTTCAGGCCAGATACAGGCCAAAGAAAACTTTTCTTTGGTTTATATCCAGAAAGGAGACCTCACAATCAGAGTTTGTTAAAATGCTGTTGCCCCCCCCGCAACTCTAGGAATTTGACTACTCTAGGTACCTCATATAAGTGGAGTCATACAGTATCTGTTCTTTTTATAAATTACTTCTTAATTTAAAAAAGACTGAACACATAAGAACCAGTTCAACTTGGTTGAACCCCCATGATCACAGCAATTAACAGTTCAAACATGATTTAATCTGTTCCCTCAATGTCTCAATAGGACAAGACCTAGCAATTTCTTGGCAAAGACACATTTTTTTTGTATATTCCTATCACTCCCAAGTTCCCTCAAACCACTGTGGATGGGAGTGGAGCAGAAGTTCCAGAACGGGGGAAGGTTTAGGGATGCTAAAACATCATCACCGTGGGCCTGTCACCTCACCCCAAATGACCGTTGGCCTGAAAATATTTGTTGTAGAGTAAGAACTATAACGGGATTATTAATAATTAGTTATACCAGCTGTCATCTATTAAACACTTACTGTGGGCCAGGTCCCATTTAAGCGCTTCACAGCAGCTCTATGAGGACATGTATAACCATTATCCTCATTTTGCAGATGAGGAAATTGAGGCACAGGGAAGTTGAGTAACTTACTCACGATCACCCAGTAAGTAGTCGAACTGGTTTCAACGAGAGCAGCCTGCTCATTGCCCATAATGCTCTTCACCAGCGGTTCTCAAACATGAGTGCACATCAGAATCCCAGGAGGGCCTGTTAAAACAGATTGCTGGGCCCACCTCAGAATTTCTGATTCAGTAGCTCTTGGATGGAACCCCAGAATTTGCATTTCTAGCACAGTCCTAAGTATGCCACGCTGCTGGTCTGGGGACCACATACTGAAAACCCTGGCTCCTAATAAGGAGTTAAAGGTAACTGCATCTGCTACGAATCAGGCACTTGACAAGTACAGCAACACCGTGAGGGGTTGTTCCCATTTTCAACTCAGGATTTGAGCATCATCGAGATTAAGGACCCGCTTAAGTTCACAGAGGTGGAAGTGTGAAGCCTGTGTTCAGGACCAGCTTGCTGAATGCCATAGCCCCTTTCACACCCACCGTCTCCCTGACAGAGCCACACAGGGTGCTCTCGACAGGGTAAAAATTGGGCACCTCTTCAAAGCAATGCTCAGTAAATATATGTTGTTTATTCTAGTGGAGGCAGGTGAAATAGATTTCCTATTAATAGAATTATACATACCTGGCACATATATCTTTATGTTAAAAAATAAAATGAATCCCTTGCATTGAATGGCACCTAACATTTTAACCTCTTTGGCAGTGTCTTTCATTTTATATTACTCTGTCACTCATAACTGGGTAGTATTTGGTCATTCACAGTCATTAAGGATGACTTAATGGATGTAGTTTCAAAGCCTTGTTCAACATTTATGTTTGTTTCTATTTTCTTTTCTGACTTTCATGTTGGCATAATATTTCCTTCATTTCTAAAGTTCTTTTTCAATTGATCAAACCAGACAAATTCTGAGAAAAACTAGTAAAGGGTTTAAGTTTCAGACTTTCAGCTGACTCTAGGAACCAACTTTGTATTACTATCAGCTGATTGGTCTCAGAATTCGTGAGGTCTTTAATTGGGCTACTTGCAACATACTTGGACCCAGAGAAGAGTTTTTGCTTCTCATTCCAGGTTGCTGTCTACTTTGGCAAGATAGGGACAAATTTACATTTGTCCTCATTACATAAAGAATGGTATGTAGATACCTGGATTAATTGGTGCCCTATTTCTATTTTTTCCCAACGTTGCTGTGGTCCACACAGTTGGCTACCCAACCTAAATCTTCCTTGGCAACGCAGCCCTGCTGTTGCTCAGTATTGAGAGTGCAGCAATGTGGTGAGGGAAAGTGGACCCTTCCCCCAGCTGCAGGGAAAAAAATCTGATTGTTCTAAAACCAGTTATGGAAAGGTATGGTCTAACCTCTGTCAGTGATTGGACTAGGGGTATACATGTGACCAAGTTCTGGCCAATGAGATGTACAAGGAAAACTGCTGGGGCTTCTGGGAAAGATTTTGCTCCCTGATTAAAGTAGGGAAATCTATTCTACTTCTTTTTCTTTCTCATTGCAAAAAGTTTTATACTACTTGTTCCCTTTGCAGAACATTTAAAAAAATAGTGTAAGTTACTGCCTAATTCTCTAGTAAGCATTGAATCAGTGGTAAAACTGCTCTCCCTGAAGAGACAGAATATCTGGAGTTCTATAGCTTTCACCCTACGGCAGTTGGGGCAGGGTCTGCAATGCTTGGAGTCCACTCCTAGGGACAAAGAATACCTGGATGTCAGCCAGCTCTCTGCCTGGTCTCTGGACATGGGCCCAGTTATCTAATATGAGAATCTCAGCTGCTATATGTTCTACAGCTAAATTACATACGAATTACATATGGAGGCTCAGATAGGCTTACGGCTTAAATAACTTCCCACAAAACCAGCTATTAAGAATTCAATGTAGCTGGGCTTCCCTGGTGGCGCAGTGGTTGGGAGTCCGCCTGCCGATGCAGAGGACGTGGGTTCGTGCCCCGGTCCGGGAAGATCCCACATGCCACGGAGCGGCTGGGCCCGTGAGCCATGGCCGCTGGGCCTGCGCGTCGGGAGCCTGTGCTCCGCAACGGGAGAGGCCACGGCAGTGAGAGGCCCGCGTAACACACACACAAAAAAAAGAATTCAATGTAGCTGGTGCAGAATAAGACAAATCTCTATCTATAGGTAGGTTTTCTGGATTCCAGGGACTCCTCTGGGCTACATTTAGGCCCTTGCAACTGTTCAGTTGCTACTGCAGTTGTACACCGCTTATTAATTAAATTATCAAGAAACCAAGGACTATAGCAACAACTTTGGCCTGGAATTCATTTCAACCCAGCCCAAGACCCTCAGGGGTGGGCGAAGAGCCCCGTTTCAACTCTCCAAGATCTTGAAACAAGGCAATTCACTTGCTTTGGGTTTAAATATCAACCTTCTAAACTTGGGAACTGCAAGTGGAGTTAGTCTATAAATGACTAAAATAATCAGGCTCCAATGACAGGCTTCAGGCCAGACACAGGGCAAAAAAACTTCTCTTTGGTTTATAGCCAGAAAGGAGACCTCACTACCAAGAGTCTGTCAAAATGCTGTTGCCCCCAACCTCAAAGAAGAACTAGACTTTCATTGTCTCCATGAAAATATTGAACTGTTTTATAGTTTATGATTCTGAATTATTCTTGCCCAGTGTTTTTCAACTTTTTAAAAAATTAAATCAGGGGCTTCCCTGGTGGCGCAGTGGTTGAGAATCTGCCTGCTAATGCAGGGGACACGGGTTTGAGCCCTGGTCTGGGAGGATCCCACATGCTGCGGAGCAACTGGGCCCGTGAGCCACAAATACTGAGCCTGCGCATCTGGAGCCTGTGCTCCGCAACAAGAGAGGCCGCGATAGTGAGAGGCCCGCGCACCGCGATGCAGAGAGTGGACCCCGCTTGCCACAACTAGAGAAAGCCCTCGCACAGAAAACCAAGACCCAACACAGCAAAAATTAATTAATAAACTCCTACCCCCAACATCTTCGTTAAAAAAACAAACAAAAAAAACAGAAACAGGAAAGAAGTGAAAATTAAAAAAAAAAAAATTAAATCAGGCCCCCTTCAGAGCTTTCTCACACTAAATTTTTATATCCCTACCAGCCAAGATTTAGTCAGTTTTGCTTCCTGTAGTGGGATGAATGAAAACAATAACTATACGGCATAATCTTTTCTGAACCAAAGACACTTCTCCATTCTGCTATGTGCCCTGGAGATAGTGCCCCATTTGAGATGTGTGTTCTGGTCTTGAATAATCCTTGAGAATCTTGAGAATGTGTGTTCTGGTCTTGAATAATCCTAATCCTTGCACTTTCAGCCTGAGGTGAGTCATTTATTTCTAAATGTGAATAAGGTATATACTGTGTAAAGTAGAAAGTTTATTATATTTGAATTTCTGTGACCTGGGTAAGAAAACATGTACAAAAGAAAGAGATCTTTCATAATCTCCACCCTTGCTTTTCTCATATCTACTTATTTTATTTTTACTGCTTCACTCCCCCCAGTTGGCATGAATTATTGGTTACACATCAGTGCGCATTTTGCTTTTATTACTTTCCCTTGGATCACTAGAACTTTATTGCTTGTGCTATGAATATTTCTTTTAATATGAAGAGCCTGTGACTTCAATAAAAACATTATTCTATCAAGTATGTACTACATGCCTGTTATAGGTTGAATTGTGTCTCCAAAAGGATATGTAGAAGTCCTAACCCCCATAAGCATGAGCGTGACCTTATTTGGCAATAGGGTCTTTGCAGATGTAATCAAGTTAAGATGAAGTTATACTGGATTAGGGTGGGTCCTAAATCCCATGACTGGTGTTCTTACGAGAGGAGAGAAGTTTTGATACAGAGACAGAGACACAGAGGGAGAACACCATGTGAAGACAGAAGCAGAGACTGGAATGCTACAACTGCAAGCCAAGGAATGCCAAGGATTGTGGACAAACACCAGAAGCTGGAAGAGGCAAGAAAGCATTCTCCCCTTGAAACTTCAGATAGACCATGGTCCTGCTGACACCTTCATTTTTTATGTCTAGCTTCTAGAACTGTAGGACAGTAAGTTTCATTTGTTTTAAGCCACCCAGTTTGTAGTACTTTGTTACAGCAGCCCTTGGACACTAATACAACATCCAACTTGATGATGAGATATATAAAGATAAATAAGATACAATTCCTCTCCTCAAGGTCCTCACAATCTAAGAGAAGACACAGCTCTGGACATTTTTAAATTACAAAATGTTAGTGTTTCATAGTGTGAATATAGAAATCTGTACATGCTATAGAGACAACACAAAGGAGGGAATACAGGAGAAGCTTTGTAAAAAATGTGAATTTTAAAAATTCTTAAATTTTTTTTTATATGCAAAAGCACTGGCCTTTTTAGTGAATCCTTTTTCTCTTTTTTGTTCGGTTCCCTTCCTTTTATCCTCCCCTTTCAACCCATATCAATAAGCACTCCCTTACTCTAGTTAACCTTGTTAATACTCTGGTATTAATTTTTTCATATTTTTCTCCAAGCTTAGGTAATCAATCATATTCTTACACACATATATGTTGTCATCGTTTATTTTATAAAAATGTGATCATATTGTAGATATTTTATGTATCTTTCTTTTCTCAACAAAACCTTGTAGAAACTCCTCCATTTCAATCGATATAGCTCTAAGTCATTCTTTTTACTGAGTGTATAATATTCCATCCTGTAAGTATACCATTCTTTTTTTTTTTTTTTTTTTTCCGTACGCGGGCCTCTCACTGCTGTGGCCTCTCCTGTTGCAGAGCACAGGTTCTGTGGCCATGGCTCATGGGCCCAGCCACTCCGCGGCATGTGGGATCTTCCCAGACCAGGGCACAAACCCGTGTCCCCTGCATCGGCAGGCAGACTCTCAACCACTGCGCCACCAGGGAAGCCCCATTCTTTTTTAATATATGCCAGCCAGCTTGGTAAAAAATGACAGCATTACTTTAATTTGCATTTCTGGACTACTTGTGTATTTTAGCAACTTTTTATGTGTTTTTTAGCCATATCAGTTTGGCTTTCTTGAATTGTCTTCTCATATTGTTTGTTCATTGTTTTGATTGGGTTGCTTACTCTTTCTAATCAGTTTTTAAGAGTGTTTTGATTATTACTAGTATTAATGGTATTTCCAAGTCTACCATTTATCATTTGATTTTTTTCCTTCACTATATTTATCATATCTTTGTCATAAAATTTTTGGTTATATCATCAACTATGTCTGTCTTTTTTTTAATAGCTCCTGATTTCTAGTTTATGTTAGAAAGATCTCAATAAATAAGTCATGGGGATGTAATATACAACATAGTGACTAGAGTTAATAATGCGCTATTGTATATTTGAAAGTTGCTAAGAGAGTAGATCTTAAAAGTTTGCATCTCAAGGAAAAAATTTGTAACAACGTATGGTGACAGATGTTAAACTAGATTTATTGTGGTGATCATTTCACAATATATATAAAATTCTAGAATCATTATGTTGTACACCCAAAACTAATATAGTACTGTATATCAATTACAACTCAATTAAAAAAAAAAACCTCCTCGGCCACTTACATGTAGCCTCCTAAATTTTCTTTTTTCCCAGCTTTATTATAGTTAAAAAATGAAAAGTATATATATTTAGGTAGTACAATGTGATTTTTTAAGGTGTACGAAGTGATGATTTAGTATATGCACACATTGTGAAATGATTACCACAATCAAGTTAATTAACACATCCATCCCCTCACATAATTACTATTTTTTTGCATGTGTGACTAGAACACTTAAGATAACGATTTTAATCCTTCATTCTGTTAAGGTGGTGTATCATGTTTATTGATGTGCATCCCAGGAGTAAATCCCTCTTGATCATAGTGTGTGATCCTTTTAATGTGTTGTTGAATGCAGTTTGCTAATATTTTGTTGAGGATTTTTGCATTCATGTTCATCAGGGTTATTGGCCTGTAATTTTATTTTCTTGTAGTGTCCTTATCTGGCTTTGGTTTGAAGGTAATGATGGTCTCATAAAATGAGTTTGGAAGTGTTCTCTCCTCTTCAGTGTTTTGGAAGAATTTGAGAAGAATCGGTATTAATTCTTTATATGTTTGGTAGAATTCACCAGTGAAGCCAGCTGGCCCCCTGGGCTTTTCTTTGTTGGAAGTATTTTGATTACCAGACTTAATCCTCTTACTTGTTATTGGTCATTTCAGATTACTTTTTTAGGATTCAGTCTTGGTAGGTTGTATGTGTCTAGGAATTTTTCTGTTTCTTCTAAGGTATCCAATTTGTTGGCATATAATTTTTCATTGTAGTCTCTTATGGTCCTGTGTATTTCTGTGGTATCAGTTGTAATGTCTCTTCCTTCATTTATAATTTTATTTGAGTCCTCTGTCTTTTTCTTTCTTGATTAATCTAATTAACAGTCTGTCAACTTTGTTTCTTTTTTCAAAAGACCAATCCTGAGTTTTACTGATCTTTGCTTTTGCTTTCCAAGTCTCTATTTCCCTTATTTCTGCTCTACTCTTTCTTATTGCCTTCCTTCTACTAATTTTGAGCTTAGTTTCTTCTTCTTTTTCTAGTTCCTTGAAGGTGTAAAGTCCCTGGGAGGACAGGGTTGGCCCCTGAGGATGGCTGATAGGAGCTGAACCAAGTCACAGGGCTGCTTCAGAAGTTGCAGTCAGACCAGAGTTGGTGGGCTTACCTTTGGTTGGTGGGTCCAGGAGGAGTGTGTCTCCCACTGGGTCTTGAGTGGGCAGGACTGCTCCTGACTGCAGCTGAAAGGGGCAAGAACCGAGTCATAGGTCTGCTTCAGGATCATAGTCAGACTGAGGTCTGCAGGCCTACCTCCAAGACACAGAGGGGCATGTCTCCTGGTGGGCCTCTGGGCAGACAAGATTATTCCTGGCCCGTGGCTGAGAGGGGCTGTAGCCCAGATACAGGCCATTTCAGCATCTGTAGTCCGACTGAGGTGGATAGGCCTACCTACAGGGACACAGATGGACATGCCTCCTGCCAGGTCCCTTGTCAGATGGTGCTGATGGCAGGATCAAGGCCAAATGGGGCTGTAGCTGAGTCCACAGGTTGTTTCCAGATCTGTAACCAGGACCACAGTTGGTGGATCTGCCACCTGGACACGTGCCTGCCTTCTCAAATGGGTCTCCTCCACCTCAGGCTCCACCAGGGTTTCACAGTCTCCTCTCTGGATCCCACAGGACTCCCACACAGGCACTTTTGTCTGGGAAAAGCTGCCAAATTATTGTTACTGAGGGGGAATATAAGTGGGGGACCTCCTATTTCACCATTTTGCTGATGTCCTTCCAGAGTTTCTTACAGAATTTATATATTTTTATTTTGCTTTTTACATGTCTTTAATCTTATTTAAGTTTTTTTTTAATGGATAGTCTTTCCCCACTGATTTGAACTACCCTCATTATCATATATTACATTCTTACACACACTGAGATCCATTTCTGGATTCTCAGCTCATTTCTACTGATTTTGTTTATTTGTCTGTTTGCTTGTTTTCGTCTGTTCCTAGCTTAATCCCAATTTTATTTACCTTCAATGTCTTCTCAGGCAAGCACTCTTCAGTCTCCTTTTGTATATTTTTCTTGGCTATTGATATTTAGTATTCATTCTCCCATATAAACTTTAAGAATCAAGGTCTCAGGTGGGGTACATGTCTAGCACAGCCTGAATCACATGCCCAGGGTGGGAAGCCAGTCTGGCTGCTTCTTTTCTAACCATCAAACACCAAAGGTCTTATTTTGATTGCTCCCAGGGATCTCAGACTCTCACAACAGAAAAAGTCTGATAACTTCTCTTGCAAGAGATAGCAAGGTGGTTACTTTCTATGCCAAGAAGATAATTTACACTCCTGGGGTGAACAAAGGAACATCTATTACTAGAGCAACAAAAAAGAAAAACCACACATTTTTAATCTCTGCTGTATCATATTAAGGAAGTTGGCGTTTATTCAACGTGTAGGTATTTAGTTAGCCATTTAAAAGTTTTAGGTGCAAGAGTCACAAGATCAGTTTGGCAGCAGTGAAGAAGACAGAATACAAGGAAAAGAAACCAGAGACAGGAGGCCCAGTTAAGGTACAACTGCAACAGTCCAGGCAGAGATGACAAAGACCTGAAATAAGGCAATTGCCAGGGATGTAGAGAGAAGAGGACAGATGTGAAAACCATTCAGCAGGTAGAATGGACAGGATCAGTGATTGGTTTGAGGTTGGGTTAGATAAGAATCCAGAATGACTGCTGGATTTCTAGCCTGGGTGGCAGAGTGGATGATGTACAGCTAAATGACACAGCAACACAGGAGGAGGAGTAGACTTGGATGACAGTGTAGATTATGAGCTTAGTTTGGGGGCACATTGAGTTTGAAAGTCTGTGAGACATTCAAGTGGCAATACTTGGTTGACATGAAGAGTATAGTGGATTTGGAGCTAAAGGGAGAGCAAGACTGGACAAGTGACTTTGAGAATCACCAAGATATATGTGGTAGTAAAAGCCATGGGGAGGAGAGCTGAGGATGGAACAGTGAGGGACACCAACATTTACCAGAAGAGGGGGGATTGGAGACAGCAAGGGGTTCTGAGAACCAGCCATTTAAGAAGCAGAAAGTGATAGCACAGAAGATTAGAGAGAAGAGCTTCAAGAAGGAGGAAGTGGGGCTTCCCTGGTGGCACAGTGGTTAAGAACCTGCCTGCCAATTCAGGGGACACGGGTTTGAACGCTGGTCCGGGAAGATCTCACATGCCGCGGAGCAACTAAGCCCGTGCACCACAACTACTGAGCCTGCACTCTAGAGCCTGTGAGCTACAACTATTGAGCCCAGGTGTCACAACTACTGAAACCTGTACGCCTAGAGCCTGTGCTCCTCAACAAGAGAAGCCACTACAATGAGAATCCCGTGCACCACAACAAAGAGTAGCCCCCGCTTGCCACAACTAGAGAAAGCCAGCCTGCAGCAACGAAGACCCAATGCAGCCAAAGATAAAATAAATAAATAAATAAATACAAAGAAGGAGGAAGTGGTCAGTTGTGCTGACAGCAGCAGAGAGGCCTCAAAAGTATCCAGTGGATTTGGCAATTACCAAATGGTGAACTTGGTGAAAGCAGTGTCAGTTGAGTGGGGTGTAAAGAAGTCAGGTTTTTTTTTGTGTTTTTTTTTTGTGGTACGCAGGCTTCTCACTGTTGTGGCCTCTCCTGTTGCGGAGCACAGGCTCCGGACGCGCAGGCTCAGCGGCCATGGCTCACGGCCCCAGCCGCTCCGCGGCACGTGGGATCTTCCCGGACCGGGGCACGAACCCGTGTCCCCTGCATCGGCCAGCGGACTCTCAACCACTGCACCACCAGGGAAGCCCAAGAAGTCAGTTTTTAAATGTAGAGTGAAGTCAAAGAGTGAGAGAATGTGCCAGCTGTCTCCCCTTTGTCCGTCCAGATCCACACTCTACCCTTCACCACTGTGTTCTTTGTCCCAGATATACAGTAACATCCATATGTTCCCTTGAGTCTGTTGAGTTTGACCAATGGTGAGCCTTGGGAGGAGATTGAACGGAAGAAGGAGAGTGAGGTGGGGATATATATTCCCCCAATTCTGTCCCTACGGGGTCTGCTGCATTCACTCAACCATAGTTCATAGCCTTCTCCAGCTGGGTTCAGGTAACCACTCCCTCCTGCCTCCTCTCAGGCCTCAGAGTGGTAATAGCTCTGCTTTACTGGTCTTAGGGTTTTCTACCACCCCTTGTGTTTCTCTACATCCTGCTCACACCTTTGTAAATAGTCCTTTATTAAACCTTCCTCCAGTTATCCAAATTCGAGCACACCATTTGTGTTCTGCTGGAACCCTGAATGATGAGGGGGGAACCTTGGCTGGGAAGAGTAGAAAGATAGATATATGCAAAGACAAGGGAGGTTTTGTCACAGGATTTATTTTTTAAGGGTTAGAGAGCTTTGGATATACTGACAAGCTCATGGAGTTTTAACAGCCAGGGCCTATTTCAAAGGTGTGATCTGAGAGGAAGGAAGAAATAGGCAGAGAGCTCTTTGCTAGCCTCTGCAGTTGATGACAGTACGAGTGGCCTCACCGGCGTTGCTCGAGACATTCTGGATCCTGTGTTTCCAGTTTGACCAAGAACAGTCCATTTGACAGGTTTGCCCATGGTTGTGCTGGCAAGTGTTGGTCTGAGCAATGAGCTGATAGAAAAGTAGACACAAAGGCTAAAGAAGGAAAATGAACAAAGATCGGGACCTCAGCAAACCCAGGCACCCCTCATTGCACCAAGGCAGTCAGACAACGAACAAAGTTGTTGGTGTTTTGTAAATTTTGCCAGGCTCTGCGTGACCCAGCCTTGCTTACCTTGCCAGTCTCCTCTTTCGTGTCTTTTGCAGGTGGCTGATTCCATCTCTGCCCCGAGGGCCTCCTTTCTCTTTCTCAAATAATAATAAGCTCTGTTCTGCCCTTGAGCTTGAATTCTGACCTTTCCACTGCCTGCAACCTGTCACTCTCCCCAAGTCTCATCCCTGCTAACTCCTTCTCATGCTCAGAGCTCATCTTCAAGGCCATTTCCTCAGCAAGCCGACCACCCCAATTCAAACCCATCCCCTTGGTTCCTCCCCGTCAGGCAGCCCTGGACTCCTCTTTCAAAGCAGTCGCCACATCTTAAAATTTATGGAGGTGGAGAATTTTATTCAGAAAGTCAACTAGATTTTATTACAAGCCTTTTGTTTTTGTTTGTTTTTTTTTAATTAATTAATTTATTTTTTGGCTGTTGGATCTTTGTTGCTGCTCTCGGGCTTTCTCTAGTTATGGCGAGTGGGGGCTCCTCTTTGTTGCGGTGCGCGGGCTTCTCATTGCGGTGGCTTCTCCTGTTGTGGAGCACGGGCTCTAGGCGCGTTGGCTTCAGTAGTTGTGGCACGTGGGCTTCAGTAGTTGTGGCACGTGGGCTCAGTAGCTGTGGCTCGCAGGCTCTAGAGAGCAGGCTCAGTAGTTGTGGCACGCGGGCTTAGTTCCTCCGTGGCATGTGGGATCTTCCCCGACCAGGGTTCGAACCCATGTCCCCTGCATTAGCAGGTGGATTCTTAACCACTGTGCCACCAGGGAAGTCCCAGTTTGTGTTTGTTTTTACATCTAAGTCTTGAATTCATCTGGAATTTATTTTTGTATATTGTATAGGATGAGGCCTCTTTCACAGTCTAAATTTCTTAGCACTTTGCTGGACCCTCTTAAGCACTTCCTTTCACTCACTCATTCTTTCAATAAGCATTTAATCGCTAATGACCTTGTACTACGCCCTTTATTGCACACAGAAAATAAAAGAGAATATCCTTATTGCAAAGGATAAAAAGAGAATAATGACCGAGCTACTGGGCCTTAGGACTAGAGAGGACCTCAGTATGTTTGGGGAAGCAGACTTGTGAATGGAAAAATGACAGCATAACAAGGTAACTGCTTTAGTGATGCAGGATGATTATAAACTAATGGAATTCTGGCAAAGAATGCCTTTCTGTTCATTTGAGTCTTGCACTGTTTGTAACATATGTCTTACCCACTGGAATCATTTAATAAATACTTTAACAATTAACCTGAGTGTAAATTTTTTAAACTTTCACTTTTCTCCAAAGTTCCAAATACGTGTTCAGTTACTGCCTATATTTCTCTACCAGGATGTCCCATAAGCATTTCCAACTCAGATGTCTTAAATTCTTTACGCCAAAACCTGGTCCTCCTTTATTCTTTGCCTCAGTAGTCTGAGATGGAAAGTTCAGAATCATTCTCAATGCCACCCTTTACCTAACCCTACATCCATCTTGTCACCAAGTCCTGTCTAGTCTAGGTCATAAATACTACGTGATCCATTTTCTTATTCCCACTGTCTTGGGTCAAGCCTTCATTATCAATTCCCTGAATTGGTAAAAAAAAAAAAAAAATTCCAATAGATCACTCTGCCTCTTCTCTTTTTTCTCTACAATCTTCTAACTGCCACCACAGTGTTATTTCTGAAACAAATCTGAATCTATCGCTCCCTTGCTTGAAACCCTTTTGTGTTACCAAATATTTTTAGGATAAAATTCCAAATTTTTGACATGGCTCAATAGGACTGCCTCTCTCTGGCTATAGACAAATCTATCTCAGACAGATAATCTAAAATATGGAAAAAGTTATATATGTAAAACCACTCATTGTGTACTATATAAGTTTTCTATTGCTACTGTAACAAACTACTGCAAACTTAGAATTTAGTGCCTTAAAACAACACAAAGGAAAGATAGGAAGATCCCTGGACTTCGTAACTCTGGGTTTATTTTTGTGTAGATGAATAACCTTAAGTCATGGTCCATTGGGTTTTCTATTATTTGCTGCCAAATGCAACTCTAATTTATAAAAGTACTTCTATAATTAAAATAAAGAAAAAATCATCTGATTCTAAGTTACATTTCCCCAATTCCTTCTAATCCCTTTAAATACTCACTTCTTTCTCTGTCTAGCAAACACCTACTCATCCTTCAAAGCTCAGCTCAAATGTTACACCTGTACAAAGTCTTTCCCAAGCTTTCCCTCAAACAGATTAATCATCATTGTTCCTGTGGCATTTTGTCCATGCTTCTATGATAGCACTTTTACGCTACATTCTTCTATTTTCTTGACTGTCTCCTCTACTGAACTACAAGTACCATATGAGAAACCAGAAGGTTGAAACCATGTTTTATATTTGTTTCCTTCAAGGCTGACTTAGCACTCAGTATATAGTAGGTACACAATAAATATTTTATGAATAAGTAGGCAAAAGAGTAGAAAACAATGTCTATATGTTTAAACCAAATATCATCCTCTCTTTTCTAGGTTAACGCTTGTCCTCTCTCCACTTCTGTTCATTTGTTTATTTGTTTTAATCGGTAAAAGAATAGTTGAGGAGTTGGAAGTTAGGGAATGGGTAGTAGTACTCAGATCATTTTAATCAAGATGGGAGTAAGGGAATTTGAAGACATTTGACTGAAAGTAGGAAAAAAGTGGAGAAGTACAGGAAGAAATTTAGGGCAGAAATTCAGAATTCAGAATGAGAATCCCTCAGTCACAACTATCCTAAATCATGATCTATCATGGCCGAAAGCTGTGTGGTTTTAGCACACCTGGCCTGAACTCACAGTGCTAAGGGTTTATTTCCCAGCTCTGTACGCCACTTAGTTGGATGTGGAGGTAGGTCACTTACACCCACCTTCCTCTGACCCAGCTTCTTCCTCTGAGAAGGATAACTAGAAATACCTGCCCACAAGCTCACAGAATTGTAGTGAAGATCAAAAAGGGTCAGACTTACACATAAGATTTGCTATGACACCCATTGCAGATGTGAATCATGCAGCTTTATTATATGTAGGAGAAAATAAATGTTTGGTGAATAATTGAATGAATGAATAAATAAGCCCAGTTTGCTGATGATCTTATTTAAATCCAAGACTAAATGCAGGCATGACTTCATCTTTAAGGTTTATATAAAATATAACCAACATATATGACATCATCATTACAAAGAAGACTCTCTACCCCATTAAGTCACTGATCCTTAGACCTTGTTTATAGGGGACAAAATTTTTTATTCCATCATTTGAGATATGGCTTGAAATGCACCAGGCCTGAGAAAGGTAACAGTGAGACTTAAATTATACTAAGGAATATATCACTATTTTCCTTTTTTAAAAAGCATGTTCTAATAGGGACTAAGGGGAAAATGAGTTTCTTTTGTTTTGCTTTGAATTTTATTTTATTTTATTTTATTTTATTTTATTTTATTTTTTTTTGCAGTACGCGGGCCTCTCACGGTTGTGGCCTCTCCCGTTGCGGAGAGCAGGCTCCGGACGCGCAGGCTCAGCGGCCATGGCTCACAGGCCCAGCCACTCTGCGGCACGTGGGATCTTCCCGGACCGGGGCACGAACCC